>NW_027223323.1:11625965-11754843 GCF_030449975.1 Polyergus mexicanus
AGCAGTGGTATCAACGCAGAGTACTAATCATTTCTGATTCTACGTTCTACTTCTGTTTCGTACTTATCGATTTCAAAAGTTCAGAGATTTCATTCTGATTTCAAGTTATTTCAATGATATATATTTTCGTGACCTCGATTTTAAAAGATTTTTTTCTAATTTCAACCGATTTCTCGTGATTTCGATTTTGATTTTATACCGGAGTGCTTCAATAATTTCTTGAATGAATAGCCCCTCGACTTAATGTTTATCGTGGGGATGTTGCTCGGTCGGATTTTTATATCATAGTAGTTCTGAAAAGAGCCGATTGTGCGTGCGTGCGTGCGTGCATGCGTGTGCGTGTGCGTGTGCGTGTGTGTGTGTGTGTGTGTGTGTGTGTGTGTGTGTGTGTGTGTGTGTGTGTGTGTGTGTGTGTGTGTGTGTGTGTGTGTGTGTGTGTGTGTGTGTGTGTGTGTGTGTGTGTGTGTGTGTGTGTGTGTGTGTGTGTGTGTGTGTGTGTGTGTGTGTGTGAAGAGGCGGAGCAGAAAATGTTGTACAATATTTTTCACTCTGCTTTTTTCTCTTCTTTGCTCTTGTTTTTGCAGTTCAATCATATATTTCTGATATAACCAGATATTTGAGATATTTTTTTCGACCATTTCAAATAATATAAAATTGTGAAAATTGCGCGCTATTTTTTTGAAGTAAAAAAATTCTGAATAAATTCAAAGATTAGTTTAAAAGTTTCGCGAAAATTTCGAGAGAAAGAAACGAGGTATTTGGCAACGATGCGTCACAATTTTGGCAGGATTTTGCAAGAGAACATTCATTTGGCTGAGAAATTCAGCCAGGAAGGTGGACGAGGGAGACGTTCTTGAAGGGACTCGGGGCGATAGTTTGAGAAATGGAGTCATCACCAGCGAAACGACCCAGCATCGCCAGGCACTGCGCCCGCAGTAAACCCGCATGAAAGGTCCACTTGTTCGAACTCGTCTCTTCCGCACACTCTCGGCACTGTGACGCCTTGCGCAACGCCTCGACGTACTTCCCCGTTTCCAAATGGCAGCGTCCGATCTCGTGATGCAACCAGGCTCGCGGTACCGGATGATCGACATGGATCGACAGGTTTTCCCAAGCACGAGCGGCGGCCTCCAGATGACCGAAACTGAGATGTACTTTGCCGAGAGTCACGAGAGCTTTTGATAGGAGAACGACGTCCTTGGTTCTCTTCGCCAAGCGCACCATCATGGCGACGTTACTGCAAGCTCGATCATGCCTTCCCAAGGCGATGTGGATCAGAGATAAATATCGATACGCTGGTATTGTGTATCGACGAGGATCTTCCAAACCGAACGATAACGTCAGTAAATCCTCAGCGAATCTCAACGAGGCCTTCATTTTGCCAGCGTTAAAATTAGCTTTCAAATTCTTTAGCATGGCGTTGGCACGATTATTTATGTGCTTCAATATTGTTCTGGATCGAGTCAGTTGGGAGGTTAATGAACCTAGTGCGGGGGAAGTTTTCTGGGAGATCTTCTTGCGGATGTCGAGATATCTAAAAAAAAAATAAAAACATCCTCTCTTTGATCAGAAAATTGAAACTTAATAATATCAATATTTCGAGTCATTAAGAGTGAATTTTTGTGACTTTTTGACGAATTAAACTTCTAAGGCGCAATTAAATTATTGCAATCGCATCATTCGGTTAAATTAAAGTAATTTTTTTTCCGATTTATAAGAGCTTTAATATTCTACAATTTTAATTTTAGATTTTATTTTGAGATGTAATTGCTAAGAAAGAGAAAGAGAGAGGTTTAATCGAGGGGTAGGTCACTAATGGTTATAGTGTACAAAAATTACCCTTGATACGGATTACCTTTAAATTATCTCAGATTACTTAAGATTATCTCAAATTACCTCAGATTATCTGAGGTTACCTTAAGGGACTACATACCAGGTATATAAATATGAAACCGGAATTTTTGTATAGAAAATACACGTTTATTGTATGAAAATGATAAAAAATATTTTATTCGAAATATTGCCCATTGTTAGCTATACATTTTTCCCATCTCTCTGACAATTTGTGGATGCCACGCCAAAAAAACTGTTGCTCCTTTGAGGCAAACCAGTCATCGAGCCATTTTCGTACATTTTCGTAAGAAGTGAAGTGCTGCTTAGCAAGTGCGTGTCCCATCGATGCAAATAAGTAGTAATCGGATGGAGCCAAGTCTGGTGAGTAAGCCGCATGCGAAAGTATTTCCCAACTAAACGCCTCAATCGTTTCCTTGACCGGTTTTGCTGTGTGTGATGGTGCATTATCATGAAGCAAAATCACTTTGTGTTGCCTTTTTTGATATTCTGGTCGTTTTTCACGCAAAGCTTGATTCAAATCGATCATTTGTTGTCGGTAGCGTTCAGTATTAACGGTTTCGCCAGGTTTTAGCAGTTCATAATAGATCACACCCTTCTTCCACGTTCTTCGTTTCTCACGTCAAAATCGCCACTTTTGAATTTTTTAAACCACTCAAAGCACTATGATTTACCAAGAGCATGCTTACCATAAGCTTCGACAAGTATTCGATGCGATTCTGCAGCAGTTTTCTTCAAATGATAACAGAAAATCAATGCTGTCCACAAATCGTAGTTTCCAGGCACAAAATTCGACATGTTCAACGCTATTAAAAACTATGCTGTTGTATGAAACTTATATTGTTGAGTTGAAAATCTTTAGCAGATGTCAAAACAAGAAAATGGCACCAATGACGCGGTTTGACGGTAACTACATTGACAGCTAGGGCCATCTATGGGCAAATTTCGGTTTCATATTTATATACCTGGTACACCTAGCGGTAGGAAAAATAGGGGGAAATTTGACAATTTCTTTTTATAAAAGAAATTTTTTTATTAAAAAATCTCTAGCTACATCTTAAAGTAGGTCCTTAATGTATATTTGGTAAAATTTTCATTAATAAATATTGAAAAATGTACCGTGGAGACGTCATCTCCTGGAAGCTATTTGACGATGCGGTAACCATTGTAGCTCCTCCGATTTTTATCTGAAATAAAAAATCAAAAAATCTTCTTAAAGTATATAAAAAAAGGAAGTTTTTGTCGTAGTCGATTTTTTAAAATGTGATTTTTCGAAAAATGGCGACCATTTGAATGCAAAGATATAATTTTTAATCGATACCTTCGCATTCAAATGGCCGCCATTTTTTAAAAAATCAAAATTTTAAAAATCGGCTACAATAACTTCTTTTTTTTATATACTTTAAGAAATTTTTTTGGCTTCAGATAAAAATTAGAGGAGCTACAATGGTTACCGCTTCGTCGAACAGCTTTCAGGAGATGACGTTCCCACGGCACATTTTTCAATATTTATTAATGAAAATTTTACCAAATATACATTAAAGGACCTACTTTAAGATGTAGCTACAGATTTTTTAATAAAAAAATTCTTTTTATGAAAAAAAAATTGTTAAAATTCTCCCTATTTTTGCTACCGCTAGGTAGGAAATATGTAGCCCCTTAAAAGCCAACTTCACATAGGTCCTTAAGAATACCTAAAATTACCTACAGATTATTTGATATTACCTTTAGATTACCTAGATTTCCTATTAGATTACCCAAGATTACCTGAAAATTCTAAAGATTATTTAGAATTACCAAAAATTACCTTGGATTACCCAAAATTTCCTTTGGATTGCCGCTGAATTACCTAGCCCTTGTACAAAAATTACCTCAGTGACCAACCCTTCGGGTTTAATCTTGAATCTCAAAAGATTGCAATGAAAAATCAGCTTCAGATACATGTATGAAAGATTCTTTGAAGTTAAGATTAATAATGAAATTGGATTTCATCGCGAAATTTTGAAGCACTCTGTGATATCATTTACGTTGATTAATAAGCAAGTTAATTCTACACTTACTTGAAGATATCAGGGATAATCGATAGATTATTACAAGACTTCGAAACATCGCGTGTTTTGAACGCCGAGCTCTCGGGAACTGAAGTTATCTTTGAGATTGCATCATACTTCGTACTCGCCGAAAGCCGCCTCGCCAAGCTCTTCTCCGGATGATTCCATGAATTTATCGTGGCCGCGGTACGTCGTGCCGCCACACTGTGACTGCTGTCATGCGGGCATACAGTAGCCGCTCGATGATATAGCACCAATGCTGACTCATATTCGCCACTGTGCATTTTATGCGGGCAAAATTTTTAATTCTCATTTCTCAATTTTAAATTTTAAATTCTCTTGTTTATTATTGATCTTTTACATTCATGTACAGACGAATTAATATAATATTTAAACTCAAAATTTTATTTAGACAATATTTATTAATAAAGTAATAACTGCTAAATAAAATTTTATAAATTTAAATATTATATATATATATATATATATATATATATAATATATATATATAAATATATATTATATATAATATTTAAATTTATAAAATTTTATTTAGCAGGATATATTGTGTATATATATACAATATATGTAAATATATTTAAAATCTAATTTAATAAAAGCACTTAATAATATAATTCTTTACTCAAAAACCGAATTTTTTATAGAAAAGGGTATAATTACAACATTCACAGTTGTAAGATTATAAAAAAAAATATTGTCTTATTGACAATGGAATTAAATTGCAGATTCTTAAGGATTTTTTTATTGAGAAGAGAGAGAGGGAAGATATATATATATATTTATTTATTTCTTTGTGGTGTTAAAATGTTCATGGATATCCGCAAAAAACTAAACATCGGCCGTTTGTAAAGCGATATTCTCATCAAATGTTCTTTCAAAGAAATGATGTATTGACAATATTTCCGATATTCCTCATGACCTATTTCTCGTAGTAGCCAAAATGCTTGTACTTTAGTGACAATAATGATAGGTTATTTTTTGTAGTAAATTTTAAATTTGAAATGTCTGATATGGCAAAATTATATAAGCGGGCCGTTTTGACGATAACAAATTCGCTTTTCTATAATCTTTTACATAATCCGATAAAAGCTTTTGCAGTTAATGAAAATATAATAAAACGAAATATGAATATCTAATCAATGGAAGAGAAATTTCCATTTTAGCTAAAATATTAATTAAATGAACGCTTTTATCGTCAATTTATTCAAATGCACTTGAGAAATATTCTATAAAATAGAAAATTCTCCAACTTTTTACAGAGAAACTTTTTCATTTCGCATATGTACATGTCGATCAATCTACATCCGTTTAAAATATTGACATCTTTGACGTAACTAAGATAATAGGATTCATGCATCCAGATCAAATTTCCAGTTGAAAATTATAAACGTCAAGCAGCACAATAGGCTTCCCTCTCTTATTGTTACATGCATTCATGATCCGATACAATTGAGCATCCTTTTATACAACGGCATGTAGATATTATTAGGAAAACGGCTAATTTAGGTTTCCATTATAAAAAAAAAAGAAAAAAAAAGATAGTTAACGGGTTAATGCACTTTCGATATAACCCCAAAAATAGCGATCCAACGTGGACTCTCTCGAGACTAGCGTCACACCGCGTCAAATTAACTAAGTTAACCAAAGGTTATATGAAGCGGGACATAAGATTAATATAATACCGTCCCATCTATTTAATATCATTAAATGGATATTGATTACCCTTGGTACAAATCGTCCGCTTGACGATGTAGAGCTTGCGCATACTGACGGTTATTTTCACGCGACAGCCTCGAAACGCTTGGCCTTATCTGAAGACGCGCACGACTCTCCGCATTCTCCACGGTCCGTTTGGTGACATCGAGATCGCGCGCGACGCCATTAAGCTCCCATCTACCAGAAGTAGCCATTCATACCGCCGGTAAGTTTCCTTCTCGGATAGGAGATATCTGCGAATTGTCTTTCGGCCGGAAGTAACTATCGCAACCAATTTCGCTCATTCAAATCGATTCTTCATATAGATATGCTACAAACTACTCTTATGACAGAAATATTATATTAAATTAATTAATTTATTATTATTATATTAAAACAAGCTAAAAATTGTGCAAATTAGAAACTCACACATTGCTTCCTCATCATTTCGCTCACAAAACTTAATCTCCTTAAAGCAAGCGGATTTTTCAATTTTAGCTTCCTCGTAAAGGAAAATATCTCAAAATTTACGACAATTATCGCGTGTACACACATTTCTCAATAAATTCAAAATTTTATAAAAAATGAACCCTTTCACCGATCTTCACAAAATTCAATACCGATCATCCTTTAATAATACTCTATTTATGTAAAAGAATTTAACCCGATATCTAAAAATTTGCAAAAGTTAGAGCGTGTTCAAACATTTCTCAAAAAAATTTAAAATTTTATAAAAAATAAACTTTTTCACCGATCTTAAATTCAATACCAGCCATCCTTTAATAATATTCTATGCATTTTTTTTTTTAATTTAACCCTATAGCTAAAAAATTGCGGAAGTTAAAGGTTGTACATACAATGTACATTCCATACATATATACAGACATTTTTTTAAAATATAATTTTTCAACATTTTGGAACATTCTAAACACATTGGCATAGAAAACTGAAAAAAAAAGTTTGGCACAAAAACAAAGTTTCTTCTATGAAGAAGCAAAAATTATTAATTTCTTAAAAAATTAAATGTTTTCTAATTTAAGTAGAGGAAATATTTTGCATAGGAAGATAATTTTATAAAATAAAACTTGTTTAGTGTGGATATTTTATAAAATAAATACAATTCTTCTAAAAAAGATTAATAATTTTTTGAAAAAAAGATAGGGATATATACCGGGAAAACTAGTGTAACTGCGTAGACTTTCTATCAACTCTTGTATACAAGAAATAATCTATCTTTGTAAACTTCATATGTAAAGCACATTACGTTAGCATCTTGCTTCTCGAATGATCTTAGCTATCCATCTTGTGTTATTCTCGACACATAGTTTCAGAAAAATGCAGCACACGAGGTATGACATGTTTTCTCATATATCGGTCAAATGTCAGATCTTTATATCTCGGAAATATGAAGGCTTTTATTAAATTCCAAAATACGCAATTATAAAAATACAGATGTATTTCATCTATTACATTAAATTTTTCTCTTCTTGTCTACTCAATCAATTATTATATTGTTTCCATGAGCGCGGTTGCTAATTAATTATCTTGCCAATTAACAGTCAGTGTACTGTTACGGTAAAATTACCGTTACTGGAGAATTTGACCGAATGGAGCGGAAGAACCGAAAAGAGAGTGAGATTGGAATTTCAGGCAGTAACGACTGAAAAAGGAAAAAAAAAGAGAAGAG
The DNA here is from genome assembly GCF_030449975.1 of Polyergus mexicanus. Taxonomy (NCBI): domain Eukaryota; kingdom Metazoa; phylum Arthropoda; class Insecta; order Hymenoptera; family Formicidae; genus Polyergus; species Polyergus mexicanus. Next base: position 11,633,271 of record NW_027223323.1, read on the forward strand.
AATTGAAACTGAAGTGTCGGTGCGGTAAAGAGATTTCCGTTACGATGCTTCCGGTAGCTCTTCGGCCAGAAAGTTGCGCAGCTCGGATTGAAAAGGCGCGATGTCGTTATTGGAAAACAACCATACGTCACGGCGAAATGGGCGTCACCAGATGCGAGGATAACGAGAGACGGCGAATAAAAAAAGAAATCATCATATACGCGGTCACGATTAAAATATCGATCGTAGTAAAGTAGCAAGCTGCGACATCGATTGAGAATCCTTAATGTCGTAGTGGAGGCGCGATATCGTCGAAATCCGAGTCTATTTATTCGACAGTGCAATTTCAAAGTTTAATCTTTTAAAATTGCGACAGAAATTTAAAAAATAATATCGCTGAATGAGTTTATTTTTGCGAATATTAAAAAAAAAAATACGCATATACTATCGAACGATTAAGTTTTGAAACTCGCATTTCCAAACGTTTGATCCGTTCGTGCTGCTATTTTAGGGTGTTATTCACAATTCAATACTCAACACGCAAGTTTTAAATTATTTGTTTCAATAGTTAATGAGATATAGTCACGCGAAGTTGTGTTACAAAATTTTATTTAAAAATCGGTGTAATGGAAGGAACGCTTGACAACGCGCCAACATTAAATTCTGCATTAAATTAGAGAAAGTCTCCAATAGAACCGTTACAAATGATTCAACAAGTCTACGGAGAGTCCAGCTATGCATAAAGGTACAATTTCGTGTACTTGCAAACTCGCGCAGCAGAAAGATCACGTGATCGAAATGGACAAATGAGTAACGACGGTGTGGCCGCTAATTCGTCCATTTCGATCATGTGACCTCTTTGCTGCATGAAGTTGCAGCACATGAAATTGTACTTTAAGGTTAAAGCCTATCCACACAAATTGGCATAACTGCATATGCATAGCACAAGTCCGTCTGGACCAATGAGCATCAAAATAAAATCGCCATATTGATTTATATAGCACGCTCATTAGTCCAGAGCCCTCTTATGCTGTGCATATGCAGCTATGCCAATTTGTGTGTGATAGGTTTAAGCGAGGAGCACACACTTTTGCATAAGCGCAAAATTACAACCATAAGGAAATTGATTGGTCCATTTTCTTATGCATAACGAAATTGTGCTCCCCGTTTTAACGTTTCAAAGCTACATAATGACATAAAAAAAATGTGAATTAAATTTTGAAAGGGACTTGCTTCAGAGGACTATCCACAGACTTCTGTATTATATAAAAGTAGGTAGTATATAGGACTATCAGAGCTACTTTGAACAATGGTGGAAACGTTGAAATAAGTGTATCGAATTAGGTGATGACTACTTTGAAGCTTTTTAACTGTCTAAGGTTTGTATGATTAAAAATAAATCTTTTATACAAAAGTCTCGAAACTTAATTGTTCTATAGTGTATATATTAAATGAAACACAGTGTAACACAAAAAAAGAATACTTATTTTCAATTTTTTTACACTAAATACGATTCCAGCTTCTAAATTCCTCCAGCGCATCACAATTTTGAGAAATTTGCAATTGGAGTTGCCAAAGAAGGCTATTTTAATTAGAGTATTTTATAGCTATAGTATATGCAATGTGTTAGAGAAGACTTTATTGCAATTATTTAGAGAAAAGGAATTTATACCGATTATGATGAATAGAATATTCATGATTAACATATGAGATAAATGTTTATTCTCTTTGTGCTCGAAAAAAGTTATTTTTTGTTGAACTGTGTAATATAACGTATCTTTTTTGTTATGTATGCAAATTATAAAAGAGCAGAATTTTAAAATGTGGGATTCTTTAAATAAGTTGTCTCCCCTCTAGTGACAAATAAAAATTGCAAGTAATTTGTTCGACAAAATCCATAGTTTTTAATAGCCACTAGCAAGATGAACGAATACATTAATACCGTAATGACGCTTATTAATAGTCTTTTATTAGTAATCTTGATTATCCAGTGATAATTTGTCTCGCAATGGATAATGCCGGGCGAGCAATGCAACAAAAATATTTGCATTTTCTCGTGAATCGATCATTCGAATTCTTCGAAATTCATGAAACCCGGCCGCTTGTGAGACGGGGCGTATTGCTTCAACAGAACGATCCTGGCGTCCCTTTCCGGATCCTTCGGCGGACTGGGCAATATGGTCCTTCGCATGCAGGGCATTTTGAACTTTCGATCGATCGGCTTGCAGCCCGGCATGACGGAAAGTCGTCTCTCGGCAGGCACGACGTTCATACGCCGCCACAGAAAATCCACCTCCCCCTTCATCTCCTTCGGCATCAGCTCGAGGATAAACTGCTGCCTGGCAGTGACGTCGTCAAAGTCGCCGATCCGCTCTACGTCCAGTTCGTCCACAGCTTTTATGGCCCTTTCATAGAAATCTATCTGTGAAAACGTTATGAGATCGGCTCTTGAATTAACCGCGTTTCTCTAAACGGGAAATCCCTTTGCCTATTCCTACGTCAGCGGCTCGATTGTGTCGCGTTGTAAAAGGAGAGAATTGCTCTCGCGAAAGAGACTCGTTTGTCTTTATAAAGAGAATGCATTTTCGAGAAGTGATTTTTTTTCCTTTTTTACGATATGAAAAAAACTCTGGCGGCGAATAACTGGAATGCATAGCGTTTGAATAAAAAGAAGAAACAAACTCTTCAATGATTGTTAACATGTTTAAAGAAATATAACAGAGGCCAAAACTGTTCCGAGAAAAATCACATTTTGCTCTATCAACAGATATAACGTGACCCGTCATAACACAGATCTGCATGATTTTGCGATCTGGAAAAAAATAATAATTTCCTATAGTTTTTTGTGCGCTGAATCCAAATTCGCAAGGCAAAATGGCCTATCGTGTCAGGTTTTTGAGAAAAATGCGACCTCCCAAAAAACGCGTTTTTTAAATTGCGTTTTGAAAATTTGTAGCAGACGAATCCGATGTGCAAAAGACTTCAGATAGGGCTTAAAGCTCTGTAAAGCTCTGTCGTATCATGCCAAGTAGAATGATTGCTCCATTGATCATTGCTAATAGTAACAAGCTCAATAGTGAATTTAATAAACGAGAAGATTATATTTTGTAAAAAATTATTATTTTTCGAAAATTGTTTAAACAATATTTATTTTTAACAAAAAACATTTTTAGTGCGATTAGGCACTTTTAATCTCATGTATTGAATCTGTGATTAAAATTTTTACTGTTTGCAACGGTTTTGCAATCGGACTGCATGGGGCAGGCATTGTACTTGACAGTGCGACTACATCTAAAAACAAAGCGCGCTTGAAGTTCGATGGTATCTGCGGTGAAAAATTCGATATTTTTATATTAAAGTACAATGTTCAAGCTTTTATTTGAGCCTTGTCTGAAGTTTGTTGCATACGGGGTTCGTCTGCTACAAATTTTCAAATATGATAAAAAACATGTTTTTTGAGGTTTCAACCACACTTTTCTCGAAAATCTGACGTGATAGACTATTTTGCCTTGCGGATTTAAATTTAGCGTACAACAAGCTATAGAAAACTACTTGTTTTTTCCAGACTGCAAAAAAGAATATAAAATTATGCAGATTTGTGTAATGCTTCGATGAACGTAATTCGCGCGCAGTGTTCTAGACATAGGTCATTAAAAAAAATTTAAATTGCCAAGACGCGCGTTGCTTCAAAGAAAGAATTAAATTAATGCAAATTATGAAATGTCGCGATCGAGTAAAGATTTCTTCGACATTACGAACGAATCCATATTACTCGCCACTTTCCGAGATATCTTTTTAGACCCGCGAGACAATTTTAAATGATATGTAATCTGGTATCGATCGGTAGAACAAATTCGAAAGCGACGCTGTTACGAGCTCGTGTTGTCGCAAAATTGTGATTTTATGATTTTATTTTTACCAGATAATCGATACCAAGTTTTTTGGCGCACGCGAGCGCTAAAACTGCGGCGTCTCTCGCCTCGTTTCGATTATTCTGATGAATCTCTATTCGCAGTATCAGATGATCGATGTTCAAGACCCACTCTTCGCAGTCCGCCTTCTGCGCTATGTCGCGACCCTTTTTCGCGTAGAATCTGGCCAAATCGAAGCGATGAATGTCGATAAGACACTTGCAAAATTCATGATGCAGCCAGGCAAGTTCGAGAGGCGTGGATGCCATGGCTAATCTCCTACTCTCCAGGTCGCAAATATTGAAAGCATTTTTCGAATATCAATCAATTAGATGTAAATTATGATAGCAGATTAATCGCGTACAACATAAATTCTATGCATAAACTATCTATTTATGATGTTCATAAATGTTATATTACCTTATTGTATAATTGTATAAATCATTATTATAATTGTGCGTGTATGCTATAAATAGAGAGATAAAAAAGCAGTATATTATTTTAAATTATTTTAAAAAGGAATGTGAGCTCTCTCTCTCTCTCTCTCTCATAAAAAATATATGCCGACAAAATAAAATTTAGAAATATATGAAACGCGAGAAATTAATGTTTCGAAAAAATTGATATTGCTTCTAGCGTAATGTAAATAAAAAATATCAAAATTTTATATACGTATAATTCTATTCGTATATAAACATGCGCACAAGAGTTTCATAAGATATTCTACTATATCCTTCTCAAAGAGGAGTTGCTTATGAATAAATTATGTACCTACGAAACATTTTCAGCGTCTCCTTCGGATTCACAGTCGACATCCATGCGAGATCGCTGTCTCGTGGCAATGTCGCAACTCGTATTCCCAAATGATGTTTCAAATATCTCGTTTTCAATTTCTCGTTGTCCAGACACATCAAGTTACGCGTGCCAATGTATACCCATGCCACCATTTTATACAGCGCGTCTAGGCACTTTCGCTTCAGTGGAAACATCTTGTCCGAGTACGAATCAAATTTATTCTTGATACGATCGATGAGTCTGATGTAAATAGTAAGACGGAATTTTGTAAACTGTATTACAAAGTTTTATGACATTTTACCTTTGAATATTCTAAAAATATAAAATTCGACAAATATTGCATTCTGATTTCTCAACGAAGGAACATTCGAAATATTGCATATGTATCGACAATTCATCTGACTTGAAAAAGGTAGGATAATCCTTGGTGATCTTCGCGACGTGCACGCGGTGCAACAGAAAATCCGCTTCTAAGACGATGATGTTCCTGCGCAATTTTCGCTCGCGTTCAATCATCATTTTCCGTCCTTTCGAAATCTTCCGTCGCTGGAAGAGCAGAATGTAAAGCGGTCGTCTCATTCGGAGAAGCTCCTGCAGATTCATCGCGTTTCGATGGCACGTACTCGCGAGAGCAAGCAGCTCGGCAGTCGAGATCTTACTAGGTGAAACCACGATTTCCGGACGGCTCACAATCTTCTCGAGAAAATCCTTGTCGATCGTCAAGCCACCCATATCCATTTTCGCTATGACGCGTTGCAGTCTTCTCATCTGCGCTTGACGTTGCACTTCCGGATCGTTTACTTTAAATCTTGCCTTATCCTCATCGATACCTACGATTAAAGCCAATCCACTATAAACAAACCGATAAACAAAATTTTTCTTCTTTTTTTTATAACAGTATATTTAGTACTAATACTTTAACACTAATAAATTTTTTAAAAGAATGTAATTATTTTCCTAAATTATAGCACTAAAATGTATTGGCTTCATACTTCCCATATAGCATAGAACATTGCAATTACATTGCAGCAATGTTACAATCTTGCAAGTTGCAATGAAATATTGTTGAGACATTATTGGAATATGGAATTGTAATATTTTATGAGAATGTTACAGCAACATTTCAAAAACATTACAAAAGAAAGTTTTTGATAATCGTTACTTCGTTCGTTTACCACTATGTGGCGCGCGTTGCGTTATCCATCCCATATTTAAATTTTAATCACGATGGTTATAAAGCTTGCAAAAAGCGGTTAGTAATATTAAAGGTATAATAACTATTTTTATCAGATTAATTTGTCTGATACAATCCCAACACAGGAAATTCAGATATTGAATTGAGTGTTCAGAAATCGGACAAATAAGTATCCGAAAAAAGTTAAAATTATCCGTTTATTGTCTACTTAAGATATGGAGTTTAATATTTATATAAATAAAATTTTAATTTTTATGAATTAAATTATTTAATCATTATCAATTTCTTAAACTTATAAATAATTTATAAAATAGCGATGTTAATTAGATAACAGAAAATTGTTTAATAGTTCCCATTTTTATATAAAAGCAAAAATTTGATAATAATTTTTTAATATGCAAAATGCTTCAAATTTAATAGATAAACTTGGAGAATATATAAAGACATCCAAGAGAGACGAGAAAAAAATTCGTTGTAATTGCGTAAATTCACAATTTTTTTTCTTATCTCTCTTGGATGTTCTTATATGCTCTCAAAGTTTATGTATTAAATTTGAAGCGTTTTGAATATTTGTAGCAATGTATTTAAATATTACAAATACATTGCACCGTAACATTACTGTAGTCTTACATTGAAATATTTCTGAGGGCGGACATTTCAACGTTGCCGCAAGCTTGCAGTAACATTGCAGAAACATTTCGCAACTTCTATGCAATATTACAATGTTTCAATGTAAGATCTATGCAACGTTTTTGCAATCTTTCGGTGCTGTATGGGTTACCTTATAATTACTTGGATTAATTTCATAGCGGTAAAAGATTTGATAAGAAACAAAATATTTTCGTGCTTTATTCTAGCGAGAAAATTGAATTTCTCCTCGTAAGAGTCGCAAAACGCTATTCTACGAGAAGACTCTTTTCTCACCTTATCATCTCTTGAGGATGAATAGCGACGAGATTTATTCTAAACACACAATACACACCTTCGAACTCGTCTTCCTCTACCTCGAGCCTGCCGATCAGAAGCTCACGGTGCTCGCACAACCGTTGTATCCACGGATATAGCAGCAGGAGTGCCATAGGAGACGTATTCCGGCCGATACAGTCTTCAACAGTCTCGTTCGCCTGATAGACACCGTGCTCAAAGGTCATCCCGTGCCGTCGCATGCCTTCGTAGGCGTGAGCCAGGCTGGAACCGAACTCACCGATCTGGAAAAGCGCCTCCATCCGCATCTGCCGTGCTTTGTAATGACCGGGATCTGCAGCCGAGATACGAGCGTAGAGATCAAGCGCCCGGTATTTTATCAAGCGAAAGACAATTAATCGATGCTATGCTTAAGCGAGTTTATCTCTGATACGGTTCTTTACAGGATAAACACATTATTCCATAAATTAAACATGTAAACAAACGAAATTTGAGGAAGAAAAATTCTGAATAAATTGTAAACAAAAATGTTACAGTCATAAACGTAAAAAGTAGAAATAAAATAAATAGAAATAATTAATAATAATTATTAATAATTGCAATGAAGCGTACCAAGAAAGTACAGAGAGCATACCGTTTTATATTTCATAAAATTTCTCGCAACCGTATACCTATTTTCATACATTTCTCCGACAATTTTTCCGCGGCAACGTATCTCGTGTGTTTGATGAGCATTCTACAGAGACCGATTAACGTTCTAAGGTCCTCGACCGATTTAGATGCCTTCTCGAAATAATCTATGGCCAAAGGGTATCTGCCCAGACTGGCCAGTCGATAGCCCCATTCACGATAAAGAATAGCCTCCCTGAAGATTTCGGGAGCTTCTTCTCTCTTCGACACTGACATGACGATTTATTGAATCTTTTCAAGAAGAAAAAGTCATAATTCACGTATAGCGCATTGCCAAAAATTAATATTGTCTCATTAAAGAATAGATAATTCTAAATAAGAAAAAGGAAAATTATCAAGAACCTACCTATATCTCTCTTTAAAACAATAAATTTTTCTGACGTAATGTACGAGAGAAATATCGAGACTATAATAAAATCTTATAGAGTTAATTTTCACATAATTGCTTTTTTTATGTAATTAACATCTTTTAAATTACATTTACATAATTCATTGGATGTATATCACAATCTTTGGCATTAGATGACATCCAGACATGGAAAATGGATGGTATATATTATGTGAAGATAGACGAATACGAATGAAGATACATTATAGATGTTACGCGATATTCCGACTCTCGTTAAATTTCAAAATGTAAGTCAAGGTGGAATGTAATTTGATACAAAGTATTATATATTGTGTTAAATTCAATCTGTTTCCATATTTACGAATCTATATCAATAGTGTGTAGGTAATATAGCACAGTCTATCAGATATAACGATTTAATGACTCTTATTGAATCGATTAGCAATGTTATTAAAATATATCAAATTATCAGGATTGGGAAAGTTACTTTTTATAAAAATAGTTCATTACCGTTCTTTTTCTAAAAAGTAATTTGTTACCGTTATTCGTTACCAAGTTTAAAAAATAACTCTTTACCGTTACCGTTAATCAAAGGCCGTGTTCAAAAATTTACTGCCAATACTAGAAATCTAGTATATATGTTACATGTACTATAGATTGTCCTATACTGGCAATGAATTTTGGGACACAGCAAAAAAATTACGAGTTGTTATAATTTCCGTTATTTTTTTTATATACAATACAAACTTTACATACAATTTTTTTAACACAATATAAAATTAAACACTAAAAATGCACACTAAACACTAAAAATTTTTAAACATTATTTTATATGTGCTATTCGCCTTACAAAATAGAAAGAAACATGATATTAAAAAGAGTTTCCAGTAGTTTTCATGTAATGCTGCATTCCAACACTCTTATCAATATGTTCCTTTGTATGAAAATTATGCCGAATAAAATCGAAAAATGTAAGGATAAAAGTAACTGTTGAAGTCGTGATTCATTACTGAAAAATGTAACAAAGCTACTTTTCCCGTTGTATAAACAAAATTTATAACACCGTTACCTTTAAAGTTACCGAAAAAAGTAATTGTAATGGTATTACAAGTAACATATTACTTCCCGACCCTGCAAATTATGATTATTTCCTTTTACATAAGAGAATATACGTCACTTTAAAAGCGAAATTTAAAATGTATTTACAATTGTCGTTTTTAAAAGGCAACGTCAAAGATAGTTGCTATTCCCGAAACCAGATCGCTTTTCTCTTCGCTCTTCCCTCATTGGAAAATTATCGTTTGAGTCTCGTTTCAATACCAGCAGTACCAGCGTTATACACAACGACAAGTACCACAAAGGCCATTACATACATTGTAGTATATTTAAAAATGAAAACAGATTACAGCTACGGATTGATTCTCGAAAACTGCGAGGAAATTGGATACAAGAATTTTTTAGTTATCGCTCTTTAAATATCAAAGAGAATATTCAACAAAATATTTCCGAAATATTTTGCGTTCGTATTCATGAAAATTATTAAGTAAGAAATTAATCATCGCGCACGCGCATTTATTGTCAAAAACTGCTAAATACTTCAAATTATGCAAAACTAAAAAACGTTGAAGGAGTTTCTTAGAAAAGCGTTTGTAACGCAATAGAGTGTCTTTTTCTCTTAAAGATTGTATGAATTTATTTTTATCAATATTATACAGAATGTCCCATTTTAAAAGTTCCACCCTCATAACTTTTCAGGATCGACGTTTGAAGGAAAACAACTCCGATAAAAGTTGTAGGGAACAAAGGGGGCTATCTAATGGTGACCTTGGATTTGACATTAAAGATCAATTTCAAGGTCATTTGAAGGTCAACTTCCGTTTTTTAAGTGAAATCCCCTATTTTTCATTACACATTCTTGTAGCTTATCTCGAGAGCTTTGCAAAACACTATAATAAAGTATTTTTTTTATTAAGTACTTTTTAAGTTATTTTATATTTTAATCTTACATATTTTGATATAAAAAATTAAATATCTCGTAAAATATATAGTTTTCGATAATCTTACCGTAATACTTCTATGTACAGAATAATGAGACAAATCAATTATATATTATATATTATATGTTAAAATAACGATTATTGTCATTGCGATTGATAAACAATATTACATTTTCAGATTTCTACAAATCAATCAAGACGACTCCTTGTAAACGCGGACCATCGGATTAGAAGTGTCCTCGAGATGCGGTGATGGCTTTGTTGTATAGGTTCGCGCAGCTGCACGATCGCAGTGGCACGCGGGTCTTCTCCTTCGTCGTCACTAGGACCGTCGTGCGCGATCCTGACAGGGACGTCACAAGTAAGGAACTAGTATGCGGTTTCCAGAGGTGGGCCGTCGCTTTCTCGCGCGGGGAAAAGGTAACTCGATCTATACGCGTCTTGCTCCATTAAGGCTAATCATCAAAATCATGAAATGTAATTTTCTTCACAAAGACTGATGCCCAGGCCCCATTGAAAGTTTCTAAAGGAACCTAACCTCATTTTGGTAAATTGAAATATTAATATTTTGTTATAAAAATAAATTTTTTATCGTCTACATTATAAAAAGTGATTCTAAATAAATGATAAAAATTATAGGAGATGATTCTTTGTCGAAAATTAAAGGGGAGGGGGGAGGGTTTTTCATATAAACATATACTCTTATATCCATCAGTGAGAAGTTACACTCCTTCAAAAGGGACGTGAAAATTAAATTTGTATTATTTTTTCAAATTTCGGACAAAAAATGAAATTCGGTGAACATTTTCCAAAAAAGATACTTATTAATATCTTTTTAATCCTTCCGTATCGTTATAGAGAGATGAAACCAACCAATCTCTATTCAATTTTTTATTAGAACTTTTTAACGGAGCAGAATGTGATTATCTAAAAATATGCGTTAGAAAGCTTGAGTCCTTTAAAAACTTTTTTATTTCTCTTTTTTTTGCGTAAAATCAATCAAGTTTTCAACAAAAAACAAAAAAAGTACATTATCACAGCATATACACAGCACAGTGCTAAATGGCATAGGTGTCGAGTTAGTTTCGAGAAGTTGAATTTAAAAATAAAAAAGCAAATAAAACAAGATTATAGTAAATGTTGGGAAAAAATGGGGTAAATATGCATAAAAGCTAGGTTAAACCTCATCGATTTTATCGCCACTTCAATATGTTGTAGAGAAGCTTTTTCTGAGTAATTCCCAGCAAGAAAAAAGTGAGGAAAAGCATTCGTTTAGAAGATATAATAAATTGAAATTTCACAATATTTTAATGCTTTTTTTGAAATATTATAAATTAAAATTAGGAACAGTGATATTTGTGTACGTTTTATTTCTCGCAGAGGACGTAGGAAATGTTTTTGTTTACATTTACGAGATAAATACAGGGTCATAGATGGGTTATATAACGTAATCCAAACCAAATTTTAGTTTTAAATCAGAAATAGGTTTGTGGGTTTAGAGGTTATATCTTCCGGAAGTGGAGCCACCCGTAGGGAGTGAGGGGGGGGGGGCGGAACCCACTGCATCCACGCATATACTTTCCCATCAACAATCAAAAATTTTCCCATACAACAATTGTGGGGTGGACCTCGCTTCATGTTGTAAAGTATATGTGGACACAGTGAGTTTCGCCCCACGGGAGGGCTCCACTTGCGGAAGATATAACCTAACCCAAACCTATTTCTGATTTAAAATTAAAATTTGCTTTGTATTACGTTATACAACCGAAATTCGGGGTGAGGGTGCAGGGGAAAGGGCCCTGCTTTTCCCCCGTCCATGCGTTAAAGTCGTAAGCTTTTTTCAATAAAAAAATAATAGATTACTACAGCACACACAAACTTTAATGTCAAACTTTAATTTGTCATATCTTCTAAACTCTAAACGAATGCTTTCCCTCACTTTTTTCTTGCGGCGAATTACTCATTGTCAGAAGAATCTCTCCTACAACATATTTAAATAGCGATAAAAAAATGATCGGTGACGTGTAACCTTTTATGCATATTTACCAAAAATGGAACAAAAACAACATAAAATTAAAAAATAAAAACCTAATTTTTATCTTCGTTTTTGGAGGAGTGTAACTTCTCAGGGATGGACAAGTATACGTTTATATGAAAGATCCATCTTAATTTTTGACAAAGAATCATCCCCTAAAATTTTTTGCACTTATTTATAGAATCATCCTATATATATACTACAATATATAGTTGCGAAGTGGATCCCCTAACCGAGGCAGAAATATTCTATTTTAAAAAGTTATTGTCAATAGAGATCAAAGTTATTGTCAATACAGTTATTGACAATAACATATAATTACATATAATTACAATTATTGTTTACAATAACAATTATAGTTATTGTTTTAAAAGTTATTGGATGCTGCAATCACGTTGCCACGATCATTTGATAAAGCTTGAGTTACGGTCACGTTCATGGCTGCCGTATTCCAAACGAAGCTACAGTCAATTTATCAATTCGAATCCAGAAAAAAGATGAGGATTCCAAGTGAAAACATGCATTTTTGTAATTTTTAATACTTTTTAATTGAATAAAACATTAGCGTTATTTGTTGATGTACATTTTCTTTTGTGTTGATTATTTCTAGAATGGGAAGAGAATCCACTTTCACATACTTGATATATAATAGTTAGGGAACTTTAGTTTAGCAAACAAATCTTTTCTCGTTCACCAAAAAGAGATAAAAATGGGCATCACTCTTTCTAATTAACTTTTAATAATAATAAAATCTATTAAAAATTAATTCTTTCTCTTGTATGTGAATAACTATTGTATTATTTTGAATCTCCTTTGGCGTTTTGATCCTCAAGTATTTTGGTGTTAATTTAAATTTATCTTAAAAAAAAAATATATATATATATATAGTCCCACCAAAAATTATCATCTCCTTTTATTTTTTTAAATAAAATATTTTAAATTAAAAGAGATAGTGCATTGAAGATTAACGTATGTCATGTTGTTATTTGATCATATTACTCGAGTCAGAAATTGACCATATTGTAAGGGCGAAAATGAAAAGGTAGGCGCCATCCGCGATATTTTAAGCCGATAAAACTCGAATAATATAAAAAATATTTATATTAAATTGTACATCGTTGTATTCGGTTTTAAACAGCACTACAATTTTTATTGTGTCGAATTCAGTTTGAACCATTTAATTTGATATATATTTGTTATGGTCTATCTCTTTTAATTTGAAAGATAAAAGGAGATGACCACTTTTGATGGCACAATCTGTATATAATACAAAAATAAATAGCGAATTTCGCGTGCCGTTATTACTCGATTTGATCCTTTCCAAGGTCCTGGGCGTATACCTGGTATGGCGTGGCGCATCAAGAAATCTGCGCGTATACGTGGACTTTACGTTCACGCTGCTGAATCGAGAGCATTTCTCTATGAACGAGAGCTTCTCCGGCAAGCGGGTCAAGTTCACTTACGAGGCACCGGCCCAAGGCAACCGCAGCTACATCGCTGTGGCAGATCTCTACAGCCGTAATTTCGCCGACACAAACGGCGAATTTCAGCTGGAGTTATCCATGGCGAATGTGCGGACGGTATACATGACCGAAGTCAGAATGCCGACATCGGTATTCTCGGCCGGGCAGACGAAGCCGAGCAAGCTGGAGACCGACTACTTCGCGTTCGGCGGTTTCGACTGGAATCTGGTCATCTATCCGCACGGCAAGGACACGGACGGCTCCCGCGTCCAAGACAGCCGCGTGAGTGTCTATCTCATGAGATTGTCTGGATTCGATCATCGATGCAGAGTAAGATACAGCCTGGCCCTCGGCGAGGGCGATAGACGGATCGACTCGGGACAGATCGAAGACATCTCCGACGCCGAGGGCTGCGGCTTCGGCTGGCACACTCGGGTCAGGTGGTCCGACATCGCGCACAAAGGCACACTTCGCGTGTCGCTCGAGATGCTCGAGGCAAGAACCATCTGCGAGATCGCGGTGCAGGCATTGGGCTCGTCGGTCCTGCCAGCTGCGCCCTGCTACGATCGCGACAAGCAAGCTTGGGCCATACGCGCTGATCTCAATTCGGATACCGTCAGACTGCACTTGGTGTACAAAGACATCCACAATGTGCCGAGAAATCATTTAAGGTATATTAAATTATTATCTTTTTTAATCGTAAAAGATCGAAGAATTATATACGTCTATATTATACATATATATATATAGCACATGATCTATTAAAAGTGACACTAATAATATTATCATAAAATAATATTTTATGATAATAAAGTATTATTAAAGAATAGGATAATTTTTTCCTAGGTAAATCGAACATTCAAAAAATGTCATAAAGTAAAGATATCTACAATAAAAGATGTTTGAAAAACGCTAAATCGAGACGTTTTTTGTCTGGATAGGTACGTTAGTTGGTCAGCATACCTGCTGAGGGGCGAGGGACCAAATGTCGCGGCGATTGGATTGCCCGGCGAACCGTTCAGCCGCTACTATGTTCAAGAATCCGTCGATGAGGGTATCATCATGGAGACTAACGTGGATATGAACGAGGTGAAGGAGAATCACTGTCCATACCTCACAGACAAAGGACAGCTAAGAATCCGAATAGAATGGAACGAGAGTCACTTGCTTTTCCAGGCGACCTATCACAAGTACGACGATGTCTGTCGCGTGCACAATCAGCAGATGCGACGCGAAATCATGTCGCTGCAGGCAGAGAACTATAGTCTCGAGCGGCAACTCTTCAGCTACCAAAAGAGTCTGGCGTACGCGCAGGCGCAACAACAGCAGCAACAGCAGCATCAGAATCAGCAACATCACTCGGTGGTGGGTCATCAAGGCCATCTAGAGCGATCAGCGTCTAGTGACACCGAATACGCTTGACAAGTAGAATGCGAGTTATCAAAGTCACCAACACCACCAAGTTGTCGACGTCAGCTGCCGGCGACGACGACGACGACGGCGGTGCCGGAGGACGACCAGCGAGTACATCAGAACCTGGTCAAAATGATGGACCGGCGGCTGAGCAACGTGCAGTTGCAACAGCATCTCTACGAGGAACAACGACACCGTCATCGACACAGCAATGGCAGCAGTGGTGTCTCTTCGTCCAGACGGAGCATTGATCGCAACGGCCAGGAGCATCGTCGCAGCATCCTGCAGCAGCCGAGGTCCAGCGTCGGCGCCAAATCCAATGGCGGAGGAAGCGTAGGCGGCGCTTACGAAAATCAAGTCGCGGGCAACAACGATCGGTATGCCGGTTATTATCTGGGATATGTCGGCCAAGCGGCGCACAAGCGACGCAGGACCACATTCTGGGAGACGCTGACTGGTCTGGTGTGTTCCTTGGGCGCTCTGGCCTCCAGAGCGGCGAAAATGGCCGCTAGACGGGGCGATCCTCTCTGAGGGTACGATCGACGACCGAGGACTCGACGCAATGATCGCTGTTGCCGGGGGTGGGCAAATGCGCGGGAATGTAATGTGAAGCTCGTTGGGATGCACATACAGCGCGTTCTGTCTTCTGTATGTCAGTGCAATATCTCCCACCGAACCGATCGAAAAAATTCTATAATCTTGATATAAAGCCACGTGGTGTATGCAACATTTTTTTACATTTATATATCTCTCTAAAAATTAAAAGAGATATATTTTTTCTCTTTTTTGACTAATCTTATTGCTGTTCACATAATTTCTTTTTTAATTTAATTGTAAACGCGCGACGCAGGATAATAGAAGTTAAAATTAATTTGCTTTAATTAAATTTTCTTTGATATAACATAATAAATCGTATCAACGAAATTGCAAAAATTTATCTGAACTTTATTGTTTTCTTGATATATTATCTTACGAGATTTTTTTCTTATTCTCATTATACATTGAAAATATCTTACTATCTTTTAAAAGACATATTGGGGAGATATATGCAACGCAAAAAAATGCGTTGTACGCGCGCCGTACATTCTCCTTGGCCAGTTTTCATGCAAGTGCATGCGAATGGTTTCTGTTGAATCTCTTGAATGATTCAAGAGATCACCGATTTTATGAGACAGAACGTCCCGTATACATGTAACGTGGGAACGCGATAGGGAGCAAAATAAAAAGGGAAAGAGAATCGTAGGGAGAGTCTAGGATCGTATTCGATTCTACATCTACGCACACATACACACAAACACAGAGATCTAAAAACGCGAACACGAATCTATACACGTACATACGCGAACACAAATCTATCTACTTGTCAATTTACTAAAGAACCTATTTTCCTCTAAAGACTTTTTTCACCTATTGTGTACATCGCCATGGAAATAAGAGGATATGCGCGTTGGCACATAGTCGCCAAGCCAAGTAACAATACTGTAATTATCGTAGTACGTATATCAAACAGAATTAGAGTACAGTTAATGTTATATAAGCGAACAAATTCCAGAAAAGAGAAAAAAACAAGAGAGAAAAAAAAGAGAGAAAACACAGACTCGTACTTTTTTGGAAGCCCTCAAAAGGCCGCTTCGTATAATGCCATTGCTGTGCGAATTAAGTTCACTCAAACGCTTTAGACTTTGTCTTCTTCAAATTGATCTTTTTACTATGAACGTTGGAAACGCCATCGTTGCATAACTCCATTTATGCAATATTCCATTTTATCGCTACTTGCCGTATAGATATTTAATGGAAAATTGAGCTTCTATTAATTCTGAAACGACTATCTGAGATATATATGGATTAATAGGAATTATATAATAAAAATAGATTTTTTCCAAAGCTGAATCCATTTCATATTTTTATAATTGGAGATTGGCTTATAGATATTTGTGTATGTCATTTTCTTCCTTATAAATTGCAACAAGTTTAACTTATAAATTGATACAAAAAATTAATTTCTTTTTAAATAAAAGTAAATTTCTTGGTACGTCTTGGTTCTTTTTTTTTTATCCATCTTCAGTATGGATATAAATATGTAAAAATTATCTGGGATGATGCATGGCTTCGTGTAGAAGTCACTGACTGATAATCGGTAGATCCAAAGTTCGAATCCGTTCGAACATTATCCCCCATATGCCTCTCCCGCCCAGAATGGACGGCTAAACTGAAAGATGTGTCATCGGTATTTCACACCCCCCGAGACCCTGACCTTAGATTAGTATCTTTTTACGTATCAAATATTTTAACAGCACAAAAAATGTGTGTCATTACATCATTACATTACATTACATCAATATTAAAAAAAAATAATAATAATTTTTTTTTTATTTTTTTATGAGAAAAGTAAAATACAGTATTAATAACGCAATACAAGAATATAACTTCAAGAATCAGAATTACGATTTATACGTTTATAGAATATAAGCTCTCTGAGCATTCCTTTCTTACTCGGTCATCTTTCAAAGAAATCAATCAATCTATCTCGTACACATCACCCGACAATTAGGACATTTGAATCAAAAAACGATGGCGTTATACGCAGCTTGTAAGCACAGACTGCATCTGCCTTTCGTAGAAGGTTAAACAATCAGGGTAAAAAAGAAAAACAGAAACAAACAAATCATTCTTCCACTGTTACCTATAGTCATGAATTTGATGTCGTTGGGACTATCACGGAATCCGTCTATTTATTTTTTCCAAAGACTCACCTTGTTCTTACTTACGCTATTACTAGTAATCCAAAAGAGATCTTCGGCGAAGTGCATCGCGCTCTCGTGTCTCATCTAATTTCCTATTTGTCGCGTACTGCCGTCGAGTATTTTAGAATTAATATCTCGGTGTAAACGTTTCGCGACGTTTCGTAGCCTAATCGTGCACGCGAGCAACTGGCGCCGATATAATTTCCTTCTTATTTTTCAACAGTATCGTATCACTCGCGCCGATAAAATTCCATTTGGGATGAAAAATTATTACGCAAGAAGACGAAGAATAGCATTCGAAACTTGAAAAGTGTTCTTTTTCCTTCATGTTTATTTCAGAGTTTTTAAAGGCGTCTCTGCAATGCGTACTATGCAGAAATGCATTCGTAAAGAATCTGCAACAGACGATGTTTTTAAGTTATTTGATACATTCGACTCAATTGCACAATATCTGCAGTATTTAATTATTTTACTAACATTTGCAGCGATATTAATCTACCGTTAAAATTTTTTTTCATTATGAAGAAATATATAACACATATGTAAATTTTTTATTCAAAGGTATGTTTTCTTAGATGCGACATTAACACTCTTCTTATTCGTAGAACGAAATTTTATTCGTTGTAATTAGATAATTTTGCGTTGGCATTTTCATCTTGCTTTACACCCTTGCCGCCAGAACGATGCAATAATTTCCGCTTTGCCTCACCATGACGATATTTTCTCATACGTGTAAGTACTGTACGTTAGCAAAATATATAGCTGTACAAACCATGTACCATCCCCGCAGATACATATGTATATCTGCGACACTGGCAGGTAACATTTGATCGATACAGTATACGCTGGATATTCCGCGCGAACACACATACGTAACACATTTATGGACAACCGAAATTATCCTGCGTAATGTGTATGCGTATGTGTGTATCCTTGATGACACGTCGCCCACATCTACAATCTTGTCTCTCATCCATACGACACCTGCAGCAAATGTCAATTTACTAGGAGGAGAAACTGTTGATACCGAAATCGCTGGCTGACATTTCTATGTCAGTTACAAAATCAAAATCGAACGACTGAATTCTCGATTGGCACATTGTTATTTCTCGCTCGTACTTTGAGAAAAAATCCTGCTGTGTCAAGTTGTTTTAATAGGTATAAAAATATATTTGACGTGGAAGGGATTTGGCGTCTTGATCAATTCCAAAAATCAATGGAATTTAGTGTTTTAGTGTTACTTCGATTAACATGGAGCAAAACTTGGAAAAATTGTTATTGAAAGAAAAAGAAATTCTTGCGAATAATCTTAACATAGAAACTTTATTCTCCCTCTTTATTAACAGTTCTTCATATGATCATTAACTTATTTCACATTTCTACACATTTCAATCCGTATGTTGTTAATTAAAATTACACGATACAAGAATTTTTTCTATATTACATATTAATTTATGCTCCGATTAATTTTGACAGTGATAATGGCAAGATACCTGATTAGTCGAAAATATTAGCAGTCTGATGCGCAGTATTATACGACGATATTGTAGATGGTTTTATCGAGAAGATATAACAAAAGATATAAGGTTGCGAAAGGACCAGGCTCGCAATAGTAGCTCGTAACAATACGCCAACATCGCGCACAATCCGTGTCCTAGTATTGCAGTCAATTTCATCGGGATTATATCGGTCCTGCCCGTGTCTTAGCGACAAGATTTCCTCAACATCCTTCGGCTGGAATGGACGCTCCGAGAAAGCGTTCCTTTCCATCCGAAACTTTCTACTCGAACACGCGTTCGTGACAGGCGTATGTAGCAGCAGCAGTAACAGCTCTGACAATCGCACTTAATCTCTTCATCGCCACGATGAAGATTGAATGTTTGTTCGCCGGCGCGCATTTTCGATGCTTCTACTTTGACGTTTGAATAGGAATTCTGTGTCCCGTGTCGTAGAAAAAGCGACCTCCAACTGACAGTGATTGTCGAATTATTAAAAGATAATGCGTTAGAAAAAAAATGATATATATAAAAATTGAAACAAAATAATTTTAAATCTGTGAAAATTTTTTCTCGCGTAAATGAGGTTTTACATCACGCACAAAAATTCTATCGAAAATTTGTGAATCTTGCTTACTCTTTCTCATTGCGTTTATTCGTACGTTAATATTTTTTACGTCAACTTTGATGTTATTAAATAACAAGTTCGTCAATAATCTTTTCATGATGGATACTTCAAAAATTGAATCAAACTTAAATATGGATACGTAGTAGACAAAATCGCGAATGATAAGTGACACATTTATTGTGTGGACCTACAGACACAGATACGCAATCACAAATTTGTAAAGGGAAATTCTTGTATAGTCGTGTTTCAACAATTAGTCAATTAAATTCATTTTTATGAAAATATGGTGCAATGTAACAAAGTCTATCTTTTTAATCGATTATATAATAAGATAACAAATGAAAAATATGTGTTTGTTACTTACAGAAAAAGCGTTTAAAATTCTAATTAAAAATAAAATTTAATTGATAAAAAAATATCAAATTACATGAGAAATTGAAATCATTGTCTTTAAAAATCAATTATTTTTGCTTACAATTCAAAATATAGAAATATCTATTTTCTGTAACATTAGAAATTTACACCGTCATCAAATTGATTCTGTGAACAAAATTTTCAAAATTTTGATAGACCTATATTACCAATCACGACTAATTCGCTTGTAATGTCACTTGTTTGAAGAATAGCATAGAAAAGCGTGAACGAAACAACCCCGGCGGACAAATATATATATATGCAGAAAATAATTTAAAAAAAAAACGTTCTAGTAATATAGTGACAGTTGCGCAGTCGCGCTTGTTAGTTTGTATGTACGAAAAATCGATCCACGCAATCGATTTCCGAATTCTTTCTCGCGTGCGTTTTATTCTATACATTCATCGTGCTCGTTTACTTGCCAATACTGTATTCGTTCGACATACACACGTTATAATATATGTGTATATACGATTTTTCAATGTGTATATTGTCGTTTTAAGCGCCATTGTGTCGCAGCCAATTCAATGATTCCCGATTACGCGCCGCCTTTAGTAATCGATTGCGAAAGTAATCGCGATTACTTTATAATGTTATAATCCATACAGCACTAAAGCTTGCAACAACATTGCTGCAATATTGCAATATTGCATATTGTAGTTTAATGTTGCAGAAATATTACAAAGACATTATTTTACAATATAACTTTAGTAATGTTACAGCAACATTCCAAAAATATTCCAAAGAAAGTATTCGATAATCGCTAGTTCATTCGTTTACCGCTATGCGGCGCATATTGCGCTATCTATTCCGCATTTAATTTTTAGTCACGATGATTATATAAAATTTACAAAGAGCGACTAATAAGATTAAAAATATAATAACTATTTTTATTAGCTTAAATTGTATGATATAACCCCAACACAGGGGACTCAGACATTGGACTAAGAATTCTTTTAATAGTTTCCATTATATAAAATCAAAAATTTGATAATAATTTTTTAACATGCAAAAGATACTTCAGATTTTAATAAATAAATTTTAAGATTATATGAAGACAAGAGAGATGTGAAAAAACTTGTATGCGTAAATCCACCACGATCTTTTTGCATATCTGAATATTTCGGATACAAAGAGATTGTGAATTTACAAAATTGCAAATTGAGTTTTTTCTTATTTCTCTTAGATATTCTTTGTCACTGAAGGAAGTCGAATGTGTACCGAAAAATTTGCAATTTATAATTTCGTTATTATTATAATACAGAAAATCTATATACACACTAAATTCTGATTCTTATATGCCTAATTTCTTATTATTTTTTTCATATGTTAAAGATATTATGTCGATAAATATACATAAAGCATTATTGCATATATATTTTATTGCTATGTTGCTGCAATATTATATTGCAATATTTCTGTAGGCGGACGTTTTACTGTTGCTGCAATATCATAACAACGTTGCAGCAACATTTCGTAATGTTTCTGCAATGTTGCAATCTTGCAGAAAAATGTTGCTGCAATGTTGTTGCAATCTTGCAGTGCTGTATGGGAATCGATAGTTTGTATACTTATCGATGATTTCGTACTTCTAACGATTATATATTCGATATAGGGACGACCTTACGAAATTTTTTGAGACTCATATATTTTATGAATATTGAGCGACTTTGTGGAATGTGGAAATATACCACAATATGGCACTAGAAAAGTACATTACATAGAATACTTGGCAAAATTTATATTTAAAAGAAAATTCCATGTAATGAACATATTGAAGTATTTTATAAAATTATTGGAGAATTTTATCTACCTAATAATAATAATTATTATTTATCTACGTAATAATAATAAACTTATATCTATCTAAATTATTGTTTATATAAGAAATAAATGCGTGAACGGAGCATCTTAAGGAGTAGAGCATCTCTCGCTGCAATCCATCCCAAAAAAATTCTAATCTAACCCAAATCTACTTCCAGTTTTTAAATTAAAGTTTGATGTGGATTGGATTAGAATTTTTTGAGAATACAGAGAAGGGCTCGACTCCTCCCTCGCCCATACGTTTATTTTTTATTTCTACAAAACAATATTTAAAATAAACACATAAACACGTTAACAAAAAAAGGAATACTATACCCCACATCGTCCTATTTTATCAATACAAAAAAAAAACAAAGAAACAAGAGCGACAATTTTTTTCAACAGTTTTAGTTTCTACGCTTCAAAATATATAAAATATGTGAGTTTCAAAAAATTGTGTGAGGTTGCCCCTATATCAAAGATTTATCGAAGAATTATATATATCGCGATATTTTCTATCGATATCCTTAATTTAGCGAATCAGTAGAACAAATCGATTAATCGAGGTTAGAAGATAACCGTGCACCGTACAAGATTACGAATGGAGAATATAGTTAAACGAGAACCATATGTACATATATGCATATACAATATACACGACATATGACATGTACGTATATTTGTATAGTACATGTACATATATTTAATATCGAGCGCACTATATACAGGGTGTCCCCAATTTAAATGGTAAAACTTCAAGAGCGTGTAGGGGATCGAAAAACTAAGACAAGAAGTCCTTTAGCGGTTTGCTCGTTTTTGCTCCATTTTAGAGAAAATCGCAAAAATTCAATCTCTCATTGTCAGTTGCTCTCTTGTGTTGATTGGCACCGAATAAACTTTCTGCTTCAAGGTTCCTTACATATGTAAACACTTGATGTTATCCTTTACGGTGCCAATCAATTCAAGAGAGCAATTAAGAGACCGAATCATAGATACAGTGCACCAAATATCACTGGAACAATGTCCAGCTGTAATTAATGAGGTCAGTGCTAGATGTAATGCTTGCATTGCTGCGAGAGGGCAATATTTTGAACAATATCTGCATTAATATAGATGATAACATAAATAAAATGTAAATAAATAAATAAAAAAACGAAAACTTGTTTTGTTTCATGTTTTGTGATTTTCTCCAAAATGGGGCAAAAACGAGCAAACCCCTAAAGGACTTTCTGTCTTAGCTTTTCGGTCCCCTACACGCTCCTGAAGTTTTGCCATTTAAATTGGGGACACCCTGTATATTATTCAATTGCCCATAAACGAAGGAAGAAACATTGTCAAACGTTAGCGGAACAAAAAAATAAATAGACGCGATTTTCGTTTCCGCGAAATGTCATGATTAGAACTTCACTTTATTGTTTATACTTATGCATATTTATTATCTGCAGATAAGAGGAAAAAAAATTGGCTGCCATACTATGGCGCAATACGAGGAAGCTTGTGTCAAGCATAGTTCGGCGTTTCCTTTTTCCACCTGTCATAAAAAAAAAAAAAAAAACGAGGACTCCTTTAAATTAATGTTATATATATATATATATATATATATATATATATATATATATATATATATGCGTGTGTGTGTATATATATATATATATCCGTACAACTTTCGAGCACAATGCAAGAGCACCTTTTTCTGCGACCTTTTTTCATTCGTGTGTGATTCTATTAAAAATGATTAAAAAACAGAAAAAAATATAAAATGTGAACGCAAAACATGCTCTCAAGAGTTTTGAGACAAATACTAATGTACTTAAACCATCTGTGAGTCTGCCTCGTCTTTTATAAAGTTCTTGCTATATTCAATCTATCGTATTCAATTCGTATAATATCGTCCCATCATCCAGATAATCCTCTACATTAATATAATAATTAACAGATTGATAAACTGCACGATCCAATTTTCAATACAAAAATATAATACATTTTTTTTGCGACAATATGAAATATTATTTAATAATAATTAATATCTCTCATTGTGTGTGTGAATATATTCCGTAATATATAATTTAGAAATTTAAAAAAAAAACGCTATATAAATGCTATATTTTAAATATTTCATTTACTAAATATTTATATTTTAGAAAATTTATTCGTGTCATTGAAAATGAGGTGTCAAAAAAATTAATTTAACATATGAGACAATCTCTTTATTTCTTTTTCTTTTTTTGAAGCAATTCATTACAGTCAGTTCGTTGAAGTTTTATCTACTTTTTGCGGAGTAGAGATAATTTACTGGGTAGCTCATTTATTACAAAAGAGCCGTTTCAGCCATTCATCATATCGGATGATGATCCGATTCAACAGGTGTCTTTGGTGGGGACACACTCCCCTTCCTTGGTAAAGCTAGTCACTCGATACACGCGAATACGCGAGCGCTTGTTCTCGAGATTCGAGATCATTCGAAATTTCGCGATCGCGGTCACGCGTTAGTCAGTGAAGCACACGCGTTATAGTCACGGAAATATTTATTGAAATTTTTTTTTCTATAAGACAAGGAAGCACGTTACCGCAAAAAGTGCAAAAATTAAAAGGCGTAAAGTGATGTCGCCCGTGCCATGTTTATCGAATTGTATATGATACATTATATAACCCCATCAACTCTATTAACTTTTGGCTATAATTGCAAGTATTAGTCGCAAAAATAATTGCGTGTTAATTGTATACATTTATGATTTTTTAAATTATTCTTTATAGAACTGATCGACAAACGGAACATTCCAATTTTTTTCGTCTCTGGAATTTCAAATAAAAGTATAAACTTCGGAGAGAGAAGGAGAGAAAAAAAAAAAAAAAATTTTAATAGACTATCAAGATTGTTACATGCTCTGACGGAACATCAACGAACTGAAAATATTTCCAGTGAATTATAAAGAAATAATAAATGAGAAATATGTCTTATTCTCTTTTTGATTTCAAATTTGATTATGCAATTATATAGATGATGATGACGAGCATCTACAAGTGACAACAGATGATTTTTCAATAATCGAGACATCGACAAGAATCGCCCACACAGTCGAACAATTGTTGAACACTCGAATTTCGTCATAGAGTCGATCATCGATCACTTGGGGACACGTGAACGTGGATATGCGAAAGTCTTTATAGAATAAAACTGATATCCTCTGACATTTTCCACGTGTGCAGGTTATGGCAGTGACCTGTCATTGAAAGATATGGAATATTTTGGCAAAAACTGCTGATAGTACGAAAAAAAATCTCATTTTGACTAATCAGTGATTCCGAATGATGGTCTTATGACTTTCACGCTTTTATGTCAAATGTGATGTTTGTTGCTTTATTTTGGTTAAGAAAAAATTTTGTTATCTTAACGATACGATAACAAGTATCTGTTTGATGTTATCGTATTATCCGTCTGTAAGAAGGTGAATATCAAAACAAATTTTCGAAAGATTTCACTAACAAGTAACAAAAAGCAACAACCAGAGGCATTCATTATTTTCAAATATAAGCACTCATTCTGAAACAAAAGCAAAATGCTGACCCAACGATTAAGCAACCGAAGATTGTTGGTCGATTTCCTCGCGCTGATGTTTGGCCTGGGTGCTTGGATCGGTGTAAATGGCATATATGTACAACTACCGCTTATAGTGCACACTGCACCAGAAGAGTGGAGTCTGCCTGCGCACATGGTAATGCTGGTGCAATTCGCCAATTTAGGACCCATACTTTATACTTTGTATATAAAGTAAGTCTCTTCTGTTTTGTCTCAGAATGATTACATGACAAATCTGACACAAATATCTATTTCAGGTATACTGCTTGGGCATATGATAAATATATTATTTATGCGCTATTGAGCGCAGGAACATGCGCCTGTATCGCATTGAGTTGGCTATACAATCATACATCAGTTGTGTTTGGTAAAGAACATTCGACCGCCCTTCTGTCACTGATGTTTGTGACTGCCCTCGTTGGATGTACAAGCTCTGTACTCTTCATGCCATACATGAGGAATTACCGTGAGATTTATTTGGTATCTTATCTGGTCGGAGAAGGACTGAGCGGGTTTGTACCGAGCACAGTTGCTCTAATTCAAGGTGTTGGTAGCAATCAAGTGTGCATCAATATTACTAAACCAGGATCGACCAATCTAGAGTTCATTCCCAAATCAGATCCGAGATTCTCTACTCAGATATTTTTCATCTTTATCGGTACTTTATTATGTTTGAGTTTTCTGTCATTCTTAGGCTTAAATCTTTTGCCTATGGCACTTGGAGAAAGAGTCAAGCTTCCAAATAGTATGGAAATGTTACCAACTGATACAACAGCACCACCTAGTTACAAAACTAATTCCGGTTGGAAAATGCCCAAACATACATACTATTATTTATTAATCATGATGGCCATAGTCTGCTTTCTCGGCAATGGTACTTTACCAAGTATACAGTCGTATTCCTGTCTACCATATGGCAGTATCGCATATCATTTAACAGTCACGTTAGCTTCCATAGCTGGTCCATTGGCTATGTCTTTAGGTTTCTTTATTGAAACACCTGCAATTAAACTCCTTAATATCCTTACGGCAATTATTTTAATACTTTCAGGCATCGTTTTATACTTGGCGACGAAATCACCTTATCCTCCCTTCCAACATTCGTGGGTGGGTGAATTTATGGTAGTCGTTTTGTGGATAACTCTTTGCGGTTTAATAGGTTTTGTAAAGATGGGCATTACAACTTTGTATCGGCCCGATCCTGGAAGAGGTCTTTATTACACTGGTGTCGCGACACAAATCGGATCTCTGTTAGGTGCGATCACCACATTCGGTTTGGTTAATTATGCAAAAGTATTTCAGTCTTATTCTCCTTGCGCATATCTTATGGAAGATTAATGTAGCCTGTACTTAGTCTTATTAATTATTTGCACAGATAATGGTGATAAAAAACAGATTATTTTATAATACTTTTTTTAGTTCTATAATCAAAAATGTTTATGCATATTGAGAGATATATTATTCAATAGTTACTATATTTACTAACTTTTTAGAATTAATTTTCTATAAACATAGGGATCAAATTTTTTGTTAATGAATTTTACAATTTTAATCTCCATATATTTATACACAAGTTATTGTGATCTTTTATTATTAATTGTTGTATAATTGAACAGATGTAAAACGCATATTATATATGCAGCAAAAATGACTTGGATGATGTACATAAAATTCAGTAAAAAGAGCATTAAACAATTATTTTTATGAAAATAAAAATATGTCACGAAACAATATTATATTTTTATATTAATATTTTAAAATTATATAAATTTTACTATTTTAAAATGCATAAGAATATTGAATTATATTTGTGTAATAATTTTCTCCTTATTACGTTTGCTTTTTTCTAATTATTTATAATTTGATAGTATAAAATAGATAAAAAGAAAATTCAATGAAGCAATCTCAATTTTTTTAGAATAGATATTTAACAATAAATTAGATATTTAATATTTGAACATAGTTATGTTGAAGCTTTTTTTATAATTAGATCTGTACCAGATTATACAACATACAGTGCTTAAATTAAACTTGTGTGTAACTTGAATATGTAGTCTTTTATGATCACATAACTGATGCTCAGTTTTATCTGATAAATTTCATTGAGCAGATTAAGAACCAGATAGGCAATTTTTTTATTTCCTAACTCTTATTATATCTCCTTCTGACTCTCTGCTCTTAATAAGTTTATGCAGAGCAGAGTTGGTTATCGTTACTTATGTTTGGAAGTACATAACATGTATCTGTGATATTTTAATGCTTATTAATACATATTTGAATTTGAGCTTTCGAATATCAGTATTGAGTGGTCAATTTATTTCATTCAAAGTATGTCAATAACTATCTTTTTAATTATTAGCGGAACTATATATATATATATAAAATCAAATACCAATTATTTCCTATTGTACAGGAATAAATGAAGAGATCAGAAATATATACAATGAGAGATGATTTACAAGTTAATCATTATCTTGGACATGTCAAATGTGGCCGTGCAATCATCCATCTTCTCGTAATCTTGTTTGGTGTATCCACTTGGATCGGCGTCAATGGAATATTCATTGAACTGCCGCTACTTGTCAATATTGCTCCGGAAGGTTGGAATTTACCCGCATACATAGTAATAGTGGCGCAATCCGCGAATGTGGGTCCTGCGATATATACCTTCTTATGTAAGAAGAAATACAAGTTGAACGAATCGTTGTGCATATTATGCTTACTGTGCTTACAAATTCTCGCAATGGGATTACTGATATTCTTTTATGATAAAACAACTGTCATCAATGGTGAAAAACATAGCCTGATTTTACTTGTCTCGGTATTCTTTAACGCTCTGGTCGGTTGTTTCAGCTCTGTACTGTTCATGCCTTATCTTCGTGACTTCGATGATATTTATATCGTGTCCTACTTCATTGGGGAAGGTTTGAGCGGTGTACTGCCAAGTATAGTAGTATTGATACAAGGTGTAGGAGAATGCTTAGAATACAATACAACAGAAATAATTTCTCTTAATGCATCCCATGTAAAGTTTCCAGGACAATATTACTTCCTATGTTTGACTTTTGTACTTGTTTTGTCGCTTGTCGCATTTATCATTTTACGATATTCTCGGTTTGTACAAAGCAGGAAGAACTTTCATGATCCTAACTTTTTTACACAAACTAAAGTACAATTAGTAGATTATAAGCGACATAACGAGTTTGATAGTAGCACTAATGTCTGGTACATTGATCAGATATTACCAAGAAAAGAAAGCGAAAAAGCAAATTGTTTTACATTAAAAAAAGCAAATAATTTATACGTACTCAAGAAAATTTATTTATACATCTTAATTGGAATTTGTTGCTTCTTTAGTAATGGATTTCTCCCAAGTATCCAATCTTACTCGTGTCTACCATATGGCCATCTTGCTTATCAGTTATCCATCACTTGTGCCCAATTCGTCAACCCACTTGCATGTTTCTTGACATTCTGGATCAAGGTATCAAATATAAAGAATATCAATTATCTATCTCTGATATGCTTAATCGTTGGATGCTATGTTATATGCATAGCTTTATTGTCTCCTGCTCCACCGTTGCGAAAAACGACAATCGGTGTAGGATTAATTGTTTTGTTCTGGATCATCCTATCGGGAGTCATATCGTATTTAAAGCTCATAATCGTGTCTCTCCTGAAACATATATCTTCTTCAAATAAGGCACTTTTCAATATAGGCATAGTTATGCAAGCGGGCTCGGCGAGCGGTGCAATTATTTCGTTTGTTTTAATCAATTTTACCAGTATTTTCAAGATGTATGAATCCTGTTCTGTTTAAAGAGAATTACCAAAAAGCTCTGTATAATAATGCAAGTAATTTTGATATGTGAATTAAAATGCAATAATAAAAATAAAAGACTATAGCATTTAAAAAAAAAAATTAAATGTTTTCATAAGGATACCAATACAGATAAAGATAATGTATTTTTATTTTTAAATAGCCTGAAAAAAACGTATCTGTGAATGAAAAACGATATGAAAAATGTTTTATATAAATAATGTCAGTATGATGTAATATGTATATGTTTTTCAT
This sequence comes from Polyergus mexicanus, assembly GCF_030449975.1. NCBI lineage: Eukaryota > Metazoa > Arthropoda > Insecta > Hymenoptera > Formicidae > Polyergus > Polyergus mexicanus. The sequence continues at coordinate 11,662,759 of NW_027223323.1, forward strand.
ATTAAATTTTTTTTAATAAAGTATTTAAAATGGTTTATCCAATTAAAATAATGAGAAACTAAGTTTCTATTATAAAAGATTTTCATATATATATATATATATATATATATATATATATATATATATGTATGTATGTATGTATGTATGTATGTATATGTATGTATGTATGTATATGTATGTATGTATGTATATGTATGTATGTATGTATTAGTATATAATATATATGCACATTTGCAACTACTTTTGAAGTATGCAGGCATACATATATATATATTTAACAAATAAATATTAATATTAATAAATAAAATATTCAACGAAATATATATTTTAATAACGAAAGTATATTTAATTTTTATATAGAATTGTATCTTCATAAACAGATGGATATTGTTGCTTATTGTTAACGATAAATAATTATATATATCACATATATATATATATATATATATATATATATATATATACACATATAGTATATATTGTCATATAATTACAATAAAATACGCAAAAATATTGTTGAAAAAATTTACAATCAGATGTAGATATTTTATTAATATAAATTGCAATAAAAAAAATTCCTAATATATTTTTATTGTTATATAAATATAAATATAAGATAATTATACAATTTAGCGGCCTCACCTCAAATATCGATAAAATTATGCTTATTCTACGCGTTTTTGCACAAAATGAAAATATAGCAAAAGTGTCGCTCTGCCCCGCGAAGTGAGATATTAATAGTTAAAGTTGACGATTATTTAGGTTTTATAACCTAATAACAAATATTAAATATATATTAATAATATTTATTTATTCAATAAATATTATTATCTTATATATGTATACAGAGCGCCTACATCAGCAGTTTTTTGAGGAAACAACGCATTTTCATGAAAAATGTTTCATGCAAAGGTTGTAGAGCTCTATGTGGTGTATTATATATAATAATATTAGTATGATCTTAAATAGCACCGCCCAGTAAACACAAAGTAACAGTAACATAACATTAATGTTATAATTTCCCACTCAACAATATGATTGTTACATACAAGGCATGTTATATTGCAGTTACATTGTTGAGTGGGAAATTATAATATTGATATTATATTACTTTTGCTTTGTGTTTACTGGGCGTCAAGATCATATAAAAATCACTTTGATTTTTTTAAATGGAACCCCCTATTTTTCATTACATATTCTTGTAACTTATCTCGAGAGCTTTCCAAAATATTATAATAAAGTATTTTTTCATTAAGTACTTTTTGAGTTATTTTATATTTTAATCTGACATATTTTGATAATCTTACTGTAATACTTTTATGTACAGAATAATGAGATAAATCAATTAAGGAGCAATCGTTTTATGTTATATTATGTTTGAATATTCTCGCCATTGGTTTCTGAGTCATATAATTCCGATAAGCGGTCGATAGATGACGACGACGTCGCTTGAGAAATGATTAATTTGTTAATTTTCAATAAAAAAAATGCAATAAATCATGAAAATAATGATGGAGCAATTAAGGAATAATCGTTTTATGCTGAATATAGTTGCAGAAAACTACTGAAAATATGTTTTTGAATGAAAAATTGATAAATTTTACGTTTTTTTTGTAAATATTTTAAAAATTATTAATTTTAAAAGGGGAGCAATTGTGGATTCTGACGGAGCAATTAAGGAGCAATCGTTTGAGCTATTAATTATTAAAAAATATGAATTTCTAGCGCCAACTTATTTCCGGTCATTTCATTCGTTTCATGATGAATTAGCCTGGACTGGCACCAGAGGCAAAGTCTGTTGATAAAATCAAAAGAATTTAGGCTGGACTCGAAACAGGGGCAAAGTCTCTTTGTAAAATCAACGGAGTTTAGTCCAGATTCAAACCAGGAGCAAAATGAGTCGGTAAGGGGCAAAATGTATTGCACGGAAATGTCGGTTTCGTCTTCATTCGGGCCTTTGGCTATCTGTATGTCTGTCTGTCTATTAATCTGTGCCATAAGCACTGAATTATATATACCATACTGGAACGCGCACGGCTATGCTCCCACCATTACTACCGCGGCCACTAAAGGATAGCTGCAGCTTTTCGGAGCCGTCTTTTTTTTACCGTGAACTACCATGACTGAAAACATCGTCCTGTCACGTAATCACACCAAATCACACGCGATCTTTAATACCATGCAAATATTTATTTCTATGCTAGATGGTTGAAAACGTTAAGAAGCAGAGAATTAAAATAAATATGAAAAATAGTAAAGTGTATTTTAAAAAACTGCACATGAAACTGTGATAACGGTTTTAGAACGGATAGTACATCTGGTCACATGGTCGACGTAGTTAGATAGGCAAGAACAGATCTGAGAAGCGACAACTCTCGCAGTCCCACATTTCTGGCCGCCAATCAGCAGAGCCATGCGCGTTCCAGTATGGTATATAGTTCAGTGGCCATAAGTATATAGTTAAAGTCATACACAAATACATAGGGTGCGTTCGAGAATATGCTTTTAGCACTATGAGCGTTCTCTATTCTTGTTCAACTTTTAGTAAATAACAAAAATAAAATGATGCTTTTAGCGCGTAAGGGGGTTTCCCGAACGCAATCACAGTGATGTATTTACAGCTGTTGACAGTTGACAGCTGTATATAAGTGCATACAGAGTTCGCGTCGACACTCGTTTGATTACACGAATCGACGATAAACATCAAAAGTATTTAAATACAACGATTATTCCTTCTTTGTTGACTTCTCACGTTATTTTCGAATAGATCGAATGAGGATATTTAGAATCGCACGGAACGAGGAAAAATGGATGATGGGAATGCAAGTTGTGCATACGACAGCGAGAAAGATACACAAGTGTCATTGTTGGATCTCCCGGTCGAGGTTCGTACGGAATGCCAGTTTTATTTCTCTCACACACGTACACATATGCGCGAAATTGTTTCCGCTGTCATTTATTATCTTTGTTATCATTTTGTTTTGTTAGTTGCTTGTCGATGCAGTAAAGTTATAAGTAAAGTATTAAATAAACAATGTGTGAATGCCTTATTTTCCTCTCTCTCTCTCTCTCTCTCTCTCTCTCTCTCTCTCTCTCTCTCTCTCTCTCTCTCTCTCTCTCTCTCTCAAGTTTTCTTTTATTTTATGTGTGTGTGTGTATGTATTGTTTGTTTAATTAGACCGAACTAATTCATTCACATTATTTAATTTATTTATGCTGCGTTTCAGATATTCCTGCATATATGTTCCTTCTTAAAAGCGTCAACATTAGTGCACAGTTTGAGCCTAGTATGTAGACAATTCTATCTGATTTTAAAAGATGATTCATTATGGAAAGCGCGAATTAATCATATATGGCCAGATACTAGTTACCCGCTTTTGCGTCCTGGTTAGCTCAAATTGATAGTACCTTATTACTTTACGTAAATACTCATTTAGTAAATAAATATCAAACATTGTTTATATTAACATTTTATATTAGTTTTATATTAAAAGTGGCATATATATAATTAACATAATTTTAGCAAAGCCTGACAAACTATTTTGGAAATTATCATGTGTTGCGATTGAAAAACAAAGAGCTCTATGGAAGGAATGCTCTATGCAGAAAATAGCTTCACGTCCACAGGGCAGCACAGTAGATGCTCTACTACTGATGCATGTAAGTATATTATTTAAGCATTTTTCGACATTTCTCTTTATAAAAACTGATATATAATATGACCCTAATATACAGGACGGCACTGCTTATATTGCTGGTGCGAGAGATCGCAGTCTGATTTACATGAAGTATGGACCCCTGGCTCACAGTACCTGTAATATAAGATCTGCGCATAATGGATGGATTTGGGATCTGACAACAATAGATAATACTATCTATAGTTGTAGTTGGGATCAGAGCGTTAAATCATGGATGCTTACTAATATTGGTCTTGTGCAACAGAAAACTTACAAAATGTACACAATAACGAAATTTTTTTTTTCCGATCTTTTCATGATAGAACGACTGAGCGAGCAGAATAATTTCTATTTCTATAAGAAATTTTTATTAAATTTGTATTAAAATAATTTGTATTAAATTTATTCAAATATAAATATTGCAATTGATAAAGAACTCGGACATAATGCAGTTCTAAAGTTTATTTGCTCCATTAATTGATGTTGCCTATTATTATTTTGCGCAAATAATTTTAATAAGAACTAATAAAAAAAAACTTTCAGGAGTGTGTCGGGTGCACTGCTGTGCGTGTCGTCGTGTCCAGAACAGAGTCTTTTTGCGACTGGTTCGTATATGAGAACCGTATTCGTCTTCGATTCGAGATCGGGAGAAAAGCCGATCAGACAATATCGATCGCACGGAGGAGCTGTTATTAAACTGGCAATGAATTCCGAATACATCTTATCTGCTAGCGAGGATAAGACGGTGTCTATTTGGGATCAAAGAGCTGGACGAACCATGAAATATATCACAGTAATATTACTTATATATTTCAACAAAGAAAAAAGAAAGTATATGTGATATTGTAGATATTTTGTAGATTCCAGGCGAAGCGTTTCCCATGTGCATGAACATGCAACAAGATTGTGTTTGTATCGGGGACAGCATCGCCAAACTGCATGTTTTAAATCCGAAAAATGACTTTGAACTAGTAAAATCTTACTCTACTGAACATACAAAAGGGATAACGGGGGTGCATTTGACGCGCGGAAATCTGATAACGAGTTCCACAGACGGCACTGTTAGAATTTTGAGTCCTACGGATCCACCGAAATCCATGGCTACTTTATGTTCATCTTTTGGAGCAATTGCAAGAGTAAGTACACATGTTATACAAAAAGTATTATATATCAAGACGAAAAGTCATTATAATAAACGCCTTTGCATCAAATATGAGATAAAACTTGAAAACAAATTTTTATTTATATTACATTTTATGTGTAATCAGATTTTATCATTATATCTATAAAATATTAGCAAATTTTTTTCTGAAACTTTTTATAATGTATCTAGTTTATAATATCTGATATTGCAGCTGATATTATGATAAAAATATATTTTTTATGCTTTTCATTTTATAGATGGATTACCAAAACGGTATTCTCGCAATATCTGGCAGCGAAATCATAGTATATCGACCGATGTGTTCAATAAAAGATTAAAAAATTAAATAAAAAGGCTCTAATATAAGATAATATGAATAATATAGAAACAGGTGAATAAGAGCCAGACGCAGAAATAAACACACAGACAGAGGTGTTATGTAATTGTAGAAATAATCAAGTAGATTCGATTTGAACGTTTCGTTCTCAGTTCAGACCATCTTCAGCAACTAATACAGAGAGAAAAAAAAGAAAACAAAAATTATGCAACAATTGACACGAGTACAGTCAATTAACATCAATAAACATAAGATGTCGAAGTAAATACGTACATAATAAAAAAAGACAGAGATGTACTCTCAAAAACTCAACTGCCCTTATGATCCTCGAAGGAGGATATACATGGCGAGTTTCTCATCGGTTCCGGCCGTTGTGAAAACAAGAAACATTGACAAATCTGTCGTATTGTTGATTACGGCATCGAGTTAATGAAAAATTAAAAAAAAAAAACATGTTATAAAAAAGCCGGAAAGTTGAAAAACTTCCAGCAAGTTGTGAGATGAAAAAGAGACTCACCGAAACCTTCGAAAAGATAAAAGAGAACAGAAAATAACTGTCACACTGTTACATTGTTCGATTAAAACTAACGAGTAACAATGATCAATATCAAGATTTAAAAATAAGGATATACGTATTATAGCGGACTAATGACGTCAGTCATTGCGGGAATTTAAAGCTTAGGCATATTCTCTAATATCTAAAAAGTTTACATTAACACCATGTATCGATATTAGAAAACATGCCAAGTTTTAAACTCCCGCGATGACTGACATCATTAATCCGCTATGATATGTATACCCTTATTTTTAAACCTTGACATTGATCATTGTTATTCGTTAGTTTTAATCGAACAATTTAACAGTTTGACAGTAACTTTTCATTCTCTTCAGCCTTTTGTCTTTTCGGAGGTTTCAGTGAGTCTCTCTTTCATCTCACAGCTTGCTGGAAGTTTTTTAGGTAATTATATAGATACCAGTAGAATAAGGCCTTTTCTGAATTTTGACAAATATGATCGGATCTTTCGGTAAAATTGTTTGTTGTGATTCCAATAGTGATAATCAGTCGGAGGAATTCGTCCCCCATCACCTCCACCCCCAAAAAAACTAAAAACCCCCAAAATTACCGAAACTTAGGTAATTATGTATTATAAAGTCCATCCCGCAACCCAAACCAAATTTTAGTTTTAGATCAGAAATAAGTTTGGGTTATATCTTTCGGAAGTGAAGCCCACCCATAGGTGAGGGGGGGGGGGGGGGTCGGAACCCACTGCTTCCACGCATACACTTTTCCATTCATATAACAATTGTGAGGTGGACCTCGCTTTGCTTTGCAAAGTATATGTATGGGTTCCGTCTCCCCGACGGGGGGCTCCATTTCCGGAAGATATAACCTAACCCAAACCTATTTCTGATTTAAAACTATAATTTGGTTTGGGTTGTGGGCCTCGCTTGCTTTGATAATTTTGGGAGTTTTTCGATTTTTTAGGGGGATGAAGGTGATGCGGGCGGACTCCCCTGACTGATTATCACTGTTGAAGTCACAACAAAGAGTTATCGAAAGATCCGATCATATTTATTAAAATTCAGAATAGGCCTAATTCTACACAATTATCGTTTTTTAACTCTCCGGCTTTTTTTGTAGTGTGTTTTTAAAAAAATTTTTCATTAACTCGATGTCGTAATCAACAATACGACCGATTCGTCAATGTTTCTTGTTCTCACAACGGCCGGAATCGATGGACTTGCCATGTATATTCTCCTCCGAGGGTCATAAGGGCAGTTGAATTTTTAAGAGTACATCTCTATCCATTTTTATCATGTACGTATTTACTTCGACATCTTATGTTTATTTGTGTTAATTAACTATACTTGTGTTAATTGTTGCATCATTTTTGTTTCCTTTCTTTTTCTCTCTGTATTAGTTGCTGAAGATAGTCTGAACTGAGATCGAAACGTTCAAATCGAATCTATTTGATTAAATTATTTCTAATTAAATAATTGGCTCTTATTTGCCTGTTTCTATATTATTCAAAATAAAAGATTAATTAATGGATAATTTCTATATGCATTTTATAATTGTTATATAGATATATTGCTTTAATATATATATTTCTAATTTTTTCAATAAGACTATTATATATAAAATACGCGTGTGATTCCATAATATAATATATAAAGTTATATAGAGACACATTAATTATATCTTGTTTTTATTATTGTGTTGCGTGCGCTCCTTGTGTTTCGTTTCTGCGTGACATCTATGGCGATTATGCGATTTTTGGCGATCGTTTGATACATGAAATAGGGTTGTTATTGGTAGGGGTGGAGCTTATTCTGGTATATGTATCAGCAACTATTTCACTAAAACATACTGGTTCTTTTCTATACGCGCTAAAGATAATTTACTGTTATATAGAGACATGCTTCAAAGCATATTAAATACTCAAAATAAATTTGAGTAATTACAAATTGATATGTAAAAAACATGGTATTATATTTGGCGCATATTTGCAACTTACCAGTAACTAACAACATATACCCTGTTTCACTGCTTGGTATAGCGTGGTATCAATTAGATAGATATCAAAATGGCTAGCCACGCCTCTACTAATATATAAATTACTAACCACGCGAAAACATTCTCGTACAGATTGGTACATGTACCAAACGATCGCCAAATATCGCTTTTGATAATTGATGTATCTGTCTCTGGGAGATCTCTCTTACCCATTTAGCACGTTGCTAAGAGGGTTGTTGATAAACAAGAACGGATCCTTACCCAGATAGCACAAGGATGTCCTTAGGACGTCCAAAGGGCATCCAGGACATACATGTAGGATATCCTCAGGATATCCTATTGTAATCCTCAGATCTCCTCTGGATGTCCTGAGGAAGAGTAAATGATAGCCGTATATTAACCTCTGGAGAATCCAGGAAGATCCTGTGGAACATCCTAAGGATTTTTATAGGATATGTTAGGGATATTTTTCGTATGTTTCAAGGAGCAAATTTTAAAATTTAAATATAAATTAAAATTATGTTTTGTTATTTACTGCCAATATTAAAAATCTAATATTAAAAATAGTTCACCGTTCTTTAATATTTGAGGCTTTCGTGATATATGAAAATGTGCGCATCAAATTCAATTATTAATATTAAACGAAATTAACGTTAACAATTAATTGCACATCTATATGTCCTCTGGAAATCCAAAAGACATCCAATATAATAGACAGGGCAGATATATCCTACAGACATCCAGGGGTTATCCAATGGACATTTATAGGACATTAATACTTATTATAATACTTAAGATTTTTAAATTATATAAAATAGCCGACACAACTAAAAATAATTATGTATGCATATTAAACTTTTATAAATATATTTATAATAATATCTTAAAACATCCTACAAATGTCCTGAACCGTCCTGGACATATTCAGGATGATCCTGAGGATGTTTTGTGCTGTCTGGGTCGAAAGTCTCAAAGTGTATTATTATCGCTTTTTCGCGATGCTGATTGGCTCTTTCATTGCGCTTACTTTATGAACGGCTGTCATTGCATATTTTGACAGTTATTTTGTATATACATCGTTAAAAATATTTAATGAAAAAGAACAAATAACACGCGCGAAGCGCGCGTCGTATTGTTCTAGTTTTGTAAAAAAGAGAGTTTTACGAACGTCGTCTTGCCGTGCGGACTTGTTTTTTCGACGGCTACAATTATTATTATATCTCTTATCAATATTCTGTTCTGTTCATCATAGTTATTAAAGTTTCATAGTACCTTCCTTAAAAATGTCTCATTATTTTCGGCGCGACTGTTTGTGTGAGAGTGACGATGCAAGATCTATCGATATCAATTCGCGCACGCAACATTATTATCTTTCTGCTGTATTATATTATTTCGTTTAATGTTGTTATTTGTTTGCAAACTTTATGAAAAAATTACTTTGATGCAATTTTTTTTCTCTGCTTGATATCAGACAAACCATTTATAAGATTTAGAAATACAAGTTTTTCAAATAATAAATATTTCTATCCTTATCTATAAAAACTCATATTTCTATGGCATTACCGCGTTTTCGATATCGTATTCGACGATCGTTGCATGACTTTTTAAATTTGAACTTGTCCAGATGTCACGTGACATGTCTCATATCATTGTCATTTGATGCAATTTCAAGCGATTCATGTAGCGTCTTTCGTAACTCGCAGTGAGCTGCATCTGCGTCGGTTATTGTGTGTGTTTTATGCAAACAAGTTTCGCAAATCAAGTTTGCGATCACGCGTATGCGTGAAGCGCAATTTCGTGATCGGATTATTCATTCGTTCGACTCGCTTCATTGCGCGCTTATTTTTGAAAGTGCGAAACAAGCTCGCAATCGCGAACGAAGAGGTTAGCGCTTGCCGACGTGATGGCGCCAAATTCATAATCGATAATGTGCTAAGTTGTTGGCGATATCACCAAAAAAGATTGAATCTTCGAAGATACAATAGAAAAAATAACAGCGGTTTCATCGTGGTGTAACGGAACTCCTAGTTGAACTCGTGGCATTGCTGGGATAACGGTGAGTTTTGAAATTTACTCAAATATAAAGAATTAATATACGTGTATATGTGCATATGCGTGCTTGTATGTGTGCGTTTGCGTGTGCGTGCACGTGCGTGTGCGTGCACGTGCGTGTGCGTGCACGTGCGTGTGCGTGCACGTGCGTATGCGTGCACGTGCGTATGCGTGTGCGTATGCGTGCATGTGTGTATATGTGTAACGAAAAAATGTAATATAATCGCAAAAATCTGAAATAAATATCTACAAATATCTATAAGTTTCACTCCAACGAAAAGTTTTTTTCAGAGAAAACATAATTATTAGAGTATTAATAATTTAGACTTAGAGTATTAATGCGTATTTTCTGAGAAAAACAGACTTTTTGAACACACTGTATAGAATATATATTTATAAGTTTATTTATTTATTTATTGTTATTGAATTTTTGCGAGTATTGTCTTGATGAGATAATATATTGTAAAGAAATATGAATATCTATTATAAATAACTAATATGTATTGGTAATGTTAATATAACTTTATCGAATTTATTGTAATAGCATTAAAATAAATTTATTTAGCCTTCATTCTTGTTATTTATTTGTATTATTATACATTTTTTATTATTTTTTTAAGTTGCATGTAAAATAAAACTTTTTTATTTATTTTAATGCTATTACAATAAATTCAATAAAGTTATATTAACATTATCAATATATTAGTTATTTATATAATAGATATTCATATTTCTTTATAATATTATCTCATCGAGGCAAATTACTCGCATTTTTTTTTTATTGCACAACTATTATGTGAACCGAATCATTAGCCGAACATTAGCCGCTATCAAATTCAACCAAAATTCATATAGTACACTCCGAGGGGTTGGTCACTGAGGTAATTTTTGTACAAAGGCTAAGTAATTCAGCGGCTATCCAAAGGAAATTTTGGATAATCCAAGGTAACTTTTGGTAATTCTAAATAATTCTCAAATAATCTTGGGTAATCTAATAGGAAATCTAAGTAATCTAAGGGTAATATCTAATAAAATCTGTAGGTAATTTTAGGTATTCTTAAGGACCTATGTGAAGTTGGCTCTTAAGGGGCTACATACACCTAGCGGTAGGAAAAATAGGGGGAAATTTGACAATTTTTTTTTCATAAAAAAAATTTTTATTAAAAAATCTATAGCTACATCTTAAAGTAGGTCCTTTAATGTATTTTTGGTAAAATTTTCATTAATAAATATTGAAAAATGTGTCGTGGAAAGGTCATCTTCTGGAAGCTGTTCGACGAAGCGATAACCATTGTAGCTCCTCTAATTTTTATCTGAAATCAAAAGTCAAAAAAATTTCTTAAGGTATATAAAAAAAGGAAGTTATTGCAGCCGATTTTTAAAATTTTGATTTTTCGAAAAAAGGCGGCCATTTGAAAATGCGAAGGTATCAGATTAAAAATTATATCTTTGCATTCAAATGGCCGCCATTTTTTGAAAAATTACAATTTAAAAAATCGACAAAAACTTCCTTTTTTTATATACTTTAAGAAAATTTTTTGGTTTTTGATTTCAGATAAAAATTGGAGGAGCTACAATGGTTACCGCACCGTCGAACAGCTTCCAAGAAATGACGTCTCCACGGTACATTTTTCAATATTTAATAATGAAAATTTTACCAAATATACATTAAGGATCTACTTTAAGATGTAACTAGAGATTTTTTAATAAAAAAATTTCTTTTGTAAAAAAAAAATTGTCAAATTTCCCCCTATTTTTCCTTCCGCTAGGTGTATGTAGTCCCTTAAGGTAGCCTCAGATAATCTGAGGTAATCTAAGATAATCTTAAGTAATCTGAGGTAATTTAAAGGTAATCCGTATCAAGGGTAATTCTTGTACACTATAACCACTAGTGACGTACCCCTCGGTACACCCTTATAAAGTTATATAAAAAAAGTCATGAGCCTCAACTACCTATTATGCAATGCTCCAGTCACTATTGAAAAAAGATGCTAAATAAGTTAGACTGTATTGGCTCACACATCGATTTTTTGCATAGCATTATGAATAGTTGGGGCTCATAACTTAACCTTCTTTTATATAACCTTACCCTCTTACTGCGAATAACAGAGCCCCCTCTCGTCTTAATCGGTAGCTAATGCTCCATCTATAAATTCAGATGTCAATGATTCATGCTGAAGATGGACCAAAAAACCGTCCGAAACGTTTTTTAATACATATTAGTTAATTAAATTTAATAATAATAAATTCGCACACCGATACCGATGGGCTCTTATCTGCCAATTTTCCCACTTAATTCATTTTATTTTCATAATAATTTTATTCCATAATAATTTTGTTAGTTGCTATTAAAGAAATCTGAGTTTTTGTTGGAATGGCACTTCTAGACTTTTACCAAATCTGAGAATGAAATAATAGTATATGATTTCTCACATATAATAATGTACTTGACAAGAGAAAATTAAAATATATAAATATATAATATAAAAAATTTCTAATAACAAAAAATAAAAATACTGTCGTAATTATAAGAGAGGAGAAGGAAAAGAGGAAACATAATGTTTACAGTAAAATAGACAACTGTTATAATGACTTTTGATTCACCCGTTTATTCACGCAAAACAAGAATAGACTTAGATATCCGTGTCGTTAATTGTACTGATGTGTACACATCTGTTCATATACATACAATATCGCGCGTTATACGCAAATGCGCGTGTATACATTACACACACATTTTACATATATTATATGTATATATAATATAATTTTACATTAATTGTGGATAGGATACGATTCCTCAGCCCTTTCTCATCTTCATCCTCGTATGCTCGAATTTAACAGTTGCGCGTATATACGTATCTCTGAGTATACGTGTGTATGAGTATTTTCTATACTTTCCGGATTAGCGTGTACTACATGTACACGCATACCTGCCTGTATATCTTAATATGTGTGTATGTCGTTGTATCGTACGTGTATAGATAATCAACATCTAAACGCACGGACACGCGCGTGTGTCGTCATTTACACAAGTGAATAAAAAAAGAAGAAAAATTATCTAGCGAAAGTCGTGTTTTGTAAAAGTGTATCGTCTGCTAACTTGTTGCGTGTTACGCGTCCTCTGGTACTGGAAGGAAAGAAAAAAAAAAGCAGAACAACTAGAAGGAAACGTATCCGCAGACGTGCACGCACATTCGCAGCTTTCCCGCGCGCATCGACAAAAGCGAATCGCGCGCGTGATTGCAGTTTTTACATACTCGCGTCGACAAGTGCGAAACGGGAACGTTCGTTTCGCGATTCTTCCTCCTAGAAACTTCTCACTTTGAGAGATTTTAAAAATATATGACATATATATAAGGAAATATATAAGTATTTCTGTCAAGATACAATAAGAGATATATATGAAAAAAAGGTAAAAAATGTTTCTACGAGAGATATGCGAAAGTATCATACGAGAGGTGTTATATTCTTTCAATTTTATAAATATATTAATATAATTATGACATTTTATATATGACGAAATTTTAAAGATTCGCACCTGTCGATGCTGCTGTGCGCATTGCGTCATTTTGAACAATGTATTTACATTGCATAAATAAGAATGCTGATTCTCTCAGATATATCTGAGGCTCAGATTGGCTTCGGAGCAAGCACTTCAGAGTATACAAATCAAAATTGCACGATTTATATATGTCGTATATTTTCAACAAATAGCATAAAGGCTGTAAAAAAGTTAAGTATGATGTTATTTAAATAACACGCTAAATAATTAATGTATCTTTTGAATTTTCTTTTCTCTTGGTATAAATAACATATAAATATGTTTGCAATACGCAACACACGAATGTAAAAAAAAAAGCAAACAAATAAATGTAAAAAATATAGATAATAGAGTACTTATATAAATCTGAGCTTTGTCTCAATGTATGCAAGTTCTCGAAGCCGGATCTGAAAGATCGTAAAGATGGAATGATTTCAATACTGATTTTGGAATGGTTCGTCATTCTCTCTCGATCGGAGTGGCGATGATATCGTAGGGCACGGCGGGATTTTTGTGACGTATGTTTTAAAAATCAAGACAGACGTGCACAGAAGAAGGCTTCTCGCTATAATGCCAATTAGTTTTAATTTTAACTTAATCAATCTTTGTCTTGTTCTCTCTTTCTTTCATCCGGAGATGGGATTAGGAGAATATTAAAATCCCCGTATCTTCCTCGATTTGTTTATAGTAGAAATTAAGTTATAATCTTATTTTTTTTCTACGTATAGTTTTTTTACTTTTGAAATAATGTTTGAAAGGAGTTTATTCCTTCAAAGTTTAGTAATTCTACTAACAGTCTACCAATATTTCTCGAAATTTTGTCCATTTGACGGTCTCAAGCGACTGATTCTCTTCATGTGTATAAACCATTCTTTTGTACTCGTCTTGTCTTCGTGGCAGATAAGTAATCTCTGATCGGATCGACTTTCCCTCGGGGTTGTGTGTTTTGCACATCGTGCACTCGGGCAATCATCCAATTGGACATGGCTTTGAGGACGCGCCCGTTTCCCCGCCGCGCCTGTTGCTCTCGGTTAGATACGCGCGCTAATACTTTTGCTTCGTTTTATAGGTCGCTTATATAACTTAAGAACGTGAAAAAATAAATAAATACTACGCGTTTTATGCACGACCGGCTCCGTCCACGATCCGCCTAACTATCACGAAAGAAGAGACTACTGTAAAACATTTGTGATGTCACTTGTATTCAGAAAATAAATTACAGGGAGACTTTTTCATCTCTTTCTCTCTCGAACGAAACTTTTGAGAATATGCACGCGTACGATATGCACGCACACGCGCGCGCGCGCGCGCACACACACACACACACACACACACACACACATTCGACTCACGTAATTGAATATTGTTGACATTGTCAGTGTCTCTTCCACTGTGCTGCCAGTGCATTCACCCGGGCGGAGACGTCGCGATATAAATTGCAATAATAACAACAATAATTCTACTATACGACATAATAATATTAATAATAATAATAATAATAATAATAATAATAATGCGGTCGATTTGAATGACCAATGGATCTTCGATCAATTTTTTTTTTTAATACTTGCTTCACGAAAAATATTTAAAAAAAGAAGAGTAATCTTGTCTTCTATTCTGATCAAATTCATGCGTTTACTTCTTGCTAATTTTTATTTTTTATACGTCTAGAAATGTGCTACCAATATTCTTACGGTATGCAATTATTTACACAAAGATTTTAAAATTTAGCGAGCTATTAATATCCTCTTCGTCTATCGCGCGTACGTTCTCTATATAAACTAAAGACTCAATCTAATTAAACAACGAATGGATAAAGGATGACGATAAAAATATAATCGTGACGTAATAATAATCGAATAATAATAATAATATTAATAATATAAAATACTATCATTATATATATATATACATACATACATATATATATATATATATATATATATATAGTGATGAATGACGACGATTAATAATAAATGATTAATCGAATTAAAACGAGTGCGCGAGAGCGCAGATATTTTGTCGACTAGAATTCGTATGGATTTGCTCTGTGTGTATGTGTGTTTGCTTGTTTGTGTATGGCTCAATCGTACCGTCTCGCTTCTCGTTATTTAATATGTTATTGTTTAACTTCGTTCTTCATCGTGTCTAGCAACGACGCGACTCACCGCGAAAGATCGCTGTATCTTTCTCCCACGAATTCTCTCTCATTTATACTCTTATCGCACCGTGCGCGTACTCGCCGATGTTAACAGAACGACAACGATATCTAGCTTCCCACTCACAGTTAGACACTAAAATCACATATTGAATCGGTAAACGAATCGCACGCTCCAGATGCGATCAGATATCTTCTTCCGCAATTTCTTTTACACCTCACGAATGTCATATTATCGCATCGTTCTCCAAGTCGTCCAGACATCAATTAATCAGAACCTCTCCTCTTTCAATGAACTCTCCGAAATTCGAAGATCGTTTTACAAATCTTGAGGGCGATACCTTCCTCGAGCATTCTCCCGACAAGTGACACGACATCGCATTAAATCTCGTAAAGTTCCGGGCTACTCAAAATTTGCAGAATGACCGACGATCGACAAATCAGGATTCAATCATCGTTCTCCTCCTTCGAGACAGGAATACCGCATTTTCCATGGATCTACTGGTCGGTCTTACATATATATTCGTATATATGCCGCGTGGTGTTCCTCCTTCGTGGTGCGGCGCGTCGTTGCTTCGACTATATCCCGTTTACTTCTTGCGACCTAGGTACTCAACCATCTCTTGCAACCTTTCCTTTTCATCCTCCAGCAGCAGCGCTTGGATGCAGCTCGTGAAGTATTGTGTGCTGAAGCAGTCTTGCCTGTAGCGGGAACAAATTGAGAATAGAAAGATTGATTAGTCTATTGGTGCATATAGGGTAATCATCGATGTTCTCGGTGTTCAGATGTGATGCATTCACGAACCTGTTCGGAGATCGTTCCGATAGAATTTTATGAGCCGGACAAAAATTAGATAATGTGAAAATAAATTTTAATTAAATTATCAAGATTTTTAATTTGAATTACCGGGACTTTTTAATTTATGTTCAGGATTTAGCCTCAGGATATACTTAACGTGCTTATAATCACATCTCTATTTATAAAATCTTCCCATACAGCACCGCAAGATTGCAACAACATTGCAGCAACATTTTTCTGCAAGATTGCAACATTGCAGAAACATTGCGAAATGTAGCTACAACATTGTTATGATATTGCAGCAACAACAAAATGTCCGCCTACAGAAATATTGCAATATAATATTGCTGCAACATAGCAATATAATATATATGCAATAATGCTTTATGTATATTTATCGACATAATATTCTTAACATATGAAAAAAATAATAAGAAATTAGGCATATAAAGGTGGGTATACACTTAGCGAACGAACACCGAACGAACAGTGAATGCAAACGTTCATTATTATCATTCAGCAGATATATGCGCCAAAGCGAATGCGAACAGAACGTTCGATTCGCATTCGGCTCGATTCCCTCATGAAGCGGTACATCAAAGACAATGCGTGTGAGAAAAACGTTCAAAACGTTTCGCATTCGCTGTTCGTTCGCTAAGTGTATACCCACCTTAAGAGTCAGGATCTAGTGTGTATATAGATTTTTTGTATTATAATAATAACGAAATTATAAAATGTAAATTTTTTGGTACACATTCAACTTCCTTCAATGACAGAGAATATTCACAAAAAAAAGAATATCTAAAAAAACTCAATTTGCAATTGTGTAAATTCACAATCGCTTTATATCCGAAATATGCAGATATCCGGATGCAAAAAGATTGTGGTGGATTTACGCATACAACGAGTTTTTTCACATTTCTCTTGTCTTTATATAATCTCAAAACTTATTTATTAAAATCTGAAGTATCTTTTGCAAATTAGAAAATTATTATCAGATTTTTGATTTTATATAAGAATGGAAACTATTAAAAGAATTCTTAGTCCGATGTCTGAGTCCCTTGTGTTGGGATTATATCATACAACTTAAACTAATAAAAGTAGTTATATCTTTAATCTTATTAGCCGCTCTTTGTAAACTTTATATAATCATCGTGACTAAAAATTAAATGGTAGCGCAACATGCGCCGCATAGCGGTAAACAAATGAACTAGCGATTATCGAATACTTTTTTTGGAATATTTTCGGAATGTTGCTGTAACATTGCTAAAGTTATATTGTAAAATAATGTCTTTGCAATATTTCTACAACATTAAACTGCAATATGCAATATTGCAATGTTGCAGCAATGTTGTTGCAAGCTTTAGTGTTGTATGGGTTAAAAGACAAAACAAGAACTCTTTCGAATTCTACTCGCAAATAGCACTTAAACAATTTGAAAATTTTATATACATGTAATATATACCATGATATATAATGTTATCGAGCGAAAGAAATGAACAGGTCTGTGAATTAGAAATTGTTAGTACGTAGATAAATATCGGAACATGTGCGTATGGAAAGGCATATCGATTGTTTTGCATTCCCGTAATATTAAGAATTTATACACCACAAGTAGAGTGCGCAAAAATATTCGCAAAATCGCAAAAACATTCAAAAATATCAAAAATTGCAAAGTCATAGATATCATAACCTAGAAAAAAGTATTCTTACGTCGGTCTGCCATCTTTCAATTATCCTGAAAAAATCGACGCTGCAAAAACACCAACGAGTCGCAAAGATTATTGCATCAAAAGTGTAAACACTCGCTTGTAAACTCGCCGCCGAAAAACAGTCCAAAATCGTCGTCGCCATGGCAAAAATGCATGTGTCGAGGTGAATAATATAAAGTCAGAATGTATGAGATGATACTGTATATTACATCGCTAGCAGTGCTGCATTTTTGTCAAATTAAATTAGATGTATAAATGTATACGATAAAATGAATGTTACATCTATATTTTATTATTTTCCCAAAATTTATAAACTTTTATGGTATCTTTTGATTCGGTGAAATTCTTGAAGAAGACACGCAGAGTTTGCTCTGCGTGTCTTCTTCAAGAATTTCACCGAATACATAATTGCAATTGTGATAAATTCTCAATTCTCATCATTATAACATTTCATCCTTTTCCTATATTGCAGCATTGTTAGCTGGTATAAGATTGCGCAGAATTACCTAATTTTTCATACTCATTATCTCGGTGCGAAGATACTATAATACGCGCGAGTATTCGTCCAGGGGATGGCGTTAAAAAAATGCAACAAAAATATAATTGAAAGAAATGGCAAAAAGGGATAATGGAAAATTAAAACAAGAAATATAAATTGTAAACTCAATCAATTCGTGATATTTTTTCCTATGCAACATTTCAATTTCTTTCTTGAATTTCCAATACATTTGAAATACGTTTGCTCGATATTTTTTTAATTAAAACAGCGATCAAGTTAGTTTTAATTACGTTTTTATTCGATTTTTAATCGCAATTTTATTGTCGCTTATTATCAATCGTTTGTTTGAAACTTCTGTACACACGATTTTCGATCCAAAACATCACTGCGATTGACGAAGTCAAACTCAGTTATTTAATTACGTATTCATAATTTTTACACGCTTGTTATTACGTACCGTGTAAATAAAAAGAAAGAACGCGCCTATCTTTCCGAATTTTACTTTGTAAATATTACGAGACATACTGTTAATTCGCGCAAAGATTATGCAAACAAATCGCAATTTTCGTCTTTTTCCGACGAATAGGCGTATATCGGGACGAGAGTAGATGAGGAAGGATAATGTGGAAGAGCAAGCGGGCACGGTTATTTCTTTATATTTGCGAGAAGCGGATAAAAGAAAGGGGCGCATAAACGAAAAAATCATAAACCAAAGAAAAAAAGGCTACCTAAACCCCCGGATCGGCTCCGTGAAGTTGTTTGATCCACATTTGGATCTTTCCGACCTCGTCCGTCAGCAGCAGGACGTCTAAGCATCCTTTGAAGTAGTCCGTAGTAAAACATTCCTTCCTGGGAAAAGTTAAGAAAGAAAAAAGAAACCACATGAATTATATTGTAATACAATAGTGTAAGCTGATTTCGTAAGTAGCAGTTCGTAGACCGGAAATCCTGAAAAATATTCCGGAGACGTAATATCGCAAACACACTTAACAAATCCATTTCAATAGTTT
Source organism: Polyergus mexicanus (assembly GCF_030449975.1). NCBI lineage: Eukaryota > Metazoa > Arthropoda > Insecta > Hymenoptera > Formicidae > Polyergus > Polyergus mexicanus. Next base: position 11,682,209 of record NW_027223323.1, read on the forward strand.
CGCAATTGGATTGTGAAAGGATAGGTGCATCGATCAGAGATTGCCTAATTGTCTAGAATTGTGTATACAAATCTTAAAATATCTACAAATTAGCATTATATACAATTAGTGTATTAATAATAACTTAATATTTTGTTTTTACATTAATATTGAACGCGTTCTCTTTTTGCATAAACAGTCAACGACACTCGAAAATTTCGATTTCTATCTCTAAGAAATTCAGAAAACAGAAATGCATCTACGCATGACATTTTCATATATTTGACGAAAAAAATTCGATTATCCGGCAAGATAATTTGAACCGATTATTCGCCGATGCATCTGCCCTTTCTCGCCGTCGTTGATTTTTTTTAGATAGAGCATATTTTTCTCGAATACATAACGCTACATGCCGTAAATGCATTCGAGCTAGTCCGCCAATCCGTCCCCTTTTTCACGTTGCGATCCCGCTCGTTGTCGTGCAATAGCTCTTACACGACCGGCCGTTAAGCGGCTCGGCACAAACGGCAGGTAGCAACGGATGTACGTTGGCATTCGCTCGCACGAGCTATAAATAGAAGAGAAATCTCATTCCATTTCGATACGCGTGCCGACGTATGCGGTGTAGTACGCGCGCGCGTGTGGCGAACCGAGAGCGGAACACGTGTATGCATAAACGTATATACATATATTCATTCGTGCGTCCACCTTGGCCGTTGTTCATCATCGATATTTTTCAAGGTAGAAATTATGCGGTGCAAACCCTTTACGAAATTTCATATTTCGTTGCCTATGTAAGACACACCTCTTTAGATCTCAATCCGTGAGATAAACCTTATATATTATATACAAGATGAGAAGCAAGACGTACTGGAAGAGCTACATCTATGGTTTTTTTTTTTTTTTTTTTTTTTTAATCAAGCGTTTGGAATTTCGGAGATTGAACATAAAATATGTATTATTCATATGAAATTGTAATAATTTTTTATATGATCCAAGTTTTACTATTCCAACACTCTTTGTCAGACTAGAATACTTTTTAGTGATCTCTCGGTTCCAAATTAAACCATTTAAATTTAACCATTTATCTGTCCAGATTTATTTATTCGAATTAATTTTAAAGCGTAAAAATATTTGTCGTATCTGACTGAAAATCAAATAGTTCCTCGCCTTATCTTAAATTTCTTTCCATCTTAAGATTATCGCGTTTCTATGATTTGCATTGTGGCAAACGTCGATAATCTCATGAATGGAGCTCATCTTTTATTGACTTGTATTCCAAATTGCCACGTAGCAACGGTACAATGGACAGCACGTGCGGATTTCGTCTGTCAATCATCATTTCATGGAAACGTGAATAATTAGACGTACTTGCAGAGCATGTGCAATTGCGGTTCCCGGAACAGGTTGTAGCAGTCTTCGCAGATACGGTCCAGACGGGCGAAAATACTCTTGTCGTACACGCCCTTGCACTGGATATCGAAGAATGACCTTTTGCCCAGCGGATGGCCGTTGAGAGTGGCGGCATCCGCGCCGAGTCCGATGCAAGACGAGATCAGCAGGAACGTCAACGACCACGTGAGAATGGACAGCAAGAACGGGCAGGTCGTGGACGACGACCTCGACGACGACGACTGCGTCGACGTCGACGAAAGTAGCGTCGAATACGAAGAATGATACGCGGCAGACGGATACATCGTGAGTTCGTCGTTGAATGACGACGATTGGGCGTTTTGCTGTCGATGCATCATCTGAAAAGAGAAAATCGATGTTTTTAAGATAAAATAAGTTTTCCTTCTATTTTTACTTTTCTAATTGTGTGTAAAGATGAGAAGAAGATGTTACAGATTATTCGAAGGAATTTTTTATCATACTTGTAGATTTTAGAATAATTTTTCGGGTGACACGAAGATGGAACGCAATGTTTCTTAGATCCACTTGCTCGTAATTGAAATCTTAGCGATATAAATTGATAAAAATGCTATCCTCGTTTAAACTGAAACGTTTTGTGTTCCTTACGAATTTTGTGCTTAAATGTAATATATCGGAAAGAGGATTTCGCGTTAATTACAACTTACTTACTGACACCTGCTGGCGGTAGCTCTATATTTATAGAGATTACACTATTGGTGTACGGTATATAGGAGTACTATACATCTATCCGAATTATTGGAATGATTAATAGATAATGCAAAAAATGGATTTTGTCTGCGCATATTTAAAATCATAAAATTTTATTTATGTTTATATCATATTTTGCATTATTATTATGGAAGGCTATTATAGATATAGGATCATAGGTATTGCAATTAATATCTCTAAAAATTTAAATTGTGGAATCACAGAGAAAGATGGACAGTAACATTTTTTTATAAATAATGTCAATTGATTAATTACATTTAATATTAATGCAGCATATTATTAAAAGAAGATATTATAGTTGTATTTATACATAATTTTGTTTTATTAAATACATTTTGCACGCGATATTTAAAAGATAGGTGGTATCAGTTCAAACTCATACGCGATTAATTAAACGTCAATAAAACTCACTTTTTTTCTAGATAAAAAACAGAATAGCTAATTAAAGTTACGATAAGCATAAGAAGTTGAATTAAAACGATAACATAGCAACGAAAGCATGAAAATAATTTCAGTTATCCCGAATATAATCTACATATTCTTAGCACTGAAGAACTATTTGCTCATTGCGGTTTCGATCAAGGAGTGTATTTACTTCCGTTGTGATTTCCAAGAACCGGTTCTCTCTGGTGACAAAGGTACGTGAGCCATCGAAAATAGATATCTTAGTTAAATAAAGTTGGCGTTCTCTTAGACACGCCCTCTAAAAAAGCTGAATGGGTCTGAATTGAGTGCCTCGTACACATCCGTAGGGTCTCAAGTAATAAATTACGGCTTTAGCGTCGAAGTCGGGTCGCTCGACACAAGAGTGACTTCTCGAGTCCTTTCAAGAAAAATCTCTGCATCTATCTTTCTTTTTCCATTTCTATTTCCTTCAATTAGGCCGGTTTCACATTCGTAACAGGACGACATGCAGAGATGACGCCTTTAAAAATACCATTTTACTTGAGAGAAATCGAAAATTCGACTTTACGCACATCGTTTGGGCGAGATCACTCGTTATATGAACGTAAAAGATGAACACGTACACATTTGGATATACCGATATACCTCCCGTCACCTTTCGCTCTTCCCCTCCCGGCATGCATACACCAGGTTGAGATGTAAAGCAACTCTTAACCAGTCCTGCAGCAGTCGCTGTGAATGGACCACACGCAGGTAGACCCCACCTGTAAACGTCCTCAACCGACAACTTCATTAACCGAAGTCCCAGCGCACCACAAGAGGGGGGTGGGGGGGGGGGTTTCCTTTCTCACTCTCTTTCTTCTCGTCCCCTCCCGATTCTCCTCTCTCATTCTTTCTCTCTCTTCGTCCAGGTATCATCGTACTATCCTCGCCTCATCTCCCGCCTTTCTTCCTCATCCCACCGCCACCTGCACATACGAAGAGAGCGAGCGTTTCGTCCGGTTCTTCTTTTTTCGGAACATAATCACCGCTCCCGGGTGGGATTTTATTTTTAGCCGCCAGGACGATTCTCGGAACTCTCCGGCAACCGCTCTCCTCTATATATCGGCGCCTCCACCTGGTAATTGGCCATAGGCCGATAATTTGCCCCCAAAGTCGTCCGGATCTCGAGATCGTTAAGACTCTTCTCTTTGTATTTCTCGTTCTCTCTCTCTCTCTCTCTCTCTCTCTTCCTGCATAAGGATTTCGAAAGGTCTCCGCGAGAGAGAATGGATACGTTCCATGATCTGTCTCGTACTTTTTTCTCGGAACAGATATGTCCAGTGTGAATCAAGATCAGCGGTGTCGTATCAAAGAAAGCCGGACGGATTATCTCCGTCTCTTTCTCGTGGATTCTACTTAATTGATTTTTCGAACACGAATCCACTGTCGGTCGCACGGCAGCTATCGCGTAATGGCAATGGTTCAACTAGGATTGCCAGTCGTCCTCAATAAGGTGAAAGTAAATATTTGTATTCCCAAGAGACAAATGTTATATCTTATATCTCAGTATCTGCTTAATCAATTTGCATGTCTAGTATTCTTATGGTCATCTTAAAATATTTACGTGTATACACAGAGAAAAAGATTTCTTTAAATTTAATATATCTATTTGTTTGACTTATATTTGTTTCATTACAAAAATAATTTTATACGAAACATTATTTTGTTGAATAAAAAATTTAATGCTTTCGTTGCATTAAACCATGTTGTTTGACGGAAAAATAACTATTATTTGGAATAGTATAATTTATTTCGTCTACCGCTATGTGGCGCGCTATACTTCACTATACTCGTATTCAAGTTTCTGTTATAAGAGTTTCTGTTAATAACATTTAACAATTATTTCTATCAGTTTCATTTCTAATGCGATCTCTATAGAAGAGAATTCAGATAATGAAACTGATTTTTGGAAAATCGGACAGATAAATGTCCGTTATTCATTTATTCCGATAGAAGAAAAATTCCGAATAACTAAAATTAAGTTTTTCCATATGCTATAGTCCTAAGATGCAGTAACGTGCCATTTAACTTTATCTAACTTGTTTTAAGATTTATTTAAATTGTTAAAAGCAATATAATGAATCTTTTAAATAAAAGAAAAGAATAATATAATTGTTCAAGTTGAAGAAAAAATGAAATTCATTCAAAAAATATTTTATTTAAATGACATTAGTATGGTTGGACGATTTCAAGCATTATATTTCTTTGGTTACAACAAAATTTATTAAATCCAAAGAAACTTTTCTCTCTGTGTACGATGTAGAATTTCTGAATCGAGGAAAGATCAATATTCTGGGAGGTGATGATATCGATCATTTTAAGCAAAAATGTTCATAGAAACGAATATTCTATTTTAAACGGTTTCCAAGATAGAGCTGTTTGTTGCAAAATTATTGATAACAAAGAGATACTACGTACTGTTTCTAATTTACTGAATTCAAATGACAATTTTTTTTTATTATTTATTATTTTTTATCTATTTTTCATTTTTTTATTTTTTTATTTTTTTATTTTTTCGGAATAGAACACTTGTTCATATGAACATTTTTGCTTAAAATGACTGATTATCATCTCCTCCCAAAATATTGACGTTTCTTCCTGGGACACCCTGTATATTTTATCGTATTGTGGATTTTTTTTTCTGCATGAAAGAGAGAAAAAGATGGGTTCGCCATATTCGTATAAAAATCCCTTTGCTTATCCCTTACTCCCTGCTTCATCTTCGCCTCGGTAAACCGAATGAGATTACGCGCGTGAGAAAAATCTGGGGAATCGCGGGGCAACGCCAGGGCGCGTAAAGACGCCATAAATTAGACCCAGTTGCACCGGTACATTTTAAAGGGGACTCGATTCTTTTGCTCTCTTGGCCCCGATTCGGTAATGGCGACGGACGCCCGGCCGGATTTAAGCCCACATGGGGCCTCTCTCTCTCTTTCTCTTATTTTAAATTTCGCGGTGCATTGACAACCGGACCACACAGAGACATAAAATGCGTCAATATATATGCGTTGCTCTCGCCTCTGACGCGATTCTGCGCGGGCCGATAATTGAGTCGGCTTATATAGAGAAACGGTATATATGGGTGGAGGGGGGAGGGGGGGAAGGAAGAAAGGGGGGTTCCGTTGAACCTCGATCCCACGAGGCGAGACATGAGTAGTATTCGACTTACAGGCAGATTACATTATATTTTTGCATCGTTGGACAGCGCAGGAACCGTAAGTCGCGAGTGTCCACATCCTGACGTGTAAAGTAATGGCGCTTTTTAACCGACCAATATACATGGCTCTCTTATAATCGCCGCACGATAACGCATCGCACCGTAACGCAATTTACAGAATAGAATCGGCTAGCGGTTAATAAAATAAAACCGAATCTTTTCCAAATCGACGCATTTGTCAAAATTTTCACCAAGAGTCTAGCTTTTCACAAAAATCGGATTTTGCGTATATACCTATAAGAATTAATACGAGATTGTGTAGCTTGTTATAATTTAAGTTATATGTATAATTATATACGTTTATAGTTTTTATAAACAAAGTTTAATCGTATTTTTTTAATTAATAATATTAAAATAAAATATGCGGGTCGGTTTATATGAAGTGATTAACTAGGATAACATAAAACGCGCAAAAAGATATTTCGCAAAAGGCTCGCAGAATCGTTGTCGTGTCGGAATGGCAGCATCTCGATTGTGTTTTCTGCGAAAAATCGTCGTTATATTTAGACCGAGCGGTCTGTGGGCGTAACACAGAGATCAGGTCAATACAAATCATACGCGCATTTCTCTCATTACAGAGATTACGCTCGTAATCCAAGCGAGAAGGATTAATAGCCGTTCCAATATCGCAATGACGCGAAACGGAATAAAATATCGAGCTATCGTGTCATATCATATTTCAATTTTTTTTTTTATATTCACCGTATAAAATATAATGGAAATAAAAAATTCTGGTTTCATTAACAAGTTTTTTACTCAAAATTTCATATTTTCTACGATATAGTTGAGTAATCTTTGCAAACATAATTAGAATAGTCATTCTAAGATGATAATTAGCTAATATATTTTCGTATGTTTAAATTGATAATAAAAATGAAATTTGAAAGTATCGTGAGAAAAAGAAAGAGGAAGAAACTAAAATCGCGTTCGAATCCAATTAAGACCAAGGGGGAATAGAAAAGATTGAATCCTCGATGTTACAAATGAATCGATACTCTAGACAAGCTCATCTTTCTTTGTAGATGCAATTTCAGATTCGATCATGGGAGAAAGATGCGCGCTTTATCCGTCGTATGTGAAAGAAGGTGAAATACGCAGAGGGTGGTATCGTACGAGACGAACGAGCTTCGGAGAGAGATGGAAAAGAGCATGTGAGCGTGCTGAGATGTGCACGGGGAGATGCATGAGGGAAGAAAAAGTCAATGAAGACCAGTTGCTCGATAGATGAGATCTTTCCTCGACTTGAACCACACACACAGGTGTGCAATCTGCGAAGTTCCTTTGGCAAAAAGCCACAAGACGCTCGCTTCGGCACTTGGTCCCGTGGCGATTCGTTCGCACACGATGTACAGGGTGTCCTGCAGCTGTCACGCTGTCCTCGAAACAGTGCGGAAATTTTATATCTTTAACTTAAGACTTAGACACGGTAAAATTATTAGTATCAACCAGGATTTTTTAACCTCTATATGACATATATTTCTTTAAGATTTTACTAAAATTCCGAATATATTGTCCTCGTATCTCTTTTCATTTACTTCAAGCTCAGTGCGATGAGGATTTAATCATTTCAATATTATATCTCTAGTAAATCAATCTTAACGCGAACGTGTATGTCGAGCGTTGTTTCGTAGAAGGATGAGGAATATTGTAAGATTTCGCGGAGCGGAATCTGCCGTTTTAGTATCGAAATTTGTGGAATTGTTTGATGATCCTCGCAAAGGAACCTGTAATCCATGATTACGGGCCGCATGCTAATCCGCTTCGATCTTAATATGATACACGAATCCTTGCAATTTTTCAAATTATTAAGCGGAATTTTTATTTTTTAGATTCTAGTTTGCAGACAGATAATATTTTATATCTTTATAAAACAAGGAGAATAAAATATATTTTGCAAATAATATTTTTAATGTCATACGATATAATTATTACTATATAGTAGTGTTTTTTTTTTGTCTCGTGATATATTTACTGTACAATTGACATAATAGGTTATCTCTGCGATAATTTATTTTTCTTTCAAAAATCGACAAATCGATCTATCTTTAATTTCTCGGATATCTCGTTTGGTGGGATAATTTTTGATTATTCCCTTATTACGCAACGACATCCAATTAGCGAAGCGCGTTAACAAGTCGCGACGCGCGTCTAATTTCCTCGCGCGCACGATTCTCGAACGAATTCCGAGATGTTCCCGCTCAGGAACAGACTTTCATCCGGGACCCGGCGAAATGCGGCGCAGTGCGGAAGACGGTTCCCGAGGGCGAATGGTTCCCATGTATCGTGCGTATGTCTCAAAAAATCCGGAACAGTCGCGCCGAATCCTAATCTCAATCCCCAATCGCTCGGCCCGAGTCAACGACCTGTGCTCACGGGGCCTGCTTCGTTGTCGCTTCACGTCGCGGTGACATTAAGAGGATCGGTTGTGCCTCAGGTAGGTAGGCATACGTGCGGGTACGTGCGTAGCCAGCATTACCTCGCACGAGAGAGAGAGAGAGAGAGGGAGATGTAAAAACGGGAAACAGCGTGTATCGAAAGAGCAGTGACTTTACAAAGTCACCGTTCGCCAGCGGAGCCTTTCGTAAAAAGCACCGCGGCAAGGAGGATAAGAAGAAGCGGCGAAACGCGTGCAATTACCGAAACGCGCTCTTGAGGCTCCTCGGAGAGAAGACGAAGAGCGTCCGCGTGTCCTACACGCTCGTCGAGGGCAACAAGAAGGAACGAGTAAGAATCTCTGGATAGGGAACGGGCCCGGAGGGCAGCGAAGAGAGAGGAAGAAAGAGAAGACAGGGTTGGGGAAGCCGCACGGCGGTATCGTTAGATATATCGGCTCTCCTCGCCAGGTGGTCCTTTTCTCGTGCCGGATGACTCAATCTCGTGAGGAGTTGCCGGACGAGCTCTCGCGAGGGGCCCCCTGCTATAAGGCCCCCGTGAGATCCCTTCGTGTGTGCTCGCACGGCAGTTTGCGATACACATGGACGCGCGCGCGCGCACACACACACACACGCACACACACACACACATTATAGTGACACTCTTGTAGCCGGGCGGTATACAAGCGTATACATCGTGTGTCCTACGTTGAACCGCGCGCTCGTACATCGCCCGACAGTAATGACTCGCGCACTGCGGAATTATCTCAGCCGGAGATAGTCGTCGGAGATATCCCTCGGAAAGCCTGCCATTGAGATACGGAGTTTACGCTTCGAAAAACGAATCAATGGTGCGAGTCGGACTTGAGAGTTTTATCCGAAGCCACGTTCTTGCGGGATAATAGTCGTTTTAATCGCACTTGCGTGTTTTTCAACGAAATACTACAGTTATCAATTATATCACGATAGCGCAAAATTATTGTGTTTGATGAAACTCTTTATCGGTGTCTTACCCCATACAACACAGAACATTGCAATTACATTGCAGTAATATTACAATCTTGCAAGTTGCAATGTAATATCGTTGAGACATTATTGGAACATATAATTGTAATATTTTATGAGAATGTTACAGTAACATTTCAAAAACATTACAAAAAACAGTTTTCGGTAATCGCTAGTTCGTTTGTTTACCGCTATGCGGCGCGCGTTGCGTTATCTATCCCGCATTTAAGTTTCAATCACGATGATTACATAAAGCTTGCAAAGAGCGGCTAATAAGATTAAAGGTATAATTATTTTTATCAGTTTAGTTTATCCGATACAATCCCAACACAGGGAATTCAGATATTGAACTGATTGTTCAGTAATCGGATACATAAATATCCAAAAAAGTTAAAATTATTCGTTAATTGTCTACTTAAGATGTAAAATAGAGTTTAATATCTATATAAGTAAAATTTTAACTTTTATGAATGAAATTATTTAATCATTACTATTTTCTTAAACGTGTAAATTATTTATAAAATAGCGATGTTAACTAGATAACAAGAAATTGTTAAATAGTTTCCATTCCTATACAAAACCAAAAATTTGCTAATAATTTTTTAATATGCACGATATTTCAGATTTTAATAAATAAACTTCGAGAACATATAAAGACATTCAAGAGAGAAAAAACTCGTAATTGCGTAAATTCACAATCTTTTTTTCTTCTTTCTCTTGGATGTCTTTATATATTTTCAAAGTTTATCTATCAAATTTAAAGCGTTCTGCATATTTGTAGCAACGCATTTCAATATTACAAATACATTGCACCGTAACATTACTGTAATATTACATTTTAATAATTGTAACAACGTTGCCGCAGACTTGCAGTAACATTGCAGAAACATTTCGCAACTTCTATGCAGTATTACAATGTTTCAATGTAAGATCTATGCAACGTTTCTGCAATCTTTCGGTGCTGTATGGGGGACTAATCAAACTATGAAAATACGAAAATTGAATGGTTACGAGTATACAAATTCGCCAATTTTTTATTACGCAATATCCAACTTGCTCATGCGTTTATCCTGGGTCATAAAATAATTCCTATAAAAATCTATCAAAATTATTTAATAAACTGTCTTAAATATTTGATACAATGAGATTCACAAGACATTATCGTCTATATCATGATATATATGTTCATCTCTACAGCCGCACACACGCGTGCCGCACGCGTTGAGATGCACGCGCGTACCAGTCTATGGCGGAATTGTGGTTTTTGCGCACATGTGCGCGCGGACGGGAGAGAGAATGAAGCTTGAAATGGGGCGGGGAGGAGAAGGAACGAGAAAAACGAGAAAGAGAGATCAAGATGCCGAGAGAGTGAACGAGGGGTAAGGGATGAGAGGAGGGGCGGGCCCCTCTAATTAGGCGGTCGGCCGCCACCGCCGCCGGTGTACCATGTACCACATAACATATGCCATATGATACGTGTGCTACACACACGCTATATACCGTTCCGAAGGGGGATAGACGGAGATGAAAATACGGAGAGAGGGCGGCGGAACGAGGAGAACCCGGCGAAAAAAAAAAAAAGAAAAAGAGACGAGCCGGGCCGTAAATCAAGCGGCAACGAGGCACTCTCCTTCTCGCCGAGGCCCCACCGCGATCTCTTTGACGTTTGCGGACCTACCTGCCTACCATCCCGCGTGCGTGCGCCCCCGTGTGCGTGAATAATAACGCGTGTATGCAAAAAGCCCACCGTCGTGTTTCTTCCAATTATGTTTCGGTTCCTCGATGCAAGCCTAAAGCGGTGTCGACGGTATCGCCACGAATGATTTTCTCGGTGAAAAGCGTGTTATTAGAGAGAGATCTCTTTGATCTTCGCCAGAGGCATCGTACTTCTACACGGAGTGATTTCGAAGCTAGTTACTTTTGTTTTCTGGTCGGTAACGAGAGTGTCAATGGCGTAACGAGATGAGAAACAAACGAAGGATTTGCCGGAAGGAAATTATTCATATCGTATTTAAGGCTGGTATTCATAGTCCGTTCTTATATTTAAGATTATCTTAAGTATGATCTTGGATCGTCTTAAGATTCCCATTCAGCCAATGAAATAGCCGTATAACATTTTCAGACCTTACTTAAAACGACCTTAAATATAAGAACAGAATATGAATAGCGGCTTAAGAGAGAAAAAGAGAGGTTATATTTAAATCTGAAGACCATCTTGTAGACTTATACTATGTAACTATTATATGTAAGCATCTACTGGCGAGAATTTCTCCAAATGAAAGGCATCACAAAGGTAAGTATCATTATTGATTACCATAATTGACTATCAGAGCACCAGAGTCTAAATAAAAACCCGCCAAGATCCATGCTATCTATATTTTAATAACATTTTGTTTATCAATTTAATCTCGTAAGTTATATTACTATTATTTATATTACTTTTATTTTATACTTTCATCGCGATATAATACATTTTATCGACAACTAATTATTTTCTTTTTTATATAATAAACATGAATAAAAAATATTTTCACCATAAGAGCATATTCGTGCGGATTTGCAAGCGATTTGTTTACGCTACATAATTCCATACTTTATGCGTTTCCAATAGTTCACACAGAGAGAAAAGTTTCTTTGGATTTAATAAATTTTGTTGTAACCAAAGAAATATAATGCTTGAAATGGCCCAACCTTACTGATGTTTGAAGTAACAAATATGATTGTTTGATTTTCAAATAATATATTTATTTATTTTAAACAAAATATTTTTTGAATAAATTTCATTTTTTCCTCAATTTAAACAATTATATTATCCTTTCAAACAATATTCTTCTTTTATTTAAAAGAAGATCATTATATTGCTTTTAACAATTTAAATAAATCTTAAAACAAGTTAGATAAAGTTAAATGACACGTTACTGCATCTTTCTAATCTTTCTAATGAAATCTTTGAAGCATCTTAGGACCGTAGCATATAGAAAAACTTAATTTTACTTATTCGAAATTTCTATCCGAATAAATGAATATCTGACATTAATCTGTCCGATTTTCCAAAAATCAGTTTCATTGTCTGAATTCTCTTCTATACAGATTGTATCAGAAATAAAACTGATAGAAATAATTGTTAAATGTTATTAACAGAAACTCTTATAACAGAAACTTGAATACGAGTATAGTGAAGTATAGCGCGCCACATAGCGGTAGACGAATAAATTATACTATTCCAAATAATAGTTATTTTTCCGTCAAACAACATGGTTTAATGCAACGAAAGCATTAAATTTTTTATTCAACAAAATAATGTTTCGTATAAAATTATTTTTGTAATGAAACAAATATAAGTCAAACAAATAGATATATTAAATTTAAAGAAACCTTTTTCTCTGTGTAACGCGACGAATCATTAAAATATTAATTATGATAAGAGATCACAAATCTGCATGCACGCCGTATAAAAAGATGCCTCTGACGGGAAGAGAAGAATTTGGAAGACCTTAGTCGATGACAAATATGTCCGAAGTGGACTAGAGGGTACCGTCGAGGCCATCGCCAATCATTTTCGTGGAAAGGAGTCTCGGGGAAGGAAAGGCGAATCGCTTTGTTAACCACCATCGTGCGAGAGCAGGCGGCACTGTGTTAGAATCAATGACGTCAATCGTACTCGCGATAATTATATAAGGACAGTTCTATCGATCTTTGCCGACCTTTATACGATGATTAAATGCTAAGCGATTCCGATCGATGCGGCGCGCTCTCGGGCCTATTTAAATCGAATGTGAAATTTTTCACGCAAGAGACATTTGCGGCGCCTTCGCCTCCCGCGAGATCCTTGATGGAGGAATGATTTATCTCTTTCAGCCGCCTCCGGTTCTTCTTATACGTTTGTAATTAGCGGCGATGATGTTACCTTCTGATATCGGGCTCGAACCTCTGCGATCGAGATAGCGAATCTCTGCATTGTCGAGAAGAGAAGAGATTTTTCAGGCATATATAAAGAATGGAATAAAAAAATATACCAATATATAGGGTGTCTAGGAAGCGTGTGCTAGTGATTGCACAAATGAACGTCAATCGCTAATGTGAAATATATAGGATCTCTACTCAAATCTTGTAAAAAGATTTCCTGAAAATTCCCTGATCTTTCAGCTATTTTTGTTTAAAATTCCAAATAAAGAGAATAAGATTGAATAGTTTTCGTTAAGACAAAAAAAAAAAATGTTTAACTTGCATAACATTTCCATTTTTTATCACTAAAAATTAAAGTATAGAATATGTATTGCATATTCAATATTCCATTAAAGGGACACGTCAATCTAGAATTTTTTTTGACATTATCTTGTAGTGGAACATCTTGAAAGTATTTTCAGAAAATATCAAGTTAATCCGAGCAAAATTGACCAAGTTATAGAGACATAAAGTACGTTTTTTGAAGTAGCGCTCGGATCTATAATTCCTTTTGAAAGACTTTTAGAGTGGTAGATTAGCGATATGTCAGAAAAAAACGACTGGATTAGAGATAGGTTAGATAGATAGAATAGCAGTTAGCTTTGAGCTGTGAAGTAAGTCATTTTTAGCCTAAAACGCGTTTAAACGCGTTTTTCTCAAAATCACGTTTTCAAAATCGGTGACCAACATAACTCAAGAAGTAATGAATCGATTTACTTGAAATTTTTCAGGCTTATTTTAAAGTTCTAAAAATCTAGGCACTATCGGAGATTTTTCTTTTTTTTATCTAGATTTTTTTACACGCGAAAAACTAGCATTTTTTTTACTTAAAATCAATTTTTCAACTTTTATTTTGTTAAAAAATAATTTTTCAAAAATCCAGTCCGATGGATCCTAAATGATTTAATATATTATCGAAATTTTGTCGAATTTTTCATTTCATATAATCCTGCTCCGAGTTACAATGGTCACCGTAAATCGCTTCAAAAACAAGGACGTCTCGGGCATCGACTATATCTCGTTTATTTTTTAATATTTTTCAATAAAAAAGAAACCGAATTACGTTCAATATGTACCCTTAACAGTTACTAACGTTTTTCAATAAAAGTGCACCGACCTAAAAAAAAAAAATCCCCAAAAAGCTTTTTTTTTTTTTTTTTTTTTTTTTTTTTTTTTTTTTTTACATTGAGTATATGTATAAACAGAAATAGATATATATTTATTATATATTTTAAACACACATCATTCACAACTTGGCTTGTCGCCGGATTGCCGATTGTTTAGAGTATAAAAGCAAGATTATTAAAAAAAGAATTTTTTTTTTAATTCCCTGAGTCTCAATAAAATTCCATGAGAATTCCCTGATTTCTCCAGGTACAAAAAAATTCCCTGAGAACACCAGGTTTTCCATGTTTTTTCAGGAAGTAGACATTCTGTATACATATGCATATATGTATACATCGGTACTCAAAATGGATTACTGACAGCACGATGCTCTAGCCAGTTTTAATAATATATTTTATAAATCGGTAATATATCAGTCATCATCTCTCTATGTATAAATGTTATTTTCGACTGTCACCAATTTAAATTCATACCGCCCATCAAGCACCCCACCAAATGAAACAGGAGATCCACGTTCGTTTCTGCATGTCTTTATTGTTAAAAGTGATTCAAGGCTGACAAGTAGAAACGGCGCCGTAGTACTTATTAAGGCCATTGCACAAATATTAACATATGCATGAAAGTATAATTCGTGTCCGTCGTAAAGTTTATCGTATGTTCGATAATAATAAAATTTTGTTTCTTATAACAATAATGTAAAGCATAAAATATGTCGAATAGGCAGGCTGAGTGAAACTCACATCAGAAGATATTGCTCCAATGGAGTAATTATTCCCTTCATCCGCAACAATTCTCCTAAATAATAAATAATATATCACAACATTCCAAATTCTTTCCAAAAATATATAAAATGACTTTAAAAATTTTTTTCATTTTATATAACTTTCGTCATCTATTCTCTGCATAGCCGATTAGTCTTAGTCTCGTTGTGGTAGTTGGGTCTAGTAAATCAGATCGGCAATCGACAGCTGATCGTAAAGACGGTAAATAGTGCCGTGAAATACGTTCGCGCTTGTATACAATAGGTGTCCAGTAAACGTCCGTCATACGTCAAGTCAATAACCATATTTCTCGTCGTTGGGACGGCCGGGACACGACCGATCCCCGTCGCAACATTATCAATTCAAATGGACGTTTTTATTTCCCTGCCGCCGATATCTCAATTAATTACTAACCGCGCGAACCTCATGGCTATAGCTTATGCTCGAGACTTAAAGACCGGTTTGTTCGCTTCTTTTTTCTCGCGCTAATAAGCATCTCTGAGGTTTTCACGGTTTTCCACTTTTTCTCAGAAAACTTGTTCCCTCCGTGGAGCTATTGGTTTATTTTTCAATAATTCGTGATCCGCAAAAGTAAATTCACCTACAATAGATCTCTTAATTTTCTCCGAAACACACAATTTGGAGAAAAGAGATTTGTTTTCTCTCTTTGTCCTTTATATAATTCTTTTCAAAGAAACTTCTTCTTCTTCTTCTTCGTGTAGGGATTGGCTCCGACGAATACTCGTCACACGGTATAGGTTAATATATGATAAACGAATATAGGTATTAGATAGGATAATATATGATAAACCAATATAGGCGTTATATAGGATAATGTATGAAAACCTCTTTTTTGAGGCATATGGGAGGATGGGATCCGAGCGGAATCGAACCTGGAATCTCTCGATTATCAATCTGTGACTCTACGCGCGGCGCCACACATCGCCCCATTTCAAAGAAACAACTCTACACGATTTTTCTTCCTCCGAAGGGTACTATTATATGTTATATTTCATCGTGCGCCTGTGCGTCAAAGCAAGAAAGGATAAAGATATAAACCCCCGATGTCCTCGATACGCACTTATCAGCCAGATATCGATCTTCGATTTTTTTTTTTTTTTTTTAGCGATCTTCGAACGCGAACCTCTGTTCTCGGCGCGCAATGCAACGGAATTAATGAGCGCACCTGTGAACCACGACATATGTGACGCACGTAGCAGCGGCGCGGCGGTGGGCTCACACGCGCGTGCACTCGTGAAGGAATGCTCAACAGGTGTGCCGCCGATCCCTGCGCGCACTCACGCCCTTCCTCCGCTCGCGTTGCGTGCACGTGTGTACGATAATCGCGCTCTGCATGTGTAGGTCGTTATATTATACGCCCGTACTATATACTATTACCGATCCCGATTGGGCAATCGTATCTTCGCCTAGATCCTCGTTTATGCAGAGGATCGGAATCCTCCATGTTCTTTCGTCGGAAAACGGAAAATCCGCGCGTAAAAGTTGAATTACGATTAGAGATTTAAAAAATCAAGTTTTTTTTTTAAATGGGGTAAGAAACTAAGTAAAAACCGGTATTTTGGGGTAAAAAACTGTTTCTTGATCATTTTGAAACATAGCGCCAGTTTTCTTCGAACGAAAAATAGTATGGGAATTAAATTAATTTTGTTTATTGGATCAGTAATCAATTTCAATAGATGGCTGAGCTGATTATTACATCGCATTTGTTTAATCAGTTGAGTTCGAATATTTTAAAACAGATTAATTTTAATTTTTTAAATTCAATGGTATTTTTTGATGTTCTTTATTTTTAAAGTTTCATAAGAGTTAGAAGAATACTCTCAAGCATAATTAAACTGATATTATTTTTGTTATTTTGTAGACCAGAAGTGAGAATAATGCAGGACATGGAATCTGATACTTAATTTTAGTAAATTTGATGCTCATTTTTCAAAGTCGTGCATCAAAAGTTAATAAATAAGCATCCAAATTAGACTTTCGCTATAAATTTTTAAAAATGAGCATTATGGGTAATTAACCAATTTTCGGAAAAGTAAAAAACAGTTCTTTTATCGAGTTATTTTACCCAAAGTTTTTTCTTTCCTCTTTGCTACCCCGTTAATCTCTAATTACGATGGAGCAATCCAATATTTTTTACCAAAATACATAGAGCATTTAAAGCGTTAAATCAACAAATTTTTTTCGTTTTTCAAAATGTATTATATCGCATGTAATTTTTTGAGAATAGATCGTCTTTACAAAGCTGTTTTTCAACTCTGCTAAAAAATAAAGATTTTTTCGATTGCTTTTTTTTTTTTGTTATAATTGAGAGATTCATCCTATTTATGCGACGCGAAGAGATTGATTTGTGCGAGAGACGCGCACAAAATGAAACGTTGTGCGTACACGCCGTCTCTCGTCGCAACGCGTGAACGGGTGCAACGAACCTCTCTCCATGCCGCAACCGCTTCATCGTGAAGAGGCAACGCGAAAGAAGCGAAACACCAACCGAAACGCGTACATTATAGCGATTGACCGGATTGCGCGATTAGAAAGGTGCTTGACAAAAGAATCAACTGCATCACATTTCCCCCCTTTTCCTCCCGCGACCGCACTGCGCGCTGGCGTACTTTCCTATCTTTTTACAATACCTTACTTTTATCAAGTGCAACGAATCTCGCAACGTAATCATTTCACGAAATCCGTTTTCAGCTTGCAAACTCATAAATCCAATTTGAATAATTGCGAAATATAGTGTTAATTTAATTTTTACACACAGTTGAAAAATTTGTGTTAAATTTAATACATATCACATGTCCTAAACGATCTACACAAATGTTTGTGTTAATTTAATAAAATAGAGATGTTAAATGGTGATACTAATAATATGTTAATATTTTAACACAAAATAGATGCAAACCTCAAAGTAATTTGAGATAAATTTTGTGTAAAATCAATATATTTTTAATGATAAAATTAACTTGGAAAATTGTTATTAAATGGTCTATAGTCATTCTTATTCCTATTGTAGAATAAAATCAACAATTCTTTTCGTAAATTTTAACAAATAATGCCCGTCACTAATAAAACCTGAATACATTGTGTAAAATTAAAAATAGGTGTACATTGTGTTATTTTTATACTTTTTTTTTCCATTGTTTCAATAACTTAACACTTGAATTCATTTAACACGAGAATTTGAACCGGCATTTTTTTTTTTTTTTTTAACAAGAAAACAAATTTTATAACTGCGTAATGATATATAAATCATACACAATCCTTAAAACAAAAATAACATTCATTAATAGTATAGTAGAATAAAAAAAAAATCTCTCGAAACGTAATGTAATATCTGTCACTCTGCTCTTATTGTTGATAAAGTTTTTATCGACAAGGCCGATTTACTCTTTTGCGCCTCGCCATTCTGCACGAGTTAGCCTCCAAGGCGAGATTTTCTACCATCGAACTCTCGCGAGTTCTAGATCGAGCGTGCACCATGCATACATCGGCAACAGAGAGCCTTCTGTCTTCGTGTCGTGTACGCGGCGTGAATGCGCGCGAAAGAGGAGAGGAGGATCGAGTGAATCTCTGCGCGATTTATTTACATATGGTCTCCGGAGAGTTGCCCCTAGGCTGCGCGTCAGCATCGCGCAGAAAGAAGCATTAACCCCGTTGCATTGCGAGCTAATCATGTTCTTATCAGCGGCGGTATTCTGTACCGCGTTTATTGATATATGATATTAATAACAACCGTTCGCGTCACGTGAGAAAGTAACAATATCAGATATGGTCCCTCCCCCTCCTCGAGATGAACGTTGTTGGAAAATTTGTGTTTTATTATTAAAAAATATAGCAGGTTGAAATTTTTGTTTTAAATATTTAACATATCCACATGTTGATTTAACATATTGCTATTGTGTTAATTGAACTCAAATGTTAAATTATTAAAACTGAAAAAAGTGTAAAAATAAAACAATGTGCATCTATTTTTAATTTTACACAATAGATATGTTCCGTATTATTAGTGACAGGATTTATTAAAATTTACAGAAAAAAAAAATGTTGATTTTATTCTACAATAGGAGTGAGAGGGATTACAGACCGTCAATATTTTTCCAAATTAATTTTATCATTAAAAATATATTGATTTTTTTACATAAAATTTATTTCAAATTACTATGAAGTTTGCATTTTCACATTTTGTATTGAAATATTAATGTAGTATTAGTGTCACTAATTTGTGTGCACCGTTTTGGACATGTGATATATTGTATGTTAAATTTAATCAAATTTTCCAACAGTAAATATATTACTCGTTTCATAAAAAGATTATTATTCTACAAATATCGAACATATGGGACATCAAAATACGCGATATCTTTTTCGTCGAAACACCTGATTTAGAAATTTAAGATTTGGAAATATAATGTCGTTTTATCAAATAATCGATTTGACTGCCGGTTCTCGTCATCGTACAGCGAAAGAATGCACGTCCTATCTTGCGTATATAGGGCAGAACCGACTCTGTTGGCGGCATCTCTCTTTGCTGTATCAATTCTTTCTCATTCCACTCGTAGCAGCACATGTACGGTTGCATACGCTGAAATATTGCATCGCCATCGTCAGTGGAGATGGCCAATCGAGGGGGATGGAGGGACATTCTCTTACGTAGAAGCTTGGATCGCGAAAGGTCGCTTCCTAAATGATGCATATCGCTCGAACTTACTACGAATGATTCTTATAACAGATGAGAGCGCGGATAGATAATGATTTCGAAGAGGCTACATCAACATATTTTGCTGTTACGTTAATGATATCTTTATTCTCGATATTCTGAAAGACATTGTTGATGCGTTGAAGATCATTGTCGAAGAGATATTCGCGAGATTATGATTAGCACGTGAAGACATTATTCCGAAGGAAATGAGAATTTCCCAAAGAGAGCTTCGAGATTTCAAACAAATTTTATCTTGACAAAACTTTCATCCAGCTCGGTCTTCAGAGCTGATGAAAAAATTCCATCGCAAGAAATATTTAACATTAAAAGAAGAGAATAGAAGAAAAAGACTAATTGACGAATCGAATTTCATTTGTTATTCAATAAAAAATGAAAGAGAGAACCATGTTACCTATATTTCTTATATTTTAATTTCCTATCAATCTTTTCTTTACATTTGTTATGATTATGAAACACTCTTAATACTTTTAGTCCGAAGACAGTATCTAGATGGCAGCAGGGCGACTCGACGAGAGAAACGCACGATCGGACAGATTCCTCCGCGTGCGAGAGAGACCGCATTCACGCTGGTACCCCCCCCCCCCCCCCACCACCATCACTACTACTATTACTACTACTACTACTACTACTACTGTACTGCGGTCAAAGTAGTGGGGTATACCGGTGTCCCGGCAGACAGCTTGGCGTCCTACGGTTCGCATTACGAGAAACCGTAGCCTTTCTCCGTCTCTTTCGCCCCCTCACACTTCGTACCCCGTCGTTCGCGGTACCGGATCTCTTGCGCGCTCGCGCTCTCGACTCGCGGGCTCGTCGGCTCTGTTTCTCCCCGAAGGGAGTGCTATCCCTAGTCCTTTCGCTCTGATTTCTCGTTCGATTCTTGTCGTGCGATTTAAGTCTCGCGTATCTTCCGTATCATATTGGTAACGTGCTCGTCTATTTAATAATAAAAAATTTTTCATCTAAATACGCTCGCGTGTTATATATGTGTATTTTGGATCATCGAAAGATTAATATCGCGGCAACTTTTCATTATTATTTCATTGAGGATTTTTCGATAATTAAAGTATTTTAATAATATTAGAATATAAATCTATATATTATTAATTTTCTTGAACAAGATTTACTCGTTACGTCTCTATGATTAAGAAAAGAGACTTCTCTACGGTTGATTATCCGTACATTGATATGCGAGAAGCTAGGACATTGAATGCGTGCCATTCAATGAATGTTTGGTCATTAAATAATTTTAGAAAGAAGGTCGATTTTTCACTTTTTCGTCCTCTTTTTTTCTGCACTTTTTGCAAGAACGAGGAGACAACTGGTCAAGGTCCAGCTCGACCTCGAGGATCGATCCGTCACGTGACATACGTGAACGGTCAACTGATGCTTCTGGATCGCGAAGAGAATCGCGCGCAGTATTTAAATAAAATAGAATATGATAATAAAAAACAAGCTGAAAATTGTGCAGATTAGAAATTTACACATTGCTTCCTCATAGAGGAATTTTATTTCGCTCACAAAGCTTAAACTCGTTAAAGCAAGCGAGGTTTTTCAATTTCGGCTTCCTTATAGAGGAAGCAAATTCAATACCAACTATCTTTTAATGATACTCTATTCGTGTAAAAAAGATTTAGCCCGGAAGTTAGAGGTTGTACAATATATTGCGTACACACATACATATACATACATAGACATTTTTTTAGGAATATGATCTTTCAACGTTCTGGAACATTCTAAACATATTGGCATAGAAAAGTCGAAAAAAAATTTTCTCACGAAAAATAAAGAGCTTCCTCTATAAGGAAACAAAAATCTTTGATACTCTATTTCAGAGTTTTTATTTCTCTTTAGATTAGGCAGTAAGATGCCAACCGTCGAGATCCAAGAATAAAGTTACCGCGAGGTTAATCGGAGCGGAGACAAAAAGCGATCGATCCAAGCGATCAAGCTCGCTCATGCGTAGAGGACGGACATGAGAATACGCATGCGCCCATGTCTTTCACGATACGTAATCTACGTCCGATCGTATGGCGGAATATCGAGACTCCCCGAGAAAGCTTAAAGTGGCGACGAATCACTCCAAGCTCTTCGAGATGTATCCAGTGGGCAAGGCTATCGCTCTACAATTAGGGTTGCCATAATAAAATTTTCAAAACTAGAACTTATAGCAACCCCAGACATATATAGGAAAATGCGAATAGGTTAACAAGTTGGTTATAACAATAAATTAATAATTATTTTAGATTTCGTTTTCATTAGTACTTATTGTTGCAGTAAAATCAATAAATTAAACATGTTTTTAATTTAAAAGAAATTTTATTATTAGGTATCTATTTACCTTATTGTACATCGTTAATTAAATTTAAAAAGCAAAATATTTAGGAGAAAAAGAGGACGTATGGCAAGATTACCTACAATAGATCCCGTTTCCAGCTCTCAAAATATAGATTCGGGAATGACACTAATCGATGATTATTAATAGTCGTCGTGCATAATGGCATGTAAAAATAGTTTACCTTATACAACTACGCACGTTGTAAGAGCAACGAACAATTCTGACTCGAGATATTGGTTTGGCGATAAAATTAATAGGTTTAGCGAGATCAATTTCTCGCAAAGTGCATTTAATCACGACCAGCAATCTAGAAAACAATTTATCGATTATTCTTCTATTGATCGGTGTATTATTAATTCGTAGATATATCGCGTCAATTTACATAATTTTATAATATAGATTATTTATATATTTTTTTCTATTTTAAATTAGATAGATTAATTTATAGTCAAATTTTGATGTTTATTTTATTTATTGACATTGAATTTCTATATATTTATTCAAATTTTTATATCTCAACATTATGCGCTTTCTCTCTCTCTCTCTCTCTCTCTCTCAGAATTATGTTTAACATTAATTCGTCGCTTATTAATCACTCCCCAGTACGTTCCATATGATACGTGACTCCAATGATTACGCTTCACCTAATCTATTGGAAGCGATAACTCGCATATCTCGATTACGTTTCACGGCCGTTTTCGCACGAGGGTCAATAACACTGCAACGAATCCTTGATGCCTAAACATCTCGATGTGCGTTCTTTACCGAGAATCGCGCGACTTAACGCAATTCTCGCGGCGTGTCTCAATTCGTAAAGCAAACCGTAAAGCGACGCGGTAAACGCATTCCGTTCTCTTTAAATAGGCGGCTCTCGTACGAGATGCTGATGCGCGCTAAGTAAAGGACGCCGCGGTATTTGCGGATCTCCGCATGAGAGAGAGAGAGAGAGATGTTGGCGTCCGATGAAGCGGTCTCCGGCCGCAAAAATTATGAAATTTCTCTCTTTCTCTCTCTCTCTCTCTCTCTCTCTCTCCCCGACCGCGTTTGCACGCGGATTTGATCGATCGTAAAACTTTCTGTCGCGCTTCGCGACACCCTCGTGGATATTTGCAGTATCGTCCATGGACTTATCCGTGTCTCGCCCAAAGGCTTCTTAAATAATGTTGAAATTGTACAACTCGTAATAAAAAATGTTACCGCGTGAATTCTGATACTTTGTATGAATTAAGTATATCAATTGAAACATTGGTATAAATCGCTATTTTTTTTTGTTTTATTAAAAAGAATAAATCTTTTAAAAGAGACGAAGAGTCATAATATACATATTCGATCTCTTTGGTTCGATAGACCTATGTGTTTAGGAAACGATCCAAGTATGATATAATCAAGTTACATTATCTGGAACTTACGGTTGTACTTCCGGTAAGATCATCGAGTGCACACGTTAATCCTAGACCTCTAATGTCGATTTTTTTAACCGGGATTTTTTTTTTGTACGTTGAAGAGATTTAAATATGTAATTCTAGTGCGTGTGTGTGTGTCGTTTATAGTTTATATGAAGCCCTTCGAAAAAACAAGTGGTTTCATTTAAAAGACCTGAAAAACTTGAACGGGGATATTACAGCCCCCTTTCTTCTCTCTTTTTCTCTAATCGAGATTAATCGGTTTCTTTGATTAATCAATGAATCTACAATTGCAAATGTAGAAAGTAATGATTCTTAACTGAATCAATGATTAATTAACATCAATTTGGTTAAGAGATCCAAAGATTTTTATAGACTGGACTTTACGTGAAAGTCAATTTTGTATACATAAGCGCTTTCTATAAATTTTATTTTCAAGTCGCGTAATTATTGTAGAATTACTGTATAATCGCATAAATATTGTAGATGTAATTTTTTACTCACATTTCATCGGATGTGTGAATTATTTCTTCATATATTTACAAATAGAGAAAGAAATGAAATTAATAAAATTTCGTAAATTTGAAATGGAGACACTCCGACAATTAATCTCTTTAAACTATCCGTGTCGGATGAGGATCTGTCTGGGAAGTGCGAATTCTTCACACCTGTTAAAGCGTCAAACATCACATCGCCGCTGCATTTAGGCCGTGTTTAACGAGCGCCTAGCTATACTACACCGGGAAAGACACGCGCGTACATACACACACGCACGTGTGCGTGCCGCCGAGTCATAAGTCGGCCTCACGTTTGGCCCTCGCTCGACCGTGCGAGAGCAAAAGATTCTCTGAATGAACTCTAAAGATAGACCCGGCAACACACACGCCCTTCCCTTTCACCGTTTTGCTACGTCTTCTTCCTTGGTCTCCTCGGACGCTCTCCGCTTCCTGCCTCTCTTTGCCGGTACCAAGCTTCCGCTGTATATAGCCACATCTATCAGATGTGTTTTGGTTCTCGCATTTCGCGATAAAATAACGATCCACATGATCTCATTTAATCTATGTTTGTATAATTTAATACTTGATCGGCATTCCTTCCTGGTCGACTTTGGCTGTCGAAATTAAATATCTATTAAAAATATCATAAATTTAGTTTTCTCTTTAAAATGATATAAAAGTTTAATAAAAAGAAAAATCATTTATTCTAAAATATTTTGCAGATATTATTTTAATGAAAGTTAATTCAAATAACGAGTCTCAAATGATAATTAAGTTTATTCTCAATTTAGCTTAACGTGTATATGTCATATGCCAAAATATTGACAAAAGCATGATTTTCTCCTCCCCACGATTCTCCTTGTCTTATATTTTTTTTATGGTAACAACGAGAAGAACAGAAATATTTTCGTGGAAATCGTGGGTGGGCGGCTCGGTCGTTTCGTCAGTCTCGATTTTGATTGCGGAATCCACATGACGATCGATTCATCGCGGATGCAGAGAAAGCGCGTCTCGCCCCGAGAGACGAAGCGGCGTGGGCCGCGATAGAAGGACAAGGAGAACGAGCGCGATCGAAAACGAGCGAGGAGGCCACCGTCGTGCGTGCATCTTGCTGCCTTATTGTTAGCCGCGATACATGATCGGTCACCTAGCGTACCGTTGGGGGCGATGCGTGGCGCCGAGCGTAGAGTCGCAAGCTGGTAATCGAAAGATTCCAGGTTCGATTCCGCTCGGGTCCCATCCTCCCATATGATTCAAAAAGAGGTTTTCACACATTATCCTATATAATGCCTATATTGGTTTATCATATACTATCCTATCCAATACCTATATTAGTTTATCATATATTAATCTATCTAATACCTATACCTAGTTAATGGTGTATAGACAATTCCTTTCGGAAAGTCTCCCAGCCATATCAGAGAAGAAGAAGAAGAAGCGTACCGTTGTCCTATATAATGTCTATATTGGTTTATCATATACTATTCTATCCAACACCTATATTAGTTTATCATATATTAATCTATCTAATACCTATACCTAGTTAATGGTGTATAGACAATTCCTTTCGGAAAGTCTCCCAGCCATATCAAAGAAGAAGAAGAAGAAGCGTACCGTTGTATGCCTTTTCTTTCTTTTTATTGAGTAAAAGGTAAAGGAAAGAAGTTACGTTCATGGAAACGCTAATAAAATTAATTGTATTATATATAACCAGCCTTCATCTCTATAGAGACTCTATTATTAGGGGAACTGCATTTATATATATCCTTTAGTTACAAACATTATCGGACCGAGAACTTTCCAACAATGGGAAATAAAAATTGAAAAAAAAAAATCAATTAAGTATTTTTTGCCTTCAATTTATTTATGGAAAATTAATTGTCATAAATTTAATTTGTGGAGAAGATTAGAGAAGAAAAAAATGACACAATACGAATTTACGATTATAACGCTTTGAATCGTAAGATTATATCGTGCATCAGAGAAACAGAGAAATAAACGCCGAGATGTCATTCACCACCCTTGAATAACGCTCCGGCGTTACACACAAGTGCGCAAAGGTCAAGTGCACGAGGGGTTAACCGTGCTCTTTAAACATTTCCGTGTTTATTTTAATTACGTGCTTACTATTTTAAGTGAAAGCGTGTGTCTCGAGAGTTTTCCTCTACCCAAACATTGCAATATATATTTAGTATTTTTGAAAACAATTTTCTCCCCATACAATTCGAATTCAAAAAAGGTCGTGTGAAGAAAAAAAAATGGTTTTACTTAATTTTAGTTAAGTAATATTTTTGACAAACTCTATTCGTAAAACTTAAATTATATCAGAATAAATGTTAAATTATGTATATCGAGATTAATCATAAGACTAATTAAAAATCAATCTTTGATTATAAATTCGACAAAAATTAATTTCTTACTTTTAATGTATCTGCTTAAGGCCTGTATCCAAGAAGGGACGAAAATCGAAGGATTGAATTAGCGGAAAGCAGGGATTCGTCATCTATTCGACCACCTGTTTGCTTCTTCCGCTCAGTTCGACAGTTCAGGAAAACACATAAGTGCCGAATCTCTCTTACTATCTTATCTCTTCCTCCTTCTTTTTCTCTCTCTCTCGCACTAATCTTATTTTTTATTACATTGTACATTGCATTATTATAATAATCTGCCTTTTTCTTTTCTCTTTCTTTCTTTCTTTTATAAACACCGTTATATGTATGCTCTTGTTCTTAGAAGACTTGTTTTAAAACGTTAATAAAACTTCCTTCTCTCTCTCTTTTTTTGTTGTATTTTCCATGGGACCACGTGGATGTCGGAATTATTATTTCAATATTAGGATTACGTTAGAAACTCTATGATATGGATCCTTTCGATTCGATAATTCGTTAGAATTTTCTAACCTTGAAATATTGATTTTAGGTTAGGTTAGGTTAGGTTAGATTCTAAAACGAGAAATCTTCGCGTTATTCGTCGGCAGAGTGTTATTTTTGTTATTTTTAAATATATATATATATGCGATTATAAGTTTAATTCTCTGAGATTCATATAAGTCGTAAAAGAAGTAGTAAAAAAAGAGATAAGGGCGAACAATTGAAATTTGTGGTATGCGTTCTCGCATTGCAATGGGTAATTCGTATTCATCCTCGTATTGCAATCTATATATGCATTGCTATGTCCTCGTTATACACATGGTAAAAAATATAACTTACGAACACATTATGGCTGAGTTCCGTAATTCACTGACAGTACTGCCAGCGTATCGTCGCATCCTCGTTGTTCGCCGAAAATTAGAGAAGGATGACGCATGCTGCCAGTGAATTTTGGAACACATCCTATGTCGGGGTATCACCGATAAGAATCGAAATATGGATAACGTAGCTAAAATATCGAGATGTTTCGCCAATTAAATTCTGGCTCGTGCGAAGAATAATGTGCAACGGGACTTACTTCGTTATTAGCTTATCTCGCACTTCTGGATCTTCCCTGGCACCTTTCGCCGGTAATATGTCCAAAGAAACTCTGAGATCCCTTTCTTTTCCCCCTCTCCTCGCAGCGGGATCCGATGAAATTCCCGTCTTCGCTCACTTTTCACACTCGCCGCTTCAATCTTACGATCGACACGCGACTCCGATGCCAACACTAGATCGATAAACGCGGAACTATTCTCGTATCTTTGCACGGATGTATCTCGTGGATGAGATGTCAAGTATTATATATATATATATAGTAAAAA
Source organism: Polyergus mexicanus (assembly GCF_030449975.1). NCBI lineage: Eukaryota > Metazoa > Arthropoda > Insecta > Hymenoptera > Formicidae > Polyergus > Polyergus mexicanus. The sequence goes on from NW_027223323.1 coordinate 11,709,908, forward strand.
AATTGGAGAGTCGCGGATTCTTTTGATGCGGCCGGCTGCGTGCGTCTTATCAACGTATGCTATCTTACGCGAGTTGACAGTCGTCTTTCTCTCTCTCTCTCTCTCTTTCTTTCTTTCTTTCTTTCTCTTTCCCTTCTTGTACACAAGGTATCCGTATCGTACGACTCTCACGCGGTGCGCGATACTGCGGCGCTATATATACGCGTGCGTGTATATAGTAATGTAGCAGTAATAGTAGTAGAGTAGTGGTGGTGGTGATGGTGGTGGTGGTGGTGGTGGTGGTGGTGATACTGGTGGTGGTAGTGGTGGTGTAGTATAGTAGCAGCGGTGGCGGGCAACAGAGATGCGTCGTCTCGCGTAGAGGCTCGAGCTAACATTAACTAGCGCGGACTGCAGCCGCTTATAATATGGCCCGGCCGCGAACCAATGGGATCCCGCGCTCCTTGCCAGACCCCCACCGACCCCCCCGGGCCCTCCGGCCCCCTCTCTAGTGTATCTCCGTCGTTCTCGGACCCCCCTCGCCCTGGCTCAATCGCCCTCCTCCCCCTCTTCCCTCCCCCTCCCCCTCCTCCTCCTCCTCCTCCACCACTAACACCATCGCCCTCGCTGCTCTTTCATTCCTCTCTCGTCTCTGCGCGCACCCTCCCTTGCTACATCCACTCTCCCTCCGTCCATCGTCGTGAGAGAGCCAAGACCCCCCGCGTGTTATTCCCGATTGTCGTTCCTCCTTCGTCCTCTCGTCTCTTTGCGCTTGCATGCGCGCAAAGAGCGTCTCTCTTCCTCTCTCTTTTTCTTCGCTGTCCGGATTCTCGTACCACACGCGCTTTTTCTTTCTCCTCGTCCTTCTTCCTTCTTCTTTCTCTCTCGCTTTTCTTCTTTCGCGTACATACTTCCTCTTTATCGTATCACCGTGTCTTTGTCGATCCTATTGGTTTCTCTTCTTCCTTACCTATGGGACCACTATGTGGATCTAGAGATAGATAGATAGATAGATAGAGAGATAGAGAGAGAAATGATGGAGAGCAGATCGACAGAGACAGAAAAAGAGAGAGGGAACGAGGGGGACCGACTCGCGGCGGCTCTCAACATGGGTCGGGGACCCGGAACGAGTGCGGACCTCTAGAGTGCTAGAGAACGTGGTTATATGCGAGCGCGAGTAGCGAGTTGTTTAGTGCTATAGTAATGAGAGAGTAATAAACACAGGTAAAAATAAGAGCGTCTTCGGAGAGAGAAATGCGGTTATACTTTCTTCCGTATCGTAAATTCGATGATGTAATTTATGAGATGCACGAGAATGCAGAAAGGAAATGTACTGAATGCAAATGTCCCCAATCCATAATCTCAAGTGATTGAGATCATTTTTTAAAGTGCGTTTTTAGAAAACCTTATTCCTTTTGTGACATTTGTTTGCAATCATAAACCCTTACTCTTCTTTACTTCATGATTTATTGCAAACTCAACAAACTCTTCTTGTTGACTGATTATATGAAAAATTTTATTATACGAAAAGTTTCATTATATAAAAAATTTCTTACCAGCTAATCTCGATTATGCGGAGACTGCTACAAAATGGCGATTAAAGAACTATAAAATATACATCAATGTGTAAATTTAAATAAATCACAATTACCTGTGAAGATCATAAAGATACGATTATAATTCGTCGCAAAAATCGTACTACGATTAAAAGACTACGGTTAAAACTTACTATTATAAAATTCCATTATGCAATAGCATGCGCGTAATGCTCCAATAATTATATTACATGAAGAATGACTCAAGCGGAAAAATGACTCGCGCAAATGTCGTGTGTATAAAATCGTTTAATCTATTAGAAAAATTGGAAATTTATGTATTGAAAAAAATAACATGCCAAAAAATTATACATGTATATTTAAAAAAAAAGAAAAAAAAATATATATATATATATACCTATTTTTTAATATAATTTTTTTCAATATACATGATAAACAACCTTGCAAAAAATTATTGCACATTTTGTAAATCTTAAAAAATATATTTTAACAATATATTTAAGCTATCAGAAAATCCAGACTATAAATACTTATAAATAAATTAAAACATTTCACGGGAGAGAGGGAAAGAAAGAGAGAGAGAGAGAGAAATACATTTTTTTCTACGAGTATCTGACGCAACTTTAACGAGCGTTAAATATTTTAAAAATTCGGCATAGTGAAACGATTGAGAGAAAGGCAGCTACCTGCGATTTATTTTGGCTAAGAGTAAGCGTAAAAATTTAGACGACCATGATGGTGGGTGTGTATATGTGTGTTATTTGGGACTCCAACCGCTCGAAGCACTTCGCGCAAACTCGTTCGATGGTTGCATCAACCAAGTCGAGACGACTGCCGTAGCTGTAGCGCCTATTAAGAGTGTCGTACATGATGACACGGTGTCCCCTCTACTCTTCTTTTTTTTCCCCCTTTGTCCCCTTTGGCTCGAAGCAAGGAAAAGAATTCCAGAGAGGCAAGAGCAATTATTCTATCCGCCTGTCCTTTCATCTAATTGAGATATTGCATTTTCATTTATGATAATCGCTTTTGGGATCGGCTCGTATCGTCTCGTGAGGAATTGAGGATCCAATGAATCCATCAATCATCGATAAGTACGAGCCGATAATCCCGAGCGTGGAGAAATAGAATATCTGCAGAAGAATATCAGCGATTATACGTGTGACGTAAGTTATGTAATAAAATTGATTATTATTTCATGCCTGATGATTCTTAATTGGCGCGAAGAAAAATATTTATTATCGTAATGAACCTAATACATTCGCGAAAATATCGTATGATATAAATTTCGTTAGCCTTCGAACAAGATTATTTGTTGCGACGTGTTAATAGCTCAACCTTGTTGAAAATTCATACGCTCGATTCATGTACTTATATATTACCGGCGCAATAGCGGGTGCACCTTGATTTACGTATTGTTGCATATAATCGCCGGTTATTTCTGGCCCGGTTTAGCGGCGGGCCCGAGATAAGGCTGATAGAGATAAAATTTCATTGTAGCTTAATGTCGATAACTTGCGCGTTGCGAAAAGAGTATGATAAAAGTGTTCGCGGGCGTAGAACTGAAAGGGAAAATGACGTGCGAGAACGAGTTTTCGGATCGAGCCATAGAGCAACAGCCAATAACGAACAAGTTTTACGTTATGAGCAGGACGGGAGATAAGGCGCGATAAGGGAACCGAAGGTTTATTATGAAAGACACTGACCAATTCCCCATGTCTGGGAATATCAGTAACGAATGTACGCAAGCACTTTTCTGTATCTATCAATATCGTCGCACACAGACTTTTCAATAAATATAAATTCCAATCTCTTCTCGTTTCGGTAATAGAATGTTATTACACATTTTAAATTCATATACAAATTTAATTCAAGAATTTGCGAACATAATTACTATTGTAAGTTAAAATCGATTGAAGTTTTAGGAATGTAAACGCGAATGATTGCGTCATAAAAAAATTTTTTTAATTCCTAAAACTCCCAGAAATTCCTAGAACGATGCGAGTTATTCCTTTCGAATAACAATATATGAAAGAAATGTATTTTTTGTGCCTGTTTGTTCGGCAGCTCTATTGATTGTAACAATCTGAATAGTTGTACACAAAGTTGGACACAAATGCACAATACAAATCGCAGTTTCAAACTCGACTGATCACTTTCCCGGTCGGCTTTTGCGTCGATCGCTTTCGCGTTTGTCTTAAGGTGGGTATACATTTAGCGAACGAACAACGAATGCGAACGTTCGTTGTTATCATTCAGCAGATATATACGCCAAAGCGAATGCGAACAGAACGTTCGATTCGCATTCGGCTCGATTTCCTTATGAGGCGGTACATCAAAGACAATTAGTGCAAGAAAAACATTCAAAACGTTTCACAAGACATTCGCATTCGCTGTTCGTTCGCTAAATGTATATCCACCTTTAAACGACGCGTTCGTAAGCGCGTCGCAAACAGATCCGCCGTTTCGTGAAATTAATAGATTCTTAAGAGGTCTTTTCTTTTTTTTCGATCATTTAGCTACCGGAAATCGAATAACTTTCAATTTCACACAATTTGTGTTTTTTCTTGTTAAAAGATATGCGTCAGTTAAAATTTTTGTTAAATATTTAACACATTCATGTGTTAATTTAATATATTGCTATTGTGTTAATTGAATTCAAATATTAAATTATTAAAACTGAAAAAAGTGTAAAAATAACACAATGTGCGTCTATTTTTAATTTCACACAATAAATATGTTCCGTATTATTAGTGATAGGATTTATCTGTCAAAATTTACAGAAAAAAAAATGTTGATTTTATAATACAATAGGAGTGACTATACACCGTCAATAACATTTTTCCAAGTTAATTTTGTCATTAAAAATATGTTTTATGATTTTACACAAAATTTATTTCAAATTAATAAGCCTGGCATTTATTTTGTGTTAAACTATTAACATAGTATTAGTATCGTTAGACCATTTAACATATCTATATTATGTTAAATTAATACAAAAATTTTTGTGGACCGTTTGGGACGTGATATCTATTAAAATTAACACAAATTTTTCAACTAATGCAACTTTTTACATCGAGTCCGAAGCTATCCTGTAAAAAAAAAAATGTACGTCATATAGTTATTTGATTTCGTTCAAAAAGATTTTTTATAAATAAAAATTGCGTGGATATTTTGTAAGTAAATTAGACAAATGAGTGAATCTCTTTTTCGATGATGCATCTCTTTTGGTTATAACGCTCCTCGTTGGAAAATACATAGGATAATGAATTTAGCTGAATGACGATGCAACGTATGTAATATATAATCATGCGCGATCTTATGTTATTAAGACGTGATAAATGATGACCGCAAACATTCAGTATTTCTAGAAAACTAAGAATATCCGTATCCGCGCGAGATTCTCCAGCATCGATCTGCCAATCAATCTCGTCGAGAGATGCGTAGAGACACACCAATGGCGATCATGTAGCCAATTATATGCGGGGATTCATTCGTTCTTTCAGAGACGCGCTAGCGCATTTTTCACGGCTTTATCTTTTCTTTATTTATACTTTTTTTTTTTTTTTTGCATCATCGAACGATAACAAGTTACGTAACGTTATGCCACGTGTCGAGAAAAGCTTGAACAAATGATTCACTTAACTAAATTATTGCGTAATGCCGAGGGATCTTAATTAAGCTCAATTATACTCGGTAAGTGTAGCGGCCGATAATTCCATTTTACATTTGAAAAACTGCGAACGATGATATAATGGAAAATAAATTTCCGAGAGACGTGATTTATATATAAATAACTGACATGAGTCAAAACGACAAACGTCTTTGCTGCGGGAAGTTTGCTCGGAATCGCTTCTTATGCATAATTACATAGATTTAGCGCATTCTAGCTACATTCTAAAGACAGAAGTCTGTCGGAATGATTATTTGTTAAAATAACTAGAATGCTTGCAAGCAATTTTTTTTTATATCACTTGAGTTTGTAAGTATTAAAGCAAAACAGAAAATTAATTTGTTTGAATTATTCAATAAAATTAAGGCTGCTTGAGGAAAATATTAATTATTATTAATTATAATTTACTTGATTGAATTTGATTCAAGATAATCGATTTATATCCTGTCATTTATAATTCGTACATGACATTATCTAAATGCATTTTGTGTACGTTGTGATAAATAAAGAGGACAATAAGAATTTCTTTTTCCAAGTAAAATGCCATGTCCAAATGTTGTGAGATTAGCATATCTATGAAATGTTGCACTGATAAGAATGAGAGAGAGAGAGAGAGAAGGCTCGCAATACGCGTCTACATATTCAGTATCGTAAAACGCGTTCGCGCGAATGATAAATTTTTCGATCAGATTTGAAATTTCGATAGATTTGAAAGATGGCCGAGAGAGCGCTTCTTATTTTTTTGAGAATGACGAAAGCACTCGACGGGCACGTATATAAGAGAATCAATATATATGATTAGAACACCCTGTATTAACCCGCGAACACGGAACCTAAGTCGATTGATGTATCAACACATTGATTGCCTCATCCTTGCCTATGAAAAATAGCAGCGGATAACTGTATTTCAAGTTTCATGCGATTTCTCGTTACTTGAAGGTACCGCTATAATATATTGCGCTAATATTAATTAGTTAAAGTTAAATTATAAAAAATCGAAAAAGTATTTTAAAATTGCACTTTGAATAAAATAGCAATAAGCTTTGTATTTAGCAATTATTATCAGTTTAAATAATATTTTAATGAATTAATTAATGATTATTTGCAAATTATTCTCTACACTTTAACGATCCATTTGCGCAACATCCTCGAAGCCTGATGGAATATCTCTATATTGTAATAATAAAATTAATTATGTGACTGTAAGATTTAACTGCATCAATCGTACTTTGAAAATTTAAGCAGACCAAAAAATTAAAATTACTATTAAAATAAAATAAAAATTGGATACATATAGTATAGTATAATATATAGTATCTATAATACACGCGCACGTACACGTTAATTAGATGCATAAGTAGGAAATAAATTTTGTTACGAATTACCGTCGTTATTTCATAATTTAGTTATTCGCTGGTCGATCGATAATCATGACGGACAAATTGAAGCTTATTATTATTATATGCAAAGTGACATGCGTACAAACTGCTCGATGATAGGAATAATTCGCGATCAGTTCGGTCGATTATTTGCCGATTTATTATTTCGATTATGTTATGCGGCAAATCGATTGTGGATACGATCCTTATCTCGACTTCCTCCTTCGCCAATAACGGCAATGAGGAAGAAATATCGCGATCGCGTGCGGCTAACTTTGCTCGAGACCTTCTGCAGCGCGTTAACCCGAGCTCGTAGGGTTTATTCTGGCGACAAGGTTGAAGAGATCGATGAGACATAAAAATAAAGTATCTCAATTTTCGGATTAAACCTTCCGTAAATAAATTTGATTATCTTGAAAATGTTTAAAAAGAAAATTTACATTCTCTAGAGTTTTAAGATTTATTCCGGCGATAAGATTAAAGAGATCGATTCAATTATATAAAAATATAAAAACAGGATAAGCGAAAGAATATATATAAGAAATAAAATATATATATATATAGATCTGACGTGAATATAGAACTTGTTGTAAATTGCAAAAGTAACAATTTTGAATATTTAATTATTTTGGAAAAAATAATAGGGAAAATACTCTTCATTTCGAGTTCACTTCAAACATCATAAGTACACGCTATATATTACAGTTGCAACGAATATTAAGCAACTATTTGATATTCTATCTATTCGGTAACGTTTTTACTATTCGGTCGAATTCCGAATATTAATCTACTATTCGGCCGAATACCGAATAGTTTTAAATGTAAAACTGGAAGGCAATAGTAGCTAATAGATTGTGCCACTTCAACCACGGATGCGTAATTTTAACATGCTCGAGTATTTAATTTATTTATTTATACAGGGCGCTCCTATCACAGCAATTTTTTGAGAAAATAACGCATTTTCGTGAAAAATGTTTCGTACAAAAGTTGTAGAGCTCTAAGCGGCGCATTATATAATAATATTAGTATGACCTTGAATAGCACCGTCAAGGTTATATGAAAATCACTTTAAATTTTTTTAATGGAACCCCCTATTTTTATTACATATTCTTATAGCTTACTTCGTGAGCTTTCCAAAACACCATAATAATTATTTTTTCATTAAATATTTTTTGAGTTATTTTATATTATAATCTGATATATTTTGATATAAAAAATTAAATATATCTCGTAAAAGTTTAGTTTTCGATAATCTTACCGTAATAACTTTTATGTACAGAATAATGAGACAAATCAATTAGTATAAAAAAATAATTGTTTTTAGGAAAATTATTTACGATATATTTTTTTAATTTTTTTTTTTTTTTTTTTTTTTTTTTTGCACTGATTGATTTGTCTCATTATTCTGTACATAAAAGTATTACGGTAAGATTATCGAAAACTGAATATTTTACGAAATATTTTATTTTTTATATAAAAATATGTCAGATTAAAATATAAAATAACTCAAAAAGTACTTAATAAAAAAATACTTTATTATAGCGTTTTGGAAAGCTCTCGAGATAAGCTACAAGTATATGTAATGAAAAATAGGGGGTTCCGTTTAAAAAATTCAAAGTGATTTTTATATGACCTTGACGGTGCTATTCAAGGTCGTACCAATATTATCATATAATGTGCCACTTAGAGCTCTACAACTTTTGCATGAAATATTTTTCACGAAAATGCGTTGTTTCCTCAAAAAAACTGCTGATACGGGCGCTCTGTTACACTGTATATCTAATAAAATAAAATCAAAAAAACATTTATTTTTATATAACGCGGGGAGGCGTGATCGGGAGTGCCGCGCGCCCTCTGCATTGTTTTCGAATGATCTATGTCGAGCCGTTGGCCCTAAAATCGTGCCTAATATTCGCCGAATATTCGGTTATTCGGCACATGGCCTTGGATAATATTTCGTATTCGGTATTCGGCCGAATATATTATTCGTTGCATCTCTATTATACATATATGGTATATTTTGCGAATATTATTGGCTTCTGTATAATCATTGATGCCGAAAATGGCTCTTTCTTTCTTTCAGAGAAAATTATTTTTACGCATGGATAGCTCTTCTTTCACAACGGGCCTTCGTATTTCTCATGATCGCGACTGTTTATTGAACGAAAATCGTCCTCACCTTGTTTGAGATCATAGCCGTACATATATCGGCACGAGAACGGTAAGAGGCTCGGCCGCGGCAAGAAAGCGTCCAAACAGAATCGCACAAGTGTGTACGTACACTCGCCAGGAGAAAGATTCCTGTACGAGGCAAGATTGAACCAGGTCCCAATTCAGGTTGCCACGTGCTTCCTCGCATGCATGCGTTTCTTTCACTTTTCTTCAATATTACTCCCCCCTCCACCCCCATCCCCCTCCCCCGCCCCCTTTCCACTCGTCCGATCAACCGCCGTTCTCACTCTCAGGATACTCGTGTAATAGTGACGTCGTGAACTTCTCCGGACTCGTTCACATAATCGTCAGAATGAGCACTTTTTTCACTTCGTCGTTTCACGGCGATCTCGACCAATCGGCAGATCTCATTATTCTGAGGGAGAGTCACGTGACGCGTAAATTCCCGTCACTCTTCAATTTTCCACTCGCGACGATGTTTCTCGAATTATTGTTCAATATGGGGAGAAGTTGGGCAATCGATCTCCTGCTTACAATGTATCGATGCTTGTCGCTTTCCATATCGTTCTTTTTTTCTCGCTGCTCTTATCTCATTCGCTTTGTTCACCGAGCCCGGACTTTGTGGTTACAATCGAATTTTGCATTGGAAAAGCTCGTTCATAATTTCCAGAAATATAACCTACAACCGGAACGCTGCTGTCTCACGAAGAAGAAAGGGACTGTCTCTGTATTTAGGACCGTATCATGAATCTGTAGAGACTTGGACGATTCGGATCGTCGAGTCACGCTCGCATATAGGGAAGGACTTTATCGTATCGGGGACCGTGCACGAGTCCGGATTCTCTCTGATAGGTTAATAATGTCCGTATCCGTGCTAGTCAGCGGTCGGTCACGCCGATTTTCTCACGCTCACAAAGCGCGCGGGCAAGCAGATCACGTAACACGGAAAGAACTTAATTCGCCTTTAAAATCGAGCGATCGTCCGTAATGTTTGTAATGCCTCGCACGGACTCGTTCGTTCCGAAATATTCCACGAGTCGTGTTTTGTTCTCGTAGAACTTTTGAATATAATATTCGCCAACGTCGAAAATAAAATTCCGTTAGAGAGAATTTTAAGAATCTCGAGAAATTCACTGTGTATCTTCACTGTGAGCCTTCATCCACAGAAACGCGCGATTACGCCGACGCACACTAGATATTTCCGATTTTCTGTCTTCTCGCGAATCACCCGTTCTCCCGTTTTGTCAAAATTTTGCAGATACAATCCCAAAAAAATCGGTATCTCGTAGATACAGAGAATGTATCATCGATTTGGGAATCTTTACGAAGAGAGATCCGTGGAAGATCCTTCTTCTATTCGACGTGACGTGACCAAAATTCCCGAGCACGTAACTTCCGAGAGTTCCACGAACTCCGATCACACCCGAATCAGATTCTTCATTAGAAAAAAGGAGAGCAGCATAAAGCGTATCTCGTGCACGTGAACGATTTCCAAGAGTTCGTATATCTAGGAAGGCATCGATTTTTTTGATGTCATATACTTATAAGAATTCCGAGATACGTGATTCGACGGTTGCCGAATAATGTAGATTCGATTTCGGCAATCACGTCGAATGCGAGCTGACCGAACATAGGAGAGACTCAGCGCCCGCGACGAACACTACTGACGGTTTTATCCGTCGTCATGTAGGGTCCTGCATCGGAGAGTATATGGGTTTAGGTCGCGGGCTCTTTCTTTCTCTCTCTCTCTCTCTCTCTCTCTCTCTCTCTCTCTCTCTCTCTCTCTTTCTCTTCTCCTCTCGCATTATGTGCTCCCGGTAGATACAGAGTACTTAACACAGTTAAGCGAACGAACCCTCCCGCTGATATGTGACAGGCGACGCGTTACGCACCCAGCTTCCGCGAGAATAGCTTTTGCGCTACACAACCGGCCTGGATCTCCGTTCGTTATATTTCATGAAAAATCGTAGAAGCGTGCCACACGGTTTTGATGATGATGGAATTTGGGGGGGGGGGGCTTGTTTGTTTGGCCGTGAAAAGAATAAGAGAGAGAGAGAGAGACAGAGAGAGATAGAGGACAGAGACTCGAAAGGATAAATTTCGACAAATTGAACAACGTAAACACGGGAAATGTTTCGTTCTTACGTACTTTTATATGAATGAGTATAGAGACATAGATGAACGACGAAGCTGTTTTTTTTTTTTTATTACTATACCTAACATTAAGATAATATACAGGATGTCCGAAACCTACCGCACTACCTGCTAATGGTAGGTTCTTGAGATCATTTGGAGACGATTTTTCTTCAGCGAAAATATCGAGGGAGGTCATTATTTTTTGCAAGTTCCCAATTTTTTTCATCATGTATCTTTGTAACTAAGCCTTAAATCATGATTCTCTCTCTCTCTCTCTCTCTTTATTAAAATAAACTCTAATCTTTTAACTCTCTATAAAGTTTAGTTTGCAAAAGACCCTCCTTTTTGGATCGCTTATAATATGAAAATTATTGATGCCTCGACGTTTTTGCTGAGGAAAAATGACGTTAAAATGATCTCAAGAACCTATCGTTAGCAGGTGGTGCGGTAGATCCGGGATACTATGTATAGTGTCATCAAATTTTTTTTCATATTATGCATGTTAAGAATTTAATGTAATTATTTATTTTGTTGAAATTTATTCGCAATTTCTTTATCCTTTTTTTATTACTAAAATTTTAAATAATTCCAAATAGAGAGATTCATAATAGAATTCCAAAACGTGGTTGAGTATTTTTCAAAGCTTTTCCTCTCAATCTCAATTATTTCGCTGTAATGTAAATAAGATTCGATAAAACTTATCGAAGAGCGAGGGACTTTACATCTTTTACACGTCATTACATGTCAATGTCAATCGTCTGTATAATGACTAATATTCCCGACAAAGGAAAATCCACCACAATACCCATATAAAAATTCGACCTCGCTGTTTAGTTCCGCGACTCACAATTTAAGCATTTCGCATATTTTCTTTCATAAAAGATATTGTAAGATAGAGGAGAAAAGGAATTGTCGTATATGTTCATGATCAGAGAATCTGGTATCGAGGTGGTCCAACTTTCTGATTCGAGGAAACGGATGTTTGTAGTGATGAGCGACCTAAACAACGTGGGCAGGAAACTGTCATATGGTAGTGATTCATGTTTATATGATGTATAATATGTATGTGATCTCACAAGTCGGAAGATGCGCACGCGAGGGAAAGAGAGAGATGAATAGGCAGCGAGACTTAAGCACGGGATACAAGCAATTCATTCATCGATGATTTATCCAAAAGGGAATACTCGTGCGTTCGATTCAGCGCGCTTCTAGGAAACAGGAAGATATATCAGCCAGATGCCAATCCTTCCAGCGAACTCTTCTGGGTTAAGCGTTTCCGCGAGAGGGTATGCGCATTCTACGACGATATTGCCGCGATTTCTCGCTTCCTATCATCTCGTTTCAAGCGTTCGTCAAAAGATTGTCTTACGACACACATGATGGATTCCTATAATATTCCTATAATATAATAAATTATTTAAAAGCGTGCCAATTTATATTGCAGGGTGTCTACCCCTGGAAAAACATGGAAAATCTGGAATTCTCAGGGAATTTTTTTGTACCTGGAGAAATCAGGGAATTTGCATGAAATTTTATTGAAACGTGAGGAATTTAAAAAAAAAGTTCTCTCTTTGATAACTTTGTTCTTGCAATTCTACTGTAAGCAGTAGGCAATCCGTCAATAAGCCAAGTTGTGAATTATGTGTTTAAGACAGTTGTCTTGCAAATCTCAATTAACAAAAATCGCGATTGAAAAATTTGAAAATTTAACTATATGTTAATATATGTGGTATCTACATGTTTGTACAATTTAAAAGCGATTGACTGTCCCGAACGCGAGATAATCGCTATCAAAAATTACACTTTTTATACTTGTCGCATATGCAGTACGAAAATCTTGTATTTTCAATTTTAATAATTAGAAAGAATAACAAGAAAGTGATGGAAAACTAATACAAAGTAGAAAAATACTTTAGGAATTCTATTAAAGAAAACCGAAATTATTGACCGTTTAGTTTTAGAAATACAATAATAAAAAGATTTCGCGGTATCATTTTGTCCTTGTTATTCACCGAAAGTTAAACAAAGACAGATGATGCTCGCGAACGTTGCGACCGTTGATTTGGCAATGGACAGAAATAATACAGAATGTCCAAAAGTTTTCAATCGGTAATCGTATGTAATCGGATGTTTTAACATTGACTCAGAGTATAAAATTTTGGATTGTACTGTCGCGAGATATATATATATCTATAATTATATATCTATCTCTCTGTTTATATTTTGAATGTCTTAACAAAATATTGAATATGCAGTTCATATTCATTATTTTAATTTTTAGTGATAAAAAATTATGCAACTTAAAAATTTTTATCCTAATGAAAGCTATTCAGTTTTTTTTTTTCCAGTACATTTGTAAATCTAGCACTTGAAACTTAGGTGACCTTGTCTTTTCGCTTGGTATGAATGAAAAGAATTATAAAACGCGTGCAGTAAAATAACTTATTTTAGGAAATTGCACCAAAACTTCTTTAAAATATTCTCTTTACCTAGAATTTTGAACAAAAATCTAGATCAGGGAACTTTTTTTATAAAATTTAAGTAGACACCCTGTATTATTGATTAAATAAATTCGAATACAAGCGTTTAATCATCTCACAATAAAATCTCAAAACCAGAGATAGCGATAATAGCGAATATCGTGATAATAGTTGTTAAGAATCTCCCCGGAGCGATCTTTCTCTCTCTCTCTCTCTCTCTCTCTCTCTCTCTCTCTCTCTCTCTCTCTCTCTCATCATTATTATATTTTTGCCGATATTATAAAATCTCGTGAATATACTTCCACCATCGTCATCGTCGGCGATCTCTTCCTTCGGGCTACGTTTTTGCCTGCATCGAGGAGAAGGTGGACCGACACGCTCGCTCTCGCGACCAGAGACATGTATGTACAGTAGTGCATCTGAGGACAGAGATGCCGAAGGTAGCGGCGGCAGCTGCGGAGGAGAAGGAGAGCGAGAGAGAATTTCCTTTTGCAGCCTATGCGGCGGCGGATAGGACGCTATAAATAACCCGACAGCCTCCCTGAGAACGGAAAGTAGCTCGCCTTCGAGTTCCGTAACGAATTCCCGGGATTACTTTCTGGATCAGTGGCCGTTCTCGCGAGCGCGGTTCTCCGCCATCGATTAATGTGTGTGTGTGTGCGCGCGCGCGCGCGTGTGTGTGCGTGTGTGCGTGAATCGCTGGAGATTCAAGTCTAATCGTGAACATATTCGATGAATCGAATATCGTTGCGATAAGATTAAGCAAAATCCAAAAATTTATACCGCAAAAAAAATGTCAAAAACAAGATGCACGATACACGTACATCGTATATTAACATTCTGCTGTTATACTATGGTATAAAGATAGTGTGACCACGTTTAGACCTAGCCTTTAGGCCGCTGACTATACCTTAAATTCGACCTAAATTATTGAGGCCGCCTGCTGTAAACACTTGACAGGCGACTCAACCTAGCTTCAGGTCAGGCTTCGTATTTTAGTGACCTAACTTGAAATAGGCCGCCTGCTTTTTCGGTGTAAACGCGCGATCAATCGCAACGCGATCTAAAAGCTTATTTGCTCGCTTGTTTTGTTGAGTTGTCGAATCAAATGATAGCTGTCAAAGTTAAACCGGCAAATTGGACTAGCATGGACTAAATGCGACCCTGCTAATTCTTAGGTCTCTTTCGGTGTAAACGGTTAATGACTAGGCCTACTTTGGGTCACGGTATAAGTCAGGCCGCGATCAGGTCGCTGGGTGTAAACGTGGTCAATGCCTGTATTTCCTTGGGAATTATGACCACGTTTACACCTAGCATTTAGGCCGCTGACTATACCTTAAATTCGACCTAAATTATTGAGGCCGCCTGCTGTAAACACTTGACAGGCGACTCAACCTAGCTTCAGGTCAGGCTTCGTATTTTAGTGACCTAACTTGAAATAGGCCGCCTGCTTTTTCGGTGTAAACGCGCGATCAATCGCAACGCGATCTAAAAGCTTATTTGCTCGCTTGTTTTGTTGAGTTGTCGAATCAAATGATAGCTGTCAAAGTTAAACCGGCAAATTGGACTAGCATGGACTAAATGCGACCCTGCTAATTCTTAGGTCTCTTTCGGTGTAAACGGTTAATGACTAGGCCTACTTTGGGTCACGGTATAAGTCAGGCCGCGATCAGGTCGCTGGGTGTAAACGTGGTCAATGCCTGTATTTCCTTGGGAATTATGACCACGTTTACACCTAGCATTTAGGCCGCTGCCTATACCTTAAATTCGACCTAAATTATTGAGGCCGCCTGCTGTAAACACTTGACAGGCGACTCGACCTAGCTTCAGGTCAGGCTTCGTATTTTAGTGACCTAACTTGAAATAGGCCGCCTGCTTTTTCGGTGTAAACGCGCGATCAATCGCAATGCGATCTAAAACCTTATTTGCTCGCTTGTTTTGTTGAGTTGTCGAATCAAATGATAGCTGTCAAGGTTAAACCGGCAAATTGGACTAGCTACGACCCTGCCAATTCTTAGGTCTCTTTCGGTATAAACGATTGATCACTAGACCTATTTTGGGTCACGGTTATAGGTCAGGCCGCGATCAGGTCGCTGGGTGTAAACGTGTATGACATTCTTTTGATGATTATAACGATAACTTTCGTTAATAATATGCATTTGTATTCGTTATATTGAAGCCTAGATAATTGAAATTAAGCAAAGTATGAGATCCTTAATCATATAAGAGAATCTTTTAAGGAAATGCAAGTGCGATTTATATATGATATTATTATCAATTAAAATATTAATTACACAAAGAGAATAGATTCAATATTTCTTTTTAATTAAAGCGTTGAATCAATCGATATAAAAAATATATATCTAAATTTTCATTCAATTTTTTTATTGACGCTTAGCAATATCACTCGAAAAAAAAAATGAATTAATCGCTCATCCACGATCCTTGAATCTCGTGTTATTAACGTCGAAAGAGAGTTTCGAAGGCACGAGCGGGAAGAGACGCATCAGACGAACACCTGTGCGTGGGAGCGTGCCTCGGAACTAATGTATCTTTTTACCGTGATCAGCAGTACTCGGAAGGGAATTATCTGCCTAATGTAATTCGAAGACAGTGAGAGAGTTTGAGATGTGCGAACGTGCGCGTCCGAGCGAGCTCTCGCTCGCTCGCGTGGCAGAGAATCGACAGAAAGGAGTCGCGTCCATCTCTCCGCGTGTGTCGCGATGTTGAAACAGAGTCGCAACGTTACATCGAAAACGTATGCTCCGATTTACTTTGGAAGCGAATTTACGTAGAAAGTGGAAACGTATACATTTTACTTACCACCGTATGTTTAAACGCGAGCCTGTTCATTTTTGTGATTATTATAATATAGAAAGCTGTCTGTTTGGGAATCATTCGGATTGTCTCTATTTTAGCGAAACGAGACCGCTCTATTGAAGCCATATACTATTTGAAAATTATCTTTATTAACTAATTTATCATTAATTTGTAAATTGTACATTGTTTTTATACATATTTATTTTTAAATTTCGCAGGCTAATAAGGATCAGATGCAGGATGGTAGTGCATCAGTTTCAAAGAAAATTAATTTTTTTTTTTCAAACGGATTAATTTTGCATAGAGCATACATTTTTTTTATTGTTATAGTATTATACCAAATGTAAATGAATCTCAATTCAAGTCTTACACTTAATAAATCTCTCATGCTCCCTTAAGGATGTTTTGGCTATACAACAGTAGCAAAAAGCTTTCAAACCTTAAATAAAAAAAACATGTTTTTTACGTTTATACTCTTTGAAGAATGAAATAAATAAATCTGGATTATAAAAAAAATTAAAATATCAAAAAATAATAGACTTTTTAACATCTTCATAAAAAAAAAATAGTTGTAATTAATATTTTTTCTAATTTATAACGAAAACTTTTGATTGTAAATACCTCCTGAAGTCAACTGCAAGTTAGAAACAAAAAAAAGTGGTTTACAGAAAGATTTTGAGTTACTATAATTTTGCTATAATTTTTTTAGTAAATAATTTTAATCTCATATTTATTTTATATTAAAATCCTACTTGTGCTTTTCTCTCTAATATAGATTGTCTATATATGGTGTTTCTTCTCTCAATATCACTCAATCGATAATTATTGGATTATTATTGAACGATGGGCGATATTAAATAATTTTTAATGCGATATAACAGAGCACGCAATTATGACGTCGAGATGTTTTTGTACGGATAAGATCTTTATCGTCGAATGAAGTAACAATCGAATGAAGCACATCTCAAACTCTCTCACTGTCTTCGAATGAAGTAACAGAGTTTCTCTTCCTATTGACACATGTGTTCACTCAACTTCGACGATACAGCATATGCGCGTGTTTGTGTGTCACGATATATTACGTATATAATTGATACATGCATTACACGTCGATAGCTCACTGAAGCGATTGCGAATTATCACTGTGTGACCAACATCGCGTAATCGACGACGTTTTCGAACGAGATACTTCCGAGATGATAAGTGCAGGTGTGTCGTTGTTTATCGCGGATCCGATTAACATCACATGAGCGACAATATTTATAATCGATCATTCATAAATGCTTACAGTTTAAGAATGTCAGCTTAATCGTTAATCTAAGCTTATTTCGATAAGAGAAATCTCTCTCCCAATACTTTTATACTTATTATATTTGGTATTTAATTCCAAAAATGTGAATCATAATAAAGATTTTTGTAGCTACATTAGAATAAAAATTAATTACATATATAAATAAAAAGATCGCGACAAATAATATTCGATGATTTTATTAAAAACGGAGATCGTTTTTTATTTTTCCTGAAGAATTTGTTATAAAAGTTTGACATAGTGAACCGAAAAATGCATCAAAACGTTAAAGAGCTATAATATACAAACAAGAAATCTCGGGTGTTTTCTTACCACTCAAATTACGGATGAAACTCGATCTTCTATTTGTCGAAGTCACTGTCAATGGGTCAAGATCACGTCGTAATGATGAGGGACATGCGTTTCGTGACTATAAACTCCGCGCGACGAAATCAAGACCAGGGTCTTGGCATCGCATGCGTGTTGACTCGACGATTATCGCGATTGGATAAAATATAATAAAAATATCCGAATCATGAATATTCTACACGCGAAATATATATTCAAATTACAGATGCGTATATCCAATTCGAGATAAGCACAATGGAATATTTTTGATGTTCAATAAAATACTATGACAAATATTAATATCGGTATTCAATAACGCATAAATTATAGTAAGAAAATAAGAAAATAAAAAATGCCAGATGTAAATATTGTTAAAAAATAAAACAGGTTTTATTTGTATAGAATTACGATCAATCAAGATCTTTTATTACCGAAAGAACTACATAACGTAGCTTTGTCCACGTTTAGAATTTAAATTGACAGTAGTATACGAACGGTCCGTTCCGCCCGATCAGACACAGACATTTAATTCGCGAACGTTCCTACATTGAACTTCGCGACGGATCGAAACGATACACGTAAGTCGCTTTCGCAAGTGAGCAAAATCCTATATTATAAAGCGCGCGCACACACAAATAACGCAACGGTCAACGGTCCGAGCGCGATTTCGTCGGAGAGACAGAAACTCGGCCGTGTTCGCCGACGCGCATGCTTTGCGAAAGAGGTTGGCAGCGTTCAGTAGAGAAAACCGCTCAGTAGCAATCGAACGTGATTGGCTCTTACAGCTCTTACGCGACTGGGCGCGTTCGGCAAGGAAAGCGCTCAATTATTGCCTTGTCAATACTCGATGTTGATTTGTTAGTTCTAAAAGTAAGAGCCAATCACGTTCGATTGCTACTGAGCGGTTTTCTCTGCTGAACGCGCCCATTGTCAAGTTGCACTTTGACATTTTTCGCGCGCTGACGAAACAGCTAGCGCATGCGCTTGCTACCGAAATACGTTTCTCGTCTGCGCAGCATCATTATACGATATGTCTCATTTGCATCGTATTCGGGTCACCTAGTACTTTAACCAGGTTAAGTTGAAACCGAAGCGATGACGGGATGCAGTTTGTCAGACCATCAAGCCTAATGAGTAAAGAATAACAGGAGTAAACATTTGATGTTAAGCGAGCGGAAGTGACTATATATAAATGGACGGTCAAAATGGCCGCTCAGGGACGAATTGCAGCATGACAGAGATGCTGGAAGTAACTCAAACGCTTGGCAATGCACCATGATCTTACAATTAATACTTATTAATAATATTTTTTTAGTCTGATATTGGCTCTTCCTCTCATTTATTGGATTGAGTAAAAAGTCATTGCGTATTTTTGCAACAGATGGCATTAGTTCAGTTTTGGCAGTACTAGAGTCATTCACACATATGTTTGTCATATATCGTTTAACAGCTGGTTTAAGCTTCATTCTAAAAAAAAAATTGAGCGATTTGGTTGAGTTTTGGAGATTTTACAACAAGTTGAAGATGGAAGACCAAACTGTGTATTCTTCGCCATATTTTACTGTTTTACTTCCGTAAAGGGAAGAACGCGCGACAAGCTTGTGAAAAATTGCGTAAAGTTTACGGTGACGATGCTCTGACAAGAACGTCAGTGCCAAAACTGGTTCAAGAAATTCCGCGCTGGTAATTTTGATCTCAAAGATGCTCCACGGTCAGGAAGGCCCACCGAGGTTGATGACGACAAAATAAAGGCATTGATCAAGTCAAACCCACGTTACACGACACGAAAGATTGCAGAAACATTGAAGATCAGTCAAAAAAGTGTTCACGTCTACCTAAAGAAGCTGGGATACGTAAGCAAGCTCGATATTTGGATTCCTCATGAACTCAAAGAAGTTCATTTGACGGCGCGTATAAACATCTGCGATATGCTCATGAAACGTGAAGAAAACGATCCTTTTTTGAAACGAATGATAACTGGTGATGAGAAGTGGATTGTTTACAACAATGGAACGCAAACGGTCTTGGTCCCGACGTGGTGATTCGCCTCAAACGACTTCAAAAGCAGAACTTCATCAGATGAAGGTTATGCTCTCAGCGTGGTGGGATTGGAAGGGTGTGGTGTTTTTTGAGTTCCTACCAAGGAACCGAACAATCAATTCGGATGTGTACTGTCGACAATTGGACAGTTTGAACGAATCTGTCATCCAGAAACGTCCGGAGCTCGTCAATCGTAAAGAAGTTGTGTTCCATCACGGCAACGCGAGACCACACACATCTTTGGCGACCCGTCAAAAATTATTGGAGCTTGGATGGGATGTGTTGCCCCACCCAGCATACTCGCCTGACCTTGCGCCGTCAGACTTCCACTTGTTTCGCTCTCTTCAAAACTCCTTGCGTGGAATAATATTAAATTCAGATGAGGCGATAAATCAGCACCTTGTTCAGTTTTTCGCCAATAAAGACAGGTCCTTCTACGAACGGCGAATTATGAAGCTCACCGAAAGATGGCAAAAGGTCATCGAACAAAACGGAAAATATATCATTGATTGATCTTTGTTCTTTATATAAATAAATAACTTTGAAAAACATACAAAAAATACGCAATGACTTTTTACTCAACCTAATATTTAGAATCGGTGATCGTGCGCAAAACAAGTGCAGCTTGGAACAAATAAGGCAACAAGTGGCTGTACATGGTCTTGAAAAACGTCAAAAAAGTGGACGGTCGAGGTGGCTACTGATGACGTACTACCGTTCGCGATAAGTTTACCCTCACTACCGATATGCTCATTCCTGTTATTCTTTACTCATTGGTCGAGCCCTCCCATCGTCATCGATGCAATGTCGATGTAACGTCGATGCAACGTTATCATTGCAACGAGGCAATGACGTCGCGTGACGAAGTCGAAGTCATTTCGTATCGGCGATCGTAAAAGTCGCGCGCAAAGTCAAAGTCCGTCGTCTCTCATATTATCATCGTGTTATGCGATTCATTCAGAGCTTCGCTTATTATACAGCACGGCATTTGATGCACGGCTTTTGATACTTCAGGTTTCGCTTCAGGTGACGCTTTGTAATCAATACGTCCAAGCCATCAATAATAGCCAGAAGACTTTATTCATTTTTTTATTTTATCTACAAATATTTTTATTAGATACCCTTGAATAAAAACATTTTTAAATTTCTTACATCGATTATTATCTTGCCATATGCGCGTTCAAATTTTGTGTCAAACAATTTAATTGTACGTCTCGTTTTTCTCAGTTTCAATCAAAGAAATATTATTTTATAAATATTCTACATAAAAATCAAGTAATACTTTTTACATTCATTTTTTTATAACATTCTCGATACGAAATGAAAAATCGTGTTTTTTTTTTTAATTATGTATATCTTTTCTAATTATGTTAATTATGTTCTATGTGAGCGATGTTATTCTAATGATGTTAAAAAAAGAGATTGCATCGAATTAGCGACGGTTTTTCCTCAGCAATGTTTGGTAAAATAAATATAAGGAAATCAAGACCAGGGTCTCGCGCGCGGACGCAATTCAAGCAGGCGACGTGCCTATAGCCTTTCGTTGGATTCCTCGTGATATAATTCTCGCGCGACCGTGCCAAGAAGCAATTGAGGCGAATTAAACGAACAATTAGGCGAGCCCGGGGCCTCGGGTAGACAGCTGGACGCACCGAGAGAGACTTGTCGACCGACGCATCGGCGCTCGTATAAATTTTTACGCGCGAAATAAATGCCACGCGCTCTCGATCTTATCCTAATTCCCACGCAATCGAACGAAAAATGTTATTGATCAAAGATATCAAATCGAAATAATCGATACGATCGAAAATAATACGATCTTTACGCGACAAACGCGAAGATCGGAGAATGTACGTTTTCTCTATTTTACTTGAATCTTTTTTTTTCTTTTAGCTTTGCTTAAGTCTTGAGTAAAATATTGATGTTCTTGATTTTGACTATTGTGAGTTCGAAAATTATTAAACGAGAGGAAAGAGAGATCCCCTTGGTACGTACGCCCATGTCGCGCGACATGCTCATGCCCGAGTCTAAAGACGATCGCGCGATCCTCTCGTCCATCGACGCGATCTCATTTCGTTGGCTACGTCATCCGAGCGACAATGGAATCGCGCAATTTCATTTTCTCCTTACTGCTACTTTGCGACGCGTTACTTTGCGGTTCGCTTAAATCGCGGCCGAACAATCCCGCTGCGTGCTTGCGTTTAAGCGATTCCGCGAAAGCTGCCGTAAATATACGCATTTTTCTTTAGGGTCGAGACACCATGAAACGCAAGAATAAGATACGAGGAAAGGGGGAAACATATAAAAGACTAATCTATATAAATCATATATGATTGTAAATCATATAATCATATATGCACATATATATGTACATATTTTTGTCATAGCTTATTTCTTAATAATTTTGATTAAGTTTTTTTCTCAAAAATACACATATTTTTACCTTTCCATAGTATCTTTTGTATCTTTCAATTGTATCTTGTGCACTTTTTCTCAGGCTTGGGAAAGTTACTTTATAAAAGTAACTCGTTACCGTTACTCAAAAAATAACGAGTCATTACAATTTCCGTTAGTTTTTTTTTTATATATAACCTAACCTAACACTAACTTTACATAGAATTTTTTTTTTAATACAAGATCAAATTAAACGCTAAAAATTTTTAAACATTTTCTTACAAAGAAACAAGGTACCAAAATGAGCTTCCAGTAGTTTTCATGTAATGGTGCGTTCCAATACCCTTATTAATATGTTTCTTTGTATGAAAATTATATCAAATAAATTCGAAAAAAGTAACGATAAAAGTAACTGTTAAATTCGTTACTCGTTACCGAAAAATGTAACGAAATTATTTTTTCCGTTACAAATAACGCGTTACTTCCCAACCCTGCTTTTTCTATATAGAGCATTTGTTTCGATAAGTGCAGCATCGCATTCTGTACATACTAGAGGCTAGAGAGTATATCATATTAGTTTTGATCGACATTTTGTACGCCGGAATATACAATCGCTATATCTGTTACTTTCCTTGTGTCGGGGCAAAACCGAGTACTTACACATCTCATATAATGAAAAGAAGAGGAACTGTAATCTCGACTTTGTGCCCCTACAAGAAGCAGTTGGAAACGAAAACTAACACTCAGAAAAAGAAACCATTAAAAAAAAAAAAGCTTTTTGAGAGTTAACAGGTTAAATAAGGAAGTAGCAATATCGAACAAGAGGATATATCTTTGTTTGTGATTTTTGTCAATAGAATATATTTTTATATTGTATTTTGTTTAAAATAAATCTAGATTTTGTAATTACACGACATTTTGCATATTTTCAAATGGGTATCCGATTTGACCCTACCGGTAGGGCAAAACCGGGTAGTTTGACCTCACTACAAAATCTTGTTATTCTTGGTAACCAAAAATTTCTTTTTTCAGCAACTAGTCTTATTTTCTCATAGTTTAAGATTCACTAAAGACTACTAGGGGTCGGTTAAATTCTTTTTAATGTCAGACTTTTCGTAGGAAGACAAATCCAAAAAGTACCCGGTTTTACTTTCCTCTATATTCGAGTTTTTTCACTTTGGATCTTCTAAGATTCTATGGAATTATTCTTCGAATAACTGCACATCTTGCATAATTTCTTTCAATCAGAAAATACACCAGTATAAACACGCACGACGTAACATTGTAATGACGCAATGAAACGCGTCGGGAGAAGCATAAGAGTCACGCGAGTCAACGATTGCATTTCGGATTATTGTCGGTATCTCGTGATTCAGTTTCCATTGCACGCGATCGGTTTCGTAAGATTTGCTAGAGATTGTCGCCGCGATTGTCGGAAAATGCACTTCGGCAGATACACAATCCATTAATAAACCATTGACACACGAGCGAATACGAAAGTAATAGCCTTTTTATTCATAATGAATATAACAAGTAGCTTACACTGTTTAAGTAATGTGTGCGTCCCGCGCATAGTGTATCGCGTGTGACCTGAATTGTTTACGCAGATACGGCTGTCATATATTAAGTCTCTGCGACAGTAATATACAGATAAAGAAAAAAATGCCTGTTGCTTTTTGCCTGTTTATTGATCTTTTACGGGTGGTAGAGAAATTGTTTTGATTGTGCAGGCCCCTAAAAGCGTCCCGGATTCATAATATTGTATTAAATGAATAGCGGTGTAACGCCAGTGATATTACAATATATAAGTTTGTTAATTTAAAACTAAGACAGTTTTAAATTACTCGAAAATTCACGTTGCTATCATCGAATGATTTTTGCTTATGCTATCTTGAAATGCATCAGTAAAATATTTAATCACTAAAGTGATTTTTTTAATTTCTACTAAAATAAATGTAATTCTATTTTTCAAAAATTTATTTATTGAGAATTAGCAAGTTCATGTATATATATAATATAAAAATTTTATATTTTACTTTAAAATAATACAATTTCAATTAAATAATTTCGAGAAATTTTCTTTAATTAAATATATTTAAAATATGTTTTAAGTATTTTTTATATTCCATTAAAAAGATTGAATTTAGTCTCGACATTTTCTGATCGATAATTCACTGTTTGCATTTATTCTACAATATATATAGAAATCATGTGAGGCACGTACCATGTTAGAGCCTTCCGGTGAATGCTTGGTCTCTCGATGGTCTCACGCAAGAATTATTCCTTGATCACGTCTCTCGATCGTGTCCGGCGTCCTTTTGATCCGTGCGTCGCGGCGCATCGCGTTTAATATACACCTCTCTACGGGGTGTCCGCGGCGTGTGTGCCTCCTTCCGCTCCTTCGCCCCCGCGTGTATCCCGTCAACGATCGCGTTATCGTCGCCCTCTTACCACACATGTGTCCATCGAACCCCCGCCGCCGTCACTAGCACTATTGCTACTATCGCGCCGCGAGGATGTCCCAATTGTGCGATCCGAACAGAAATAGAGTCTGCAATCTTCCGAGTAATGAGTAGCCACGTCTATACTCTCCTTCTTACGTCGTCGTCAAGAGCAAGCCTCTTGATCTCTCCTTTTTCATCCCCCGCAGCATCCGCTTTTTTCCTATCTTCGGAAGACGCGTGTTTTTCGCATCCTTCTCTCGTCCTGTTTACTTAATTCACCCGCGCAATGATCCCTTAATGCCATGGCTCGTAACGTAGTGGGTGTATGCTTCTTACGTACATAGAGGCAATTACGCGGTTATAAGCGAATAATCAGGCAATTTTAGGGCACACGTGGAGATCAACCGATGCCACATGGCAAAATTATGCTCCACGTGTCAGCGTGTCCTGGGATGACGCGCGTCCGCGTCGACAATTTTCATGAATGGAACTTACCAATGACAGATATTAACAAAGGTTTTGCGAGATTAACGGAGCTATGTCGATACGTGAGCAGTGTAAACATGATGGTATTATTTGCGATACACGGAGACTATGGGAAAGAGAGGGAGAGAGAAAGAGAGAGAGAGAGAGAGAGACAGAAATCTGTATACTTTGGTCAATCGTGCGTGTATTATGATCCTGCAGAATTTTTTCAACATCTGACGATGTCTGCTCTGTAATCAAGATTCATCTTCATTAGCTGTGTGATATGAACACTAAATCCATATATTCAACGTTGATTGAATGTCACGTGTCCCCTTCAAATCTGGCAAATCAATTTTTTATTCAATCATTCAATCGCTATTATTATTACTTTTATAGAAATATATATTCGAAATGAATAAGTTTGAATGTCTGAAATAATTTGAAGTAAAATTTAAGGTAAAACTGCATAAAAGACTTAAATATGTTGTAGGGGAGGTTCTTCCGAGTAATTCTCCGCAAGAAATAAGTGGAGAACAGCATTGGTGTTTAGAAGATAACAAATAGATAAGATTAACAAATTGAAGTTTGATATTAAAGTTTGTGTATCTTGTTACAATCTGTTATTTTTGATTGAAAAAGGCTGTTTATGACATTTACGTATGGGCGGGGAAGAACTGAGCTCTTCCTCCTGCATCTCCACCCCGAAAAAATTCTAACTTAACCCAAATCTATTTTTAGTTTTAAAAGTAAAGTTGAGTTGGGTTAGGTTAGAATTGTTTTACTTGCAATATTGCGAACATATAGGGTCACATATTTTAAAAACAGATAGTATAGATATAGATCAAAACAAGAAAAAAGAACAACTAGTATTTACTAGTTTTGCTATAGTAACATTGAGTTATAATAACATTGGGTTTGTAGGTAGATAGCAAATCCGAGAATAGCCGAATATATTTGAAGAATGCGTGATTTTCTGAGATGTAGGGCTGAAAGATGCGTGACAGTAAATGGGAACTACATAGAGTATCTCCTATAATGCTGACTGCAAAACTAGTAGGTACTCTTTTCTTTACTGTTGTAGAGGTAACACAACCAATAAAGAAGGATAGAAAGCTTAAATAGAAAGATAGTCTATATCTTCGAAGATATTAATTGTAGAATTCATGTTAATTACATTTTGTTTTGTTTTGACCAATACTATCTGCTTTTATAATATATGATCCTTTTTTTAACACCCTATATGTTCGCTATATTGCAAGTATATTTCGAAATGATGACATTTATTGTTATGAACGCGACATCCAAACGTGAATCGAATCATTTTCTTTCGCGCGTTCTCGCCGCTTCTGCGATATTACGGAGAAGATTCCGTTTGTAGCCATGCGATGAAATTGTACGGCGAGTCTTCGCGCGCGAGGCCGAGACTTCTCAACGCCGCGTGAATTGCATGAATTCATCGCACGGAAAGCCTTTCCAATTCTTGGCGTGTTTCTATACCAGCGGCATGCACCGCCTTTCGCGGCCGCGAGTACACACTCTCCAAGCAGCTGCTAACTCTAGCACCTAGCACTCGAGGTGTCGAGATTTTCTACGCCGTTGCGCGCGTTTGCCGCCCTCGCAACTGGAAGAGATTTTTTTCAAGGATATAAATATACAAGGGTAAAAAAAAGGGTTTAGAAATTTAAGAGCAGATAATATTCACGAAATGGATGAAAAAAGGCCTAATAAATATGGATCAAAAAATTAATAATATTGTCGGGACCCATACAGCACAGAACATTGCCATTACATTGCAGTAATATTACAATCTTGCAAGTTGCAATGTAATATCGTTGAGACATTATTGGAACATATAATTGTAATATTTTATGAGAATGTTACAGCAACATTTCAAAAACATTACAAAAAACAGTTTTCGGTAATCGCTAGTTCGTTTGTTTACCGCTATGCGGCGCGCGTTGCGTTATCTATCCCGCATTTAAGTTTCAGTCACGATGATTACATAAAGCTTGCAAAGAGCGTCTAATAAGATTAAAGATATAACTATTTTTATCAATTTACTTTATCCGATACAATCCCAACACAGGGAATTCAGATATTGAACTGATTGTTCAGTAATCGGATACGTAAATATCCAAAAAAGTAAAAATTATTCGTTAATCGTCTACTTAAGATGTAAAATAGAGTCTAATATCTATATAAGTAAAATTTTAATTTTTATGAATGAAATTATTTAATCATTACTATTTTCTTAAACGTGTAAATTATTTATAAAATAGCAATGTTAACTAGATAACAAGAAATTGTTAAATAGTTTCCATTCCTATACAAAACCAAAAATTTGCTAATAATTTTTTAATATGCACGATATTTCAGATTTTAATAAATAAACTTCGAGAACATATAAAGACATCCAAGAGAGAAAAAACTCGTAATTGCGTAAATTTACAATCTTTTTTTCTTATTTCTTTTGGATGTCTTTATATATTTTCAAAGTTTATCTATCAAATTTAAAGCGTTCTGCATATTTGTAGCAACGCATTTCAATATTACAAATACATTGCACCGTAACATTACTGTAATATTACATTGTAATATTTCTAAGGGCGGACATTTCAATGTTGCCGCAGACTTGCAATAACATTGCAGAAACATTTCCCAATTTCCATGCAATATTACAATGTTTCAATGCAAGGTCTATGCAACGTTTCTGCAATCTTTCGGTGCTGTATGGGGATTATGAACTATCTGTCCTTAAAATCCTGAACCCTTTTTTTTTAACACCTTGTATATGTGCTAGTTTTTTCGATTAAACATTACTTTTATAATTAGATACAGAAATTTTAGAATAAATTTCTTTAACATTCTCCAAAGATAACAACCATCATTTTTCATAGTATGATATTTTCTAGGAGTGCTGAAATCATTATTCGCGTCTATTTCTACAGGAAATCTCTTTCTTTAAGAAGAGGATACGATATTCGGATAGAAATCGCGTGCGCATTAATTTTATCCGAGTAAAAGAAAAGTGCATTTCTCGCAATGAAATCACTTGACGAGATATATATAAATCGGCCGTAGTCCGTTCCTCTATATATCTCATTATGGTAAATGAAAGTCTCCCCAATGGGGAGGGATAGTTATACCATGCGGAGCGATAGCTGCCATATGGGAAGCTTTTAGAAACGCAGGCGAGTTATGCGAGGCGATGCGAACCCGTCGAGAGTCCAGTTTAATTTCCATTCACTCATTAAGGCGCACACATGCACAGGCACGATACAGCGTGCGATAAATCCAATGAACGCGCAGTCGAGATTAAAAATTCCACTCGCGTTGTTCTTGCGCTGAGGACGTAACAAATGGCGCATCCATCCACGAGGGTGTAAAAGTAACCGGAATTACTGCCAACCGGAAATAAGTGAAATATCAAGAAAATGTTAGTTGACTGGTTATTCATGTGCGAGAGAGAGAGAGAGAGAGAGAGAGAGAGAGAGAAAGAGAGAGATTACTATCTTGAGTCTACGTCGTCTATGTAGGGGCCTATATCCGAGGCCTTCTTACATGGCGAACGCGCTTACTCTGTATATCTGATGTTAGATAGGAATGTGTATTTTCTTTATCATATGTGTAGAAAGCCAAGAGGTTGTAAGAGGAGTTATGCTAATCCTACGCTAATCCTATCGCAAACAAAGTAACCGATTGCTAATAAGTAGCATTGCGGTGCCACCGATTGGGAATTTATACACGCGACGACTAGTATCAGGTGCAAACGACATGTGTAAATATTAATATTGGATCATGTCGCGGTACCTCTAACTCTATAAATTAGTCAACTCTAGGGGACCAAATCCCGCGACCATGTGTCATTATGGCAATTTACGTTACCGATCTTGATCAATACTAATAATAAGCCGAATTATCGCATCACGTCACAATCATGAAAAGATGGACGCTGTTTTTTCTTTAAATTATAGTAGTTTAAATTATAGCCTTAGGTTTCTTGATTTAGATACTTTTGGTTCTCGGAGGACCATGCATGTATCCGATATGTTCTTTATGGGAGATTAATCGCGTTAACATTACCAATTATAAAACAAATGAGAAATTTATATTGGTCGTTGTTGCAACCTACGTGTTCGCCATATCGAATCGTCGACATACAGAGACAGAGATCATTGCTGCCAGGCACTGTACCGTGTAGTTACGTATGTACGTGCGTGTACGCGGGCTCTCGTTTTATTTGATTTCTGCCGCCGCTGCCACGCTGTCTAGGCGACTAACTCGGGCTATGTATCTGCTCTCTCTTTCCCTTTCCTTTCAGTCACGCAGCGTTTCCTCCCCTTCGCCTTGTTTGCTTCATTTCGTCTCCATCACTTCGATTGATTTACTTTGCTTCTTTTCTCGATGTTTTCTCTTCTCTACACCTTCCAATCCTTTTTTCTCCCTCTTTACTTTTACTTTCGTTTCCTTTTCTTATGTTTCTATCCTTTTCCTTTCTCTTTTTTTCTTATTTGTCCCTTTTGCCAGGTTCTTCTTCTTCTCTTCTCAATCCTATTTCTTCTTTTCTCAATATTTTTCCTCTTAAAAGTTTTCTTCAGACCCCTTGACTTTCTATGGCGAATTTGTTCAAGCTCCCTTGACGTCAATGATGGCATTTTCTCAAGTTCCACAAATATAAATTCTATCGAGGAGTTTTAAAATTAAATAGATCTACAGATCTGAATATTTTTGTAGCGATATTTAAACTTTGGCCAAATCTTGATTAACTTTAATTAGCGATTAATTCTAATGCTTAGTAGAATTTCTAATTATATAATTCGTTATTAATCTAATCTGTCATTTACGTATTGAACATTAAATAATTAATAATTTTATATTAACGAAATAATATCAACAAAGCGCATACTATTCGATGGCTGATTAAATTAATCAGAGTTTAGTTGAAATGGCTCTTATTGTTAATGAGATTATCATATTATATTAATGTATTAACTATACTGTATTAATGTAGAAATATTTTGAAAAATGATGCCAAAGAAATTTCCGCTTCAGGCAACTCGCAGGATAAAGCAGCCAGTCACACTTCGAAACAGCTCTTCGAAGCGGCTCTTCTGTGTTCCTTCGGCTCTCCGTCTCTTTTTTCTTTTCTTGTCGATGCTGGCTTGCCATCGCTCGTTTTCCGTTCGTTAAGATGCCGCGGCGAGAGCGTGGACGATTTCTCGGTAAGATAAGCAAGAGTTCTCCTGCTACATCCTCACCTCGCACCTGCGAATCTCATTGTGAGACCCCTCTGTCCTCCGACCGGACAGCATACACCGTAGATACTCTCTAACACCTGGTGAGATACCAGTTGGCGGCTATGGTTTGAATGACGAAGGTCTCCTCGTTCTCGTTCCAGGCCGTTTTCCAATTTCAGTGTTCGCTGACGTAACATCAAATCAAGGCCACCTGACGACATCATACGAGCATCAATATCAAGCACCGTTAATTAATCCTTTTTAAAGTTTTTAGATTAATAACACTGTTCAACACCAACTTTGCCTTAAGTTCTATCAAGTCATTTCTGATAGATTTTTTTTAGCACTGATTACGAATCTGACTGTAAAAATAGCGTATCGCGTCAAGTTTTTGAGAAAACTTCAGTCAAAGTTGCTAAAATGGGCGTTTTTTATACTTTTGAGTAAATTGTATCTTCCGATGGGGACGTGCTACAGACGACAGCGACAGCTCAAAATAAAGCTCAAGGCTTATACTTTATGATAAAAATGGCAGAAGTCCCAGACAGGAAGGATTTTCCGGAAAAAAAGTGGTCGAAACATAAGAAATATTATTGCAATATTTTCCAGTTATACGCCTTCAATTGTCCGTTACTAAATTTTTTTTTGGTAACAAAAATAACAAAGAACTACTCTAACTTTGTTCTTAACTAATAGCGATCATAAAAATTTACACATACTCATGATTTGAATGATTTTTCAAAAATTTGACCCGCCATTCTGGATCTTCCATTTTTAATTTTAAAATTTTAACACGTAATTCGTAATGAGCGATCAGACAAATGTATACATACCGACTTTCATAATTAGAATGATTTAAAACAATTTTAGTAAAGGACAATCGGAGACGTATGACTAGGAGACACTGCATAGATGTTTTTTATGTTTCGATCTTTTTTTTTTCCAAGAAAACCTTTCCTGCCTGGGACTTCTGGTATTTTTATCATAAAGTTTAGATCTTGAGCACTATTTTGAACTGTCGCTGCCGTCTGTAGCACGTCTCCATTAAAAGATATAACTTATGCCAAAGTATCAGAAACGCCTATTTTATCAATGTTGACTGAGGTTTTCTCAAAAACTTGACGTGATACACCATTTTTACAACCGGATTGGTAATCAGCGCTAAAAAATCTATCAGAAATGACTTGGTAGAACTTAAGGCAAAAAGAATGTTCTTATTTTGTCGATCAGTGTAATTTGTTATAATCTTGCTGTATAAATATTCTGAAAAAGTGCAGATAATATGAAATTCTCATCTAAAAATAATTATGAATAATGAAAATCTCATGCATGAGAAAATCCGAATCTTAAACTAAAAATATGTTTAAGGAAAAATATTGCTAAGACTTTTTTTTTATTTAATATATTGCTAAGATTATGTGGGTAATTAAATATAATATTTTGATTAAAATAATTCGATAAATCACAAATCAATATACGTTTCATCGACATTTAAATCTTCTGATATCTTGTGTCTTAAAATAGTTTTCTTTAGGCGAAATATAATGCGTAATTCTTTCACGATAAGAGAATTCCCGTTACTAATCACCGGAGTGGCATCGAACCGATCAAGTGACGGGACGACGGATAGTCCTCGATTTCACTGTTATATCGACGATTGCAAACTCTCTGGAGAATGGTTCAGCAAGAGGGGAAGTGAAAAAAAGAGAAAAATACTTTATCAAACATATCGTCAGTCAACGCGACCGCTGTTCCCTCCGTCGAATGTATCCGTGGTACTTCTGAACAATAGCCCATTATCGCAGTCCACGATGCGATCTTGTGTAAAACATGGCAGACGATATCGAAGATCTTGTGCCGGAGGCAAATCTTTTCTTTTCCTCTCTTTTTCTTTTTTAAATCGAATTGTAATATACACGAAATGAATTTTCTAGTAAGCGCACATGTTTATCTAAATTTATTTAGCGTGCAAATAAAAAAAATATTTTATCTTTCTTAATAGCTTGTAATCTTTGTGCATTTAAATGCGATAATTATTTAAAGAAAAAACAAATTCATTTTGCATCGCGACAATATCAATACAATATACACGGTCAAACAATCAAAAGCTAGTCTCGAAACTTAATTGTTCGACCGTGTATAACCCGATTCAACCAACGATGGTATTTTCCTGATAAACTACTCTGCTAGAGAAGCTCGACGGGAAGATTTTTGATAAAACTAAAATCTCAGAAATTAACGTCGTAATTTATTCCTTCTTATTGAAATATTTATATGAAATTCTTATTGCGGAATTATCCTGCGTATACGCATTCACGTCGTGCCAAATATTCGTTAAATGCTGCTTAAACTTTTCAACGAACGTAATCGCGGAATCACGTTGGATGTATTTATTCGTAAACATTTATTCGTTGAGAAATTATTCCATGATTGTCCTTTACGTATTCGCGAACGATTGGCGATACGGCGAGTATATCGTTAATTGAATTATGAAATTGTCGCAGCGATTATGTGAAAGCGCATTTTCTGCTCGAACGATCGAGAATCGAGAAAAGGGGAAAGAGAGAGTTTTGTCTCATGAAGAAACATTCGAAACATCATAGCGACAACACGCATTTATTTATGGATACTTTGCTGGAGGTGAGTATATTTGTCCTTGCGTATCAAGGCCTCGAATAATTTTTTTTTTTTTTTTTTAAGGGCTGCCGCTTTGCACTCGTTCCGTTGCACTCTTTCGACGCCTTTCTCGAGTCTGTGGCGAGCTTACAGTTTCTATTCACGTTTCAGTTATCCTTGCGATGTCTTAAATGATTTCTGCAAAAATTTGTGACCAATATTTTCCGGTTCATATAATTCTCGTTCTTTAATCTCATCAGCTCGTAAGAATACGAATTAATTTGTGCTTATTGGTGCAAAATAACACGCAAAATTAATGTAAAAAGCTTGGGACAATTCTTATAAAGAAAATATGTATAAGCTTCATTTTTTTTTTTTTTTTTTTTACTAAAATAGTTAAAATAGTATGTACATTCTTCTCGTTATAAATTTGTTTTTCGTTGTCGCGTCTGTGTTTCGTTGAAAAATATATGAAATTATAAAGATTGATCAAAATATAAACTAATAGAAAAAGAAGCTAAGAAATATGGAAACAAAGGGATTAAAAATGATAATTGGATTAGATGATTGAACATTTCAGATTGAACAGTATTAAAATATTTTATCATCGAATCACAAGCTATTCATTTTATTGACAGACCGAATAAATCTTGATTATATATTATATCTTCAAAGCGCAAGAATTTAACGCGATGATAAAATGCGGTAATCAAACGTATGAGAAAATGTGCACGTAGATTTTTAAGACTCACGCGGAACAAAAATCGAACTCGAATGACCACTGCCAGCGGCCAGATGACTACTGCCGACGATCGGCAGGTACTTATTAATTGTCGCATAAATTGCGAATCCGGTGCAGAGAGGTCTGTTCTCCTGCGGCGGCGTTTGCGAAATCCGATTATCCTTGCAATGTTTCAGTAATCGAACGCGCGGCGAGGCAGCGCGCGATTTAAACGGAAGACCATCGTTATTCGATCTAAGTCACGAGCAGAAAATTAGATAGCGGCACGCCTTGCTGCCATGCCGCAGTAGAACCGGTCAGTTATCGAACAGGCGTGACGAGGACGCGCGAGAAGCACTTTTTGCTTCTCTTTCACTAACATACGCGCTTAAATATACAAAAGAATTACGGCGCGTAATGGAAACGAAGAGAGAAAACTGTGATGGTTGATGACGCATCGTTCGCGGATGCCGCGAAACGAGAGAATCATGTATGCAACTTATTCTGTCACGATATACATACAAGGTGTCCAATTTTAAAAGTTCCACCCTCATAACTTTTCAGGATCAACGTTTGAGGGAAAAGGATAAAAGTTGTAGGGAACAAAGGGGGCTATCTAATAGTGACCTTGGATTTGACATTAAAGGTCATTTTCAAGGTCATTTGAAGGTCAACTTCCGTTTTTTAAATGGAACCCCCTATTTTTCATTACATATTCTTGTAGCTTATCACGAGAGCTTTCCAAAACACTATAATAAAATATTTTTTTATTAAGTACTTTTTAAGTTACTTTATATTTTAATCTGACATATTTTGATATAACCAAAAAAAAAAAAAAAAACAAATTGTTTAAAAAATATATTGTAAATAATTTTCTTAAAAACAATTATTTTTTATACTAATTGATTTGTCTCATTATTCTGTACATAGAAGTATTACGGTAAGATTATCGAAAACTAAATATTTTACGAGATATTTAATTTTTTATATCATCGAGTAGCAGAATTAGTTCGCGAACGTTAATTAGGCGTTTATCTAGTGCTTCGCCATATTATAAATGAACCACGTGTTCTTGGTTCATTAAATGATGAGACTGGTACGTAAGAGTTTTAAGGCCTTCGAGAAAGAAGGGGTACAGGATGGATACGTTCATTAGGCTAGCCAGTCTGTTATCGTTGTATTATATTTTATTCAGCTTACAAGGAATTATGGATAACAGCCAACAATTAACTTAATGAGAATTATCATGAGCAAGAAAAACGTCGCCATGACTATTTCATGAATCAAATCTTGTTTTTGCTTTCTTCTACTAATTAAAGAGATATTGGAATATTGTGTTATGTAGCGACATTATTGATATTCTTGACAAACTTGAATCTTTTTCAACACAACAAATTTACGTTACATTGCCCATACACATGATTGTCGATGCAACCTTACGTAGATTCGCATGTGTATAGCCTGTATCGCGAACGGTCAATACACGAGAAGAAGAAGAAACGCATGCACGAGAGGACCGGATAGTCGGCAATCTTCATTGAAGATCGGCTGGCAAGTGGTCGCACGGCCATCATCATCAGGAGAGTAAGGAAATAAGAAGAAAAGAACGCAAAAGTCGATCGGAAAGAAGCACTGAGACGGATTCGAAGAGATGATCATGAAATCCAAAGAGTTACGAGAATCCGATTAACGAAGTTTAGATATCTTCATGTGTGAATACTTCTCCTTTTGAAAGAAATAAAGTAATATGCAAGAAAAATAACATACCTTTAGAAAAGAAACTGATATATTTTACAGTCTTTTATATAGAGGGTACAATAAAGATGTAATAAAGATTGTTTTAAGAGGATGAGATGTGTTTAATTTCGACAACCTTGAGATTCTCACCTGCGATATTACCTGGATAGGCCGCTTAAACACCCAAAACAAAAACACGATCGGATCGTCCGATTCATCTTTAGAAGACGCGCCTTGACGCAGTTCGCACACACGTGTTTTTTTTTCTCAACCGTAGAATTCTTTTATTCCTATCTAGACGTCTATAATTGGCGCCGACTTTTTTTAGTGCCGACTCTATTCTATATACGTATGTCATCATCTCATCATAGGTTCTTCAAACATCTGCGTTCTGTCTATTGTTGCGTTTATTCATGGATGTTGTGTTCTCTTTCCTTATGCTCTTTAAGAGTATTTTTTTTCCATTTTTACGACACGTGCGCCAAACCAGTTTCCTACTAGCATTCCAAGAAAACCGAACCTTCTAATACGTCACACGTTTACTACAAAAATGTGACGTATATTCTACGTGGTTTTGTAGCGTTTTTGCACTGACTTCTTCTCCTTTTATCGCGCATATGTTTCGTCGTCTCCGCTGAGTCACGATTATTTTCAGCACTTTTTTTATGATCCTAGAGGAAAACTTTCCTGCACCGTGCTCCACTTTGGCTCCGGACAACCGAACAAAAATGCGACGTATTATAGCCTGCGCTGCGGAATTTATGGTATTTCGAAACATATTTCTTTTTTTAATGTCAAGGAAATCTGAAATATCCCCGAAATGACGGCTCTTACAACAATGCAAACTATAAATTTTATTTAATAGCTTTTATTTAACAATAAGAATTTTATTATTAATTATTACATAATGCAATTTTTAATATGATGAATGAAATAAATGATCAATAATAATATAACAATTAGCTAATAATATGACACAATAGCTAATATAAAAAATATAAAAAAAAAGAGATACATAATTGGGGGTGATTGCGATAATTACGGTCCCCTATTTGAAAGATCGTTTCTGAAGATATTTTTGACGAGGAACACGGGAAAAATAATAAAAAAGATTTCCAATAGTTTTCGAGATATGTCACTTTAAAGTATTGGACATGATAATAAAACTTTATAAAAACGGACACAACGATGTTGACCTTGACATATGTTGTCAAGATTATGATCCTGAGTAACTTTGCCTTATAACTTAATCGGCGGTCTCTTATAATTTTTGAGATATTTAAAGTTGAGAAGTTAGTTTAATTCGAAACGAAAATTTAGTTTGGGTTATATAACGTAACCCAAACCAAATTTTAGTTTTAAATCAGAAATAGATTTGGGTTAGGTTATATCTTTCGGAAGTGGAGCCCTCCTTGTAGGAGGGGGGGGGGGGCGGAACCCACTGTGTCCACGCATATTCTTTACAACGCGAAGCGAGGTCTAACCTATAATTGTTGTGTGGGTGGATTGGGTTAGATTCGAAACGAAAATTTGGTTTGGGTTATTCTTGCACGATTCTAAGCTACACATGGAAGATACTCGCGACAATGATCTTCACAACATATGTCAAGATCAAAGTCATTCAGTCTGTTTTGTAACGTTTTATTATCATGTCCAATACTTTAAAGTGATATATCTCGAAAACTATTGGTCGGAAAATTTTTTTACTATTTTTCTCGTCTTTCTCTTCAAAAATGCTTTCAGAAACGATCTTTCAAATTGGGGGCCGTAGTTATCGTAATCGTGCCAATAATTGCAATAAAGAATGCAAATAAATAATGTAAATAAATAATGTCATATTATATAAGTGATCTCCTGTAGTTGAGTGGGGCATATTCTTAAAATTCCATAAATTTCGAGGCTAA
Source organism: Polyergus mexicanus (assembly GCF_030449975.1). Lineage (NCBI taxonomy): Eukaryota > Metazoa > Arthropoda > Insecta > Hymenoptera > Formicidae > Polyergus > Polyergus mexicanus. The sequence goes on from NW_027223323.1 coordinate 11,747,297, forward strand.
GATCATAGAAACCCCGCTTTTTACAAGCGCGTTATCGCCATATGACATTTACGATGTTCAGATTCGCGCAAGCGATGCGGACGCAAATGTCATTTCTGACTCCGTCAGGTCTTTAACTCCTGATCTCGTTTTTTTTTTTCAGTTCACCGCGCACGACGCATGACTCATGGTTCATGGTTAAACGGCGATATAATCTCGACTTTTTTCTCTCCTCCGTCTACTCTTTTTTCTCTCTCAAGCGTCGGACTTTTTTCTATTGAGTGAATATCACGATTTTACGGTGCCGCGCTCGCGGCAATTAACCCTTTCACTGCTGAATTGTATGATGGATAAAACAGCTTGCCTTAGAGAACAGTCTCGATGTTTGATCGCTCAATATCTCTATTACATTATTACACGCACCGTTAGTTATGTATAACATACAGCTGTTATATCAATGCGCGTATATCATACTGATTGACTACACGCGCAAAGATTGAAAGGTCATTTATTATGTGTAAAATATCTCATTATCTCATTAAAAATTTTAATAAAGTAATCTTTGATGAGAATTACTAAGATATTTTCACGAAGTTTGAGCCAAAATTTTATTTGCAATTTACAATACAGAAATAATATTTTCAAAGAAGGAATTAATTTTCAGTTTCTCCCGAAATTGTACATCTCTAAAAAAATACAAGATAGTGTAAATGTTTTTTCATATTTAAATAAATATAACATTTAACAATATAGATAATAATAATATACCTGCGTTTATTTTTAAATACATACATGTTTATATATATAGGATGAATCACTAAAGATGATTACAAGCTAATATTTTTGAAACTGAATGAAATATGATATTCTTGTTTCCTGGCGATTGTTTGGTATCAAAGCGGGCATTCGACTCAAAAATGGAACTTCACACTGCAATTAACGTGCGAAATTGATGATTTTAAAATAATGATTTCATATCTCGTTCAGTTGTAGAAATATTAGCCTATAATACTTTTAATGCTATTAAAAACATATTAGCTACGTCAATTGTAAAAATATATTCATCCTTCTTTCGACTCGGGCATTATTTAAAAAATAAAATATTCCGTTTTTTCTTTCTATATACAGCATCGTCGAAAAGATGAACACTTCAAGCAGCGCACTTTTAGTGCACTCACCGATCGATGAAGATTCACGAATCACTTCGCGAGGAAAATCTGGCATCTCGATCTCAAAAAATTGGATACTGACGCATGGCACTGCATTGAGCTTGATTATCGACAAGTCTCATGCAATATCGAGTTTCATCACGAATATAGTACCGGGAAAACTTACGATTGCGCCAAAAGAACTTGCAAACAAATTGAAATTTCGTGTCTATCGGGATCTAGAGATCGACGATGATTCTCGATCGGGCGATTATCTACGCGTTCAGGAGCATCTAGGCAGCGTCGTGGCCGCTTGGAAATGTCCGCTACTGACGAAGACTTTCGACGAATTCTTCGAAATGTGGAACTTTCCTAATTCGTCGATCAAGTTCGATCGATTTCTACGATCGATCTACCTGCTCGTCTTCATCACCAATGCCGACAAAAAATCAATCGTGGAAATTCCAACGATCAAACAAGCTCTCTCTTGTCTGCTGGATCAAGCTCTGCAGAAACCCATTCGTGGATCGTCCGTGGAAATCGAGTCCACACCCTTCGGCAATCCCGTGTTCATCGGCTCGATCGCACGCGGTATCATCAGCAACGTCATCGGCGATGAGGGCTGCGTCATCATGACGGACACGTATGCGTTTCCCGGTAGCGAGGGTGGTCCCGTTTACGTCATTCCGGACTGGTAATTACGACGATTCTTAAAACTCTTGGATTGTTATTTAGAAACTCTCTTTCTCTCGAGAAGCATCCTTGAATCTTTCTATTGTCAAGAGACTTATGGAAAATAGTTATTTTCACTCTATTTTAAACAAGTACATGTAAAATATCATGTGAATTTTCCTCGAGAAGTTTCTCTCTTAGCAAAATTTTGATAGAAGTTATTAATTGATGATCAAATCGATGATTTTTCTTATTTAATCTCGTTTGAAATTTTTTTGACGCGGATGTTTTTGTAGCAAACGTCGAATTATCAGCGGGTTAGTGATTGCACCGTTGAGTTGGTGTCGCGGAGAATGGGTAGATTACACCTTTGCCGCCAATCTTGCTCCGTGTTTGCTCAACATTTTACGAAAGAAGGATCCTCGTTATTCTCCGATCATAAGCCGCCAGACAGATGGTCCGTTAATATAAATATAATATAATATATTTTTTTATTTTTTATATTACTTTTTATGTATCCACATGCGATGAAATCTTCATCTTTTTTGTTCTGACATACAGAAGCATTAGATACAGGTGTCGTGCTTGTTAGGTGTGGGATTAATTGGGGCACGGGCGTCCTCGTGGACAAGGATACTGGTACATTCCTGACGTGCTCACACGTCGTCGCCGAGGTAAAATTAAACTCTTGGAAACTTATACGAAAACATAACAGAAAAGTTAATATTTCGATGGGTACCTACATAAAAAAAAAAAGTACAAAATACATCTTAGCGCGCGACGTAAAAAAATTGATCGTATTTTGTGCAATAAGCTCAGTATGTGGCAATGGTATTATCGCACAATATAGCAAATGGATAACTTTTTATGTGCAATAAAATTATAGCTAAGTCAAAATAAATTCCGATAGGCGCCAGAAAGTGAGATATCAATTGTAATGAATACAGACCAGACCAATTCACGCACGTGGGCGAAACTGTTGTATAGAACTCTGGAGAATCAGCCTTACGACGTGGCTGTATTGAGAGTGAATCCACAGGATATGGATCCCTTATTGAAGTCGATACGTTTGTCTCGTGCTGCGATTGTAAAAGGTAAGTATTTTTTCAGTTTTTTTTTCAATCGCTTTTATCTTTAAAGATTCGACATATATTATTTATAATAATTTTGATCACTTCGAATTGTTATCTAGAACATTTAGAACAAGCTTATTCTCATAGCTTTTCTCAACGAGAGGAAATTAGCGACATATCCAGCAGCGAGTCAAATGGTTTACTGGCGTCTCAACGCCAGGAACATTGACCTTCTTCTACATCAGTATAGAAATAACGTATAATTGCGAAAAAATTGGGTCAATTGATCGTCATTAATGGTGAAATTGATATTTGGCCTCCTTCTTCCAACATGGAAACCGATATAAATCATCCATTTACTCGATAGCAATAAAAGTCTATTTATTATACGTTACCATAAGAACTTTGCTTTTATTTATCACGAATCATACTAGAATATTTTCAAAAAGGTCTGTCTTACGAGTGAGAAAACAGAATTATATTATAATCTCTTAATTATTATCTCATTATTAAAGCAGCATCATTTACTAAAGTTATTAATCGTCCACCGATGTACTTTCTTCCGTTTCTACCAACATCATTTTTTTCTCTATTTAATAATCTTTGAACAGTGTACCTTTCTAATATGTAAAAAATTAACATGACTAGAATTTCAAACTTCTTAATGGATGAAAATAAAACATATTTGGAAAAAAAATACTATTCGTTGAAATAAATCATATTAATTGTACATGTACACACTTGCTCGCAGGCGAGTCGGTGGTGTCCGTGGGATTTCCCTTCTCCTCGTCCGTCCGGCCGACCATCAGCAGCGGCGTGATATCCAAGTCGATGGACTGCGCGCTCCTGACAACTTGTTGCGCCCAGAGTGGTACCAGCGGCGGGCCAATAATCAGCCGCGCGACCGGCGAGATGCTGGGAATGATCGTGTGCAACGCGCTCTCCTCGGACGGTGCTGTGTTGTACCCGCGGATGAGCTTGGCGGTACCGGCCGCCGTGATGGACCGGCCCCTACAGGAATATTTGCGCACTGATAGTCAGTAAACAAATCTAAATTGGCCACTGACGATGATCTAACGACTATATAATTTGGACGGTGCCTGGACTGTAAGCCTTCCGCGTCACAGGGAACAAAAGACTCTACTACTATAGAGTCATACCGAAATGCAATACGAGCAAATGTTAAGAATGTTTTGGCTGTACAATAGTAGCAAAAAAACTGTCAAAATTAAAAAAAAAACATATTTCTTACTATTTTATATTGTTTGAGAAATTAAATAAATAAATTCTTATACAAAAAGATGGAGAGGATATAAAAAGAATTAAAATAACATAAAATAATTTGGTTTTTAACATCTTTGTAAAAAAATAATTGTAATTAATATTTTTCCTAATTTATGATAAAACTTTTGATCGTAAATACCCCCTAAAATCAACTGCAAGAAACAAAGAAAAACGAATAATTTGCAGAAAGAGAGAGATAATATTTTTCTATAATTTTGAGTAAATAACTTTTAAACGAGCAAATGGAGATCTAAATCAAGTTTCGTACAAATATTTATTAGAGTTTTCTATATATGTGAAAATTTTTATTTTGTTGGCAATATTTTTTCCTTGTCAAATTTGTCAATAAGTACTATATAATACCCGATTTTCCATAAGAATCAATACTAACTTTAAACTTAAATAATTTCCAAACAGTTAAAAGAATTATGCTCAGATTTTGCACAGATACTCAGAAGAAATAGTAGAACAGTGTACGAAATTTGTATGCTTTTGTCAATGTTTTGACATATGACACGTATATCCTTAAATCCTTTCCGTAAATAAAATCTATCATATCGTGGATAAGATATTAAATTATATATATATATATATTTTGCAAGATCAACGATTATAAAATAAGAATTTGTTGAAACATTTATTGAGTTGAAATTTTTTAATTGTTCTGTTTTTTTTTTTTTTTTTAATTGTTCCATTGTAGAAATTAGGTAGAGTTGAGAATCTATTTTTTTGAATATTGAATTGAATGATTTATCTCTTGCCTCTATTTTCGTTTCAGATCCCGACGTGCTTCGAGCTTTCACGTGCGAGGACGCGATAGTGCGCAATGTTTGGAATTTCTACCCTTTACTGCCATCTAAACTGTGAAAAAAAGCGAGATAAACTCTGTACATAAAACATATATTCAAATTCTAATCGCATGGTGGATTATTCATTATTTGATCCGCACTGTTTGAGCTATTTCTACTGCGGCTATCATATTGTGCGGATAATATATTGGATTATTTGCATTGAGGAATATTTATCTGTGAGTCACTGGGTCTGCCAATCTCGAACTCGACACGCTCTTGTGAACATAATCTTGCCTTCGAATCCTCATTGAATAACATACGCCATTGACCGAGTTTAAAATATAAAGAGAAAGTTTTTCGTGACGTTAAAGTCGTAGCGATTGGCACGCAAAGCGACATGAGTCAATGATCCCTTCGTATTTATGCTAAAGACATCGCTGATGAATAATATTATGTACATATATCGTCGTGTACTGAATTTTCAAACGGTGTTTAAGTTGGTGTACTTTGGATAGGTTGCATTTGTCTTGTCAAGAAATATGATTTCTTCTATGATTCAAAATATTATTTAGACATATAATATCGTGATATTACTGATCTGTTATAATAAGATGCACACTATAATACATAATGTAAAGTGATTTATAATAAAAATTACTATTTGCCATATATGGTATATGATTGTAATCCTTCCGTAAAAAATACCATAAATTCTCATAGATTAGAGTCCCTAAAGATAGAGTCTGGCCTGTTTCTTTTTATTGGTCAAAACGAAGTTTGGAAAAACATGGCGGAACCAATAGAAATTGTTATGGGAAGCATAATAATTTAAAAAGAAATGAAATAAGAAAATTACAAACAATTTTTATTTATTTAAATAAGAAAATTACGAATATCTTCTACTTTTTTATAAATTTTTAAATTAAAGAATAAAGAAAAATTAACTTGAATATAACAATAATATAACAATATTCAATATAATATTCTAAGAACACTTAATAATAATATAATAATACTATAGAAAAAAATATAAACTGTATATAATAAAAATATAAACTTTTTAACTTTTATAACGCAATTGCAACTACATTGCACTACATGCATTCATGTATACACCGTTGCCATGTTTTTCCAAAACTAAGGCTGCATACGAGTGTCGTTCTATCTTTGTTCAACTTCTGATAAATAACAAAGATAGAACGACGCTCGTATGTACACGGGTGATGTTTCCGAACGCAGCCTAATCGAGTGGCCAGACTCTATCTTTAGGGAATCTATCACAGATGCATTTGCTTTGCCATCTGACAAATGCTCCCACAACTAAAATTTCTTTGCAGCCTCTCTGGTTCACATTGGCTTTTCATATTTTACTAAAGAATTCTAAGAATTTCTCTAAAAAATTTTAACTTTATGTTTAATATAAGCGAGTCACGCTCAAAAGATATGATTAAGAATTAAGATTTGTCAACTGGCTTTAGCATTAAGAGTTTTGAGATAAATATGTCTTAATATTTAATACATACTCAACATAAATCGTTGTTTTTATTATCTCGAAAATTATTAATAAACTTAATTATAAGAGATTGATGTAAACATATATTTAACTAAAATAGCATAAATCATAAAATTGTAATCAATTCGTACTGTAAGATAATGTATATTAGACATCATGCAGATCAAGAAGCTACGTAAGATATTCGAGAAAATACAAAACATACAGTGAATTGTGATTTATATTTATTTTACCTTTCTTTCAATCAATTATAGCTATATGACGCGGTCACATAACATTGCCTTATACACTGCACTCGATGCTTACAAAAAAATCACACACGGTCAGACGATCGCAGGTAACGTTCATAAAGAGTGCGGGGTGATTGATAGTCGGAGATGGTAAAAAGCAATTGCAATTGATAGAGACAGACTCCTTATATAACGCTGTTCCGTTTTGTATATACAAATTCGAATGATTTAAACGCTAGAAAATACGTAGTTACGTTATTACTTGTGATTTTGTTCTCGTTTTTAGTGTTCCTTCCTCTAAAATGCACGTAGTAAAACGGAGGAATCTACAATCGCATCTTCGGGCATTGTGTGATAAACATTGTTTTGTCAACTCTATAATGTTAATTTTGTGTATATTTTCTTTTATTTTCCCTCCTGCGCGAGATAAACGTTCGATTAAAAAAAAAGGCGGATAACGCAGGAGCGAATGTTCTGCCAGTTGAATCGTCAAATTACGGAGATACGTAATATCGATAAATATATGTATGTGTATAATATGTATATATATTAATATATATAAATAGTATGATATCTTTTACATTAGAATACAGATCATGTATATACATCATGGATGGAGTCTTCCGTAATAGTTATTGGAGCGTCGAAAATTTTTCTTAAATCTAAAAAATTATCTCCGCACGACGTTTAATCTTAATGACTCCTATTGTCCTTATATAATCGATCTAATGATTTTCGATGCAAAAGTAAGAAAATAGCGTGTGTCCGGCTTGTTGCTTGCGCGTAGTTTCACGCACAAGGAGGATCACTTTAGAACAATACGACGATGTCAGTACTCTGCGTTGATACCACTGCTT
>NW_027223323.1:11754943-12001116 GCF_030449975.1 Polyergus mexicanus
CGTGTATCCAGGTTTGTTTTGTAGTACACCGAACCGATATGTGCAACAGTTCATTGTTGATAACCATTTGTTGGATTCGGTGCTTCTTGACTGTCTATACTGTAACCGGTAATACTATCTGGGCTTTGAAGAGACGCCGCGTAGAGCGGGTTGATTGGCGTAGCGTTCGTGTCGAACTGGGTCGAGTCATAAACGCTGTGATTCTGCAAAGAAAGAAGAAAGAACATTCCGCTTTGCATTCCGAGGCAGGCTTCCAATCAATCAGTCAATCAATTTATTAAAAAATTGCCGTGAAGTTAACAACGTAATGCTAGTAAATTAATTCTGCGATAATTGAACATCAAAATATTATGTAATAACAAAATATCGTGTTGCGCGTATATTATTGCATTATTGAAGCACGGTGCAAATACTGCGTTACACACGAAATAGCGCTTGAAAATATTTACAAGACTTTATTTATAAAGAAGCAGAGTGATATCGTTGCCAAAAGAAATTTGCCGAAATTAATGTAAATAAATGAAAACAAGTGCATTGACTATATCAATACATTTAATTTTATATATGAGAAATGTTTTTCTAAACATGCTAAGATATATTTACAGCTAAATAAAGCTTTCAAATGGCGTCTCACCATTTATGTTAATGGTGTTATTAATAATGCGTATTATATAGGGATTAATAATTAAAAAAATTATTGATAAAATCAATGTGTAAAACTTGAAAGAGTTATCCACAATGTACAGGTATATTAAAATGTGACGCTATAGCGATAAACTATTTACAAAGATTCAGTTTGTGTATCTGAATCTTGAGAGGGATCAGGATCTTGCTGCATCTTGTTCTTTTTGTGTTTCTCGAATTTTGGAGATGTTATAGATAACAAATAATCACTTAAGCCGCCCGAATCTCCTTTCTTGGAGCCATTTTTGTTCTTTCTGTAGGCAACGGTCGAACGAGAAGAATTCGAGCTAGGAAGTAATTGCCCTGTAATGTTCAAAGTATCGGATACACCAGGTAACATATCGTTCGAGATTTTAAAGAGTTCAGTCTCTAAACGCGTCGTTAAATAGCTCGGATTTACAGTAGCAGCGCTGTCCTGGAGCGCTAAATTATCGCTTATCTTTAACTGATATTCTTGGGAATCCTCCGTTTCAATTTCGTGCGTCCCACTTTCCAAAATGGACTGTAAGCTATTTTCTAGCGCTGGAACTTGAGGCATTTCCGAAAAGTTACTATGTTTATGCGGAATGTTCTCAACTATAGCCGCATGATCTACGGTTGCGTCATCCAACACACCTTCTAAGCTACTTTTTCTCGTTTGAGAATACAGATTAATGTTACTGTCGATTGTTTTCGGTTTGTAGAGAAAATTACTAGTAGTATCGGGTGAGAAGAGCAAATTCGAGACACTACTGGGACCGCCGTACTTAATATGTGTTATAAAAATGGCTTTCCGATTCGGACTGGAGAATCTTAGATCCGGCACACTCTTTTGGGTACCGGACAAGACGTTGGATCTAATCAAAGGATAATCAGCCAAATCCGAAATATCCTTTTCCGTACTGAGATCTCTATCGAAGCTTCTAATACGGGTTGTCGAGCGATACGACCTAATTGGTGAACCAAAGGTACTCGAGTCGTTATTTTTCGGATCTTTAACTGATGTTAAGGAATAAAGAGAAGCTCCCTGCTTGGACAATTTCAATGCTTGAGAATCATACAGCGGTATGTGAATAGAAGGAGTATGGACCTGATAGATGTAATCGCTGTCGGTTTTCAAGGATGAAAAACTCTGTTGATGCGGTAACGACACCGTGTCTTCATCCATTGCGTCGTCCACTTGCGCTTTATAAGAAAACATTATCGAAGGTTGTGAAACCCTGAAAACAGAATAAGTTCCAAGATATATCATCCATGCATAACGATCCAATTATTCAAATTGCTAACATATTGCTACATGTTGTAGTAGCTTACCCAAAAAATTCCGATAGGAATGTATGATAAACCAAAGGAGTAAAAAGACTTAAATATACTGCTGCTGTAAAGTCTACAATGCATAACCCCACTGGATTTTGCATGTAGGTTAGAAAGCCTGCGCCAATTGATTGCACTAGGTCCAATGTCGCTAGCGTTCCGGCATAAATGTAAAAGCTTTTTCGTGCTGCAACAGAAAGCATACATATATAACAGTCACGATCAAAGACGAAGTATTATATAATCTATAATAAGAACTGCTTACTAGGAAGTGCTAGGCGATCCCGTAACCGTGTCCATGGCAGTATTAATATGAAAAGATATATCTAGAAGCAATATATCGATATATTTAGTAATATATACATCTATTTTCTGACAAAAAAAAACAAGAAAGCGTGCGCAAGCGTACCATAGTAAAAACGAGACTGCTGCAAAACCAAAACATCATACCGCCGTGACCAAACACGTAAAAATCACGACTGGGAATATGAAATGTATCATCTGGCAAAACTAATTCCAATGTGCCTTGAGTGATCGTAAATGCCAGCGCTATAAATGACGTAGCGAGCAATACTCTACGAATACTGGAACGACTGTCCAAGTGGCCTAAGTGGGAACAAAGTAAAAATCGCATGTTAGCAAATACTGTGTGCATTATTTTTTTTCTCCTCAACATCGAGTATGTCACTCACCAAATGCTAGACCAAATATAACTACACTCATCTCGGTGGATAGTAGAAAAAATCTTACTGTGACCCATAAAACTTTGTCGGCTTTACCACCGACCGTCCCTGCTGCGTTTACCGACATTGATACAATACAGCGTATCACCGATATAACTACGTTACAAATAACGAGACCATAGAATGCTAAAAATATCGGACTACTCGTTGCACGTAACTTAAGCCTTGCTCTATTGAATCGCATTGCAATGAATAGAAGAAACAAGAGGTTTGGTATTAGAATGATGACATCCCATATTCGTACTCTAAAAGATAAACGCAAAATAAAATTTGTCGAAATCGATTGTGTTATCTTGTCATATAAGTTATAATATACCTTGAATCTTTGATTTCCTTGTATAGGATAAGTTTGCAGAAATGCTCCTCGTCGTCAATCGCTGTACTTATATTGGGACTCATAGTACTGCTCAGATTATACGTACGTAACCAACTTTCAGACACTTCTTCCCTCTCGGGGCCGTACATTTCCTATCTTCTCGAGTGTTGTGTCAGATTCTCCTCTTATAGTTTCACTGATGGAAAACAATTCGCAAAATAAAATGTCAATACAATATAATCATAGTGCATGCAACTTGACTATTAAACCCGAAAAAATAGTTGAACAAATGACGATTCGTTGAGATACGCAATTTATAGAGATCTCACGTTATCTTAAACTTAAACAATCTTTAAGAGTTATGCTAGAATAGAGTACCGCAAAACAAAACGATATCGTACAATAAACATAACCTAAAATATTTTCAGAATTACTGGCATCCTTTTGACATTTTGATTCGCGAAAGCGATGTGCGAGATAAACAGAGAACGAGATAGTGCTCGAATATCTAAACTTTCCTAACGAGGCACGAATTTTACGAAAAAATCGATAAATAGATGCCTATTGTGCAGCTGTCAAGCGCTCGTATAACATAACACAACGTCCAGTCTCGAAAAACCGACTTAGCTAATTGGATAAGACCGTTAATCGGTTTACCGAGCATGAAGATGCCGCTCTCATTTTTTCCTAGGAAACGTCGCGCTTTTTTCAGCCAGCCATGACAAACACTCGATGCGTGACGAACGCGTATTTTGCAATTCGATTTCCACTTTCCACAGTATCTACGCTACTCTCCTCTTCTCTCTCACTCGCGCTCGCTTTGCTTGTTGTCTCTTTTGCTCTCTCTCTCTCTCTCTCTCTCTATCGTATATTTCCTCACATCCATGCGCTTTAATTGACGCTTTGCTACGAGATTTCAGTAATTCCAGTATCTATTCAACTCGTCAGCGCTTTTCGCTCGTGCTTGCGATGTCCGATTAACATTGGCATTAAATTCGCGTAAGCGAGTGTCAGAGAACGGAATATTTAATCACGAATATCGAGAGTTCGACGCGAAATCCGCACGATTTCCGCATCCCCGGTTAAATTCCCACCTCGTAGAATCGCGCGACGCGAAAACGTAGCACTATCCCGACGTGTTGACACGTGACATCACGATTCGCCCTTTTCCTCCTTGTGTAGATCTCTTTTTTCCGCTCTGCGCTAATTAATAAATGCGATTATTTATTTCAGTTGTTTTAGCATGCGAAAGCATGCTTACACGCTGAATGCATGTTCTATTTTTGTTATTTATAGAAAGTTGAACAAGGATAAAGCATACTCATAGCGCTAAAAGCATGCTCCTGGAACGCACCATATGTTATCAAGAGACACACGATAGTGTCTCATGCTAAGGGTCTGTTCTTTGCAGCTGAACTGGCTGCACTGGTTCAGAGTTTATCTTTTTCTCTCCCTATTGGAAGGAGAAGGATGGACTCTGAACTGGTGTAGCCAGTTCAGCTGTAAAGAACAGACCTTAATGCGGCGTCTATAATAGAGATTTTAAACCTTAAGCCTTAAGAAATTAACTAATCACAGTCAAGTATTCTTCTCATACTTGACTGTGATTGGTCAATTTCTTAAGACTTAGGGCTTAAAATCTCTATTGTAGACGCCGCATAAGTCACGCGAAGCCAAAGATCGCGCGTAACGACAGCGAAGCACCCCGTGTATCTCTTCACGCGAGTCGATTAGTTGAGAGTACCTAAGATTATTAGATTGCAATAACTGTTGAATGAATCGAGTTTTTACTAGGCCTAATCGATAGCTTGAGTTTGATTTATATAAGAAGATTTATATTACGATGCAAAATCCGAAACAGAAAATTTATGAGTAAGAAATAAACACGAGTAAGGGTTCATTTCCATTAAACGCGTCGCGGTAGAGAGTCCCTAGGAGAGAAAGATGCCAACCAGCCATTTCGTGATTGGCTGCCATAATATGTGCCGATTTGGTCATTGCGACGCTAATGCAGAGCAGATGGGATACGAATTCTCGGACCGGCGATATCAAATGTTTAAGATTATATTACGCATATTACAAAATATAATGCGTAATATAAACCCGTATGCGTAACCCCGTTTTTTTTTTAGAAAATAACATTACAAATATACTTTTTTCTCACTTACGGTACGTCGATTACGATTAATTTGCACGTAGGATTCACTCTCTCTTTCTCTCTCTCTCTCTCTCTCTCTCTCTCTACGTGCAAACTAACCGCCACCAGGACGCGTTCACTTAACGACCCCAACGCTCGCGAGCATCATCTGTCTTTGTTTAACTTTCGGTGAACAACAAGAATGAAATGATACCGTGAGCGTTGCAGTCGTTAAGTGGAACGCGCCCATAGTCAGTTTTTATTTCAAGACCATCTTAAGTAATGTCTTAAGATGCTAATACTCTGTGATTGGTTTAGTGAATACCGGTCTTAGAATCTCTAGGCCGGTATTCATAGTCAGTTCTTATTTTAAGACCGTCTTAAGCAATGTCTTAAGATGCTAATACAGCTCTGTGATTGGTTTAGGACATCTTAAGATTGTGTTTAAGGCGGTCTTAAATATAAAAACTGACTATGAATACCGGCCTAGAGATAAAGTCTGGCCTATAGACATAGTATATCTAGATCGAGTGTTGAGGAGTGGGAGCCAAAGTGCATGTAGAAAAGGACATACTCTGTTTCGTTCCCCTTGCGTTCTCACTCACTCGTACGTAGCATGACGAAAGAGAGCGCTATGCTCTATGCGAGCGAAAGAGAACGCAAGGAGCACAAAACAGAGTATGTCCTTTTCTACGTGTATCTTTACCCCCACTCATTACATAAAGGCAAACGCTCGACGCTCGGTCTAGATATATTATGTCTATGGTCGCCGTAATACGCACCCCGAGTGCACAGTGCACAGCTTCGGCAGGATCGCAGGTATCGATTCTGGATCGCGACGATTCTGGGTCAGACTGGCGCGAGCTGATAACGATCATGTCAAGCGAGAGCCCCATAGACGAACGAGGACAAGAACGTTGCTGAGCGAGCGATCGGAGAGGATCTCGGCGATCAAGGAAAGGATCCCAGGACCCCCAGGAAGAGCGACCAAGAATCTGATGAAGTTACCTCCGCTATATTAGCCACCCGCAATCGCGCTCGGAAATCGTTTCGTTCTGTCGTCGTTGCCGTGAATTTGTGCTTGAATGTGCGAGCTAAGCTCGATTCTTTAGTGTAGATTTTCGCGTCACGGCCACGTCGTCAAGTGATTCGAGCCTCGGAATCTTGAGAGTATCGGTTCCCGCGAATCGAGACATTATCTCACGTTTTAATAAACCGTGTATCGTCTTTGGAGATTCGGATTCCGTCTATTCCCAGTAAGTAATATGCTATCAAAAGAAATTAATAAAGTACTCAAGTTTAAGAATCGGACTTCCGAAAACACCATCAAAATGATAATATTATGATATCAATAAGTCCTCCAATGCGTCGATTCTAGAGGAAAGAGACATCATATAATTGATATCTAAAAGAATTCCATAATCAGACTTCTTTTAAATATCAAAAAAATGTCATTATTAAGAACCATTCTATTTGTAATATTATATACTTTTGGGCGAATTTTTTAATTCATCGATTGATCAATCGCATGATACGCAAGTACAGCAAAATCCTGTATTTGCTATATTTGTGCATCATGTGATTGATCAATCGATGAATTAAAAAACGCCCTCTACATTTTTTTTATTTAAAGAAAAATATAACTCTTAGTATACATTTTTTAATAACATTTTATTAGAAATACCAATTTTTAATAACATTTTATAAGAAATACCAATATTGATCAAATTTAAGTTAGTAAATGAAAAGAGAGGGCCAAGAGTACATGGTGTTCCCTAGCGGTCATCCATCTAAGTACTGACGATGTCCAACGTTGCTTAATTTCAATTATCGGACAAGAACTTTCTTTTTTTTTAATTAACTATATTTATTTCATATTTTTTAGCATGAATAAGACATATCACATATAAACTTACATCTATAGTTTTGCACCAAATTCATGCTTAATCTATCTTATCAAACGCATACAATTTATAATAATAATAAATTTCTTTTCTTACCGGTATATATTATTCTGCCTTATCTTTAACTAAGTATCTTACTTTATGTGTTACATACCGGAGGAAAAATTTACAATATATCGATAGAACTACGTATCAAATGGACGAAAACTGATAAATTACATAATTACAACGTAGTATGAGTATTGATGATAATAAGAGAGTAATAACAGATATGAATAATTCGAGAATTTTTAGACAACTATAAATAAAGTATTTTTACCTTTGCAATAACTTAAACATGTATTTGTAAACAAATATCATTATTGATAATATCATTATTGATAATATTAAGATCAACAAAAAAAAGTGAAAAATATATAGAGCCAACGATACATGGTATTCCAAGCAGTCACCCATCTAAGTACCGACAATGCCCAATGTTGCTTGACTCTAGTGATGAGACGAGAACTTTTTCTATTTTAGTTTAATTAAATATATTTATTTCATACTTTTTAGCATGAATAACAAATATCACATATATTCTTACATCTATAGGCTCTACCTAAATCAAACTTGATCTACCTTATCAAATGCAAACAATTTATAATAACAATAAATTTTATTCATTACCGATATATATTATTGTACCTTGTTTTTATTTAGTGTCTTACTTTATGTAATACGTGCCCTTTGAAAAATATAAATCAAAAGAACTACGTATCAAATGGATTATAATCGATGCATTACAACGTGATATGATTGTTGACGATAGTAAGGCTTTGAGAGTAGCCATAGGTATGAATAATTTGAGAATTTTGACTATAAATAAAGTAGATTTTTATCATCGCAATAATATAAACATTCATTTGTAATGAAATATCAATATTGATAAAATTCAAATTAGCAAAAAAATTAAGTGCCAACGTTACATGGTGTTCCCGAGCGGTCACTCATCTGAGTACTGACCATGCCCAACGTTGCTTAACTTCAGTGATCCGACGAGAACTTTTTAACTTTTAACTTTTAATTGAGCTTTATTTACATTGTTTATATACATATAACAAAATAAGGGTCTTATTTAAATTACATGACAGATTATCGTGCTATTTAATTGAAATCCCTGCCTCAAAGGCTCAACCTTCAGTTATGTATTATTTCTTACAATTAGATGTACGCCTACGTTTTTCTTTATATAATTACAAGATGCGTGTTATCCGTTTCATATTTTGCTATTTTACAGGAAAACTGAGTGTAAAAAACCTGTTTGTAGAAAAATGTTTTGTTGACTTTATTTGTCAGACCTATATATCATAATTTAGTTTAATTTAATTTAGTTTAATTTAATTCTTAACATACTTAGTTTAGTCTAATTCAGGTACATTTAGGTTTTCGTAAGCTAGTTTATACTTCCATTTCTTTGGTCTTCTTGACTTGTCTAAGCACATTGTTTCTTTAACTAAATCTATACCATAGTTAAGTTGCGCAACATAAAATCTTTGTCCAATTTCATTAATATATTTTTGTATCATACTTATGCTTATTTCTTCATGTAATTTTTTAATTTTTTCATATCTATCTTTATTTAAAATTAATGTCAAGCATTTATTTTGATATGTTTGCAGAATTTTGATGTTAGTAGGCGCTACAGAGCACCACACTGGTGCTGCATATAATAGTATTGGTCTTAGTATCATGATATATATAAGTCTTTTATTGGTTATACTTAATTTGGAGTTTTTAGTCATTAATGAGTATATTTGTCTCATAACTCCATATGCTTTTCTGATGGTTGTGTTTATATGTGTTTTATAAGTTAGTCTGCTATTCAAGTACATGCCGAGATATTTCACAGTATTTTTTAATTGGATTGGCTGTTTGTATAATGTTATCGATGTTAATATTTTACTGTCTTTATATTTTCTGGTAAAGATTATGGCTTCTGTTTTATCTGTATTTAGGGTTATTTTCCAATATTTGTAGTAATGCTCAAGAATTTTATGTGTATTTGGATTTGTTTTGCCGCCACAATAGCGCTAAAGGAATGTGCATATACTGCTGTGTCATCTGCGAACATTGCCAATTTAGTTTTAGGAAACTCTGGTATGTCATTTAAATATAAATTGAATAGTATTGGTCCAAGGACCGAGCCTTGCGGTACGCCTGCCCTAATTGTCCTTGTATTGGATTTATTATTATTGATTGTTACCCTAAATCTTCTATTATTAATATAGGATTGTAATAATTTAATCATGTGAAGTGGGTATTTTTGTTTCATCATCTTATATAAGAGACCATCTATCCAAACTTTATCGAAAGCTTTTTCAATGTCTAAAAGCAGCATTACTATTACATTATCTTTGTTAAAATTTGCACGTATGTCGTTAACTATTTTTACAATTTGTTGGACTGTATTACGTTTTTTCCTAAAACCAAACTGGAATTCCTTAGTGAGTTTGTTAGTTTCTGCATGATTCTGTAACCTAATGAGTATAATTTTTTCTGTTACTTTACTTAGTGTGGCCAAGAGACTTATTGGTCTATAACTAATTGGCAGTGTTTTATTTTTGCCTGTTTTGTGTATTGGAATTATGTACGCGGTTTTCTATTTTTGTGGGAAATAAGCTAATTTAAATATTGCATTTATGATATATGTTAATTGGACTATCGCTTTTCTTGATAGGTTTTTTAATATTATATTTTGAATTTTGTCCGGTCCAGGAGCTTTATATGAATTTAGATATTTGATCTGTTCCCAAATTTCCCTTGGAGATGTTATACATTTAATCCACTCATTATTTTGGTGATCTATATTCTCATTTAAATAGGCATTTATTTTTTCAACAATTGAATTTTGTTCCTTAGTGTTATCTGTTTTAATCGTGTGTACCTGTTCATAGTGTTTTGCTAACATATTTGCTTTTTGTCTGTCGGTTATAGCCGTAAGATTATTATTGATTAAAGTAGGTATAGGTTCATAAGTTTTCTTAAGTGCTTTGGTCATCTTCCAAATAGAATTGTCCTTAGTATTTAGTTTTTGGAGTTTATTAGCCCAGATTTCGTTACTATGTTTAATTATGTTCACTCTGATTTTACGCGTTTGTTCATTAAGAAGTTTTTTGTAAATATTTAATCGTGTGTGCTGCCATTTTTTCCTAGTTTTATTTTTGCATTTTATTTGAACGATGATTTCATCCGGTAATTTTGTTGTGATTCTTCCTTGTGATCACTTTTACTGTTTGTTGTTGTGCTTTTTGAATCACCGCTGTTAAATTTGTTACTTCAGAGTCTAGTTCAACCTGATTGCTTATTTTGTTATTAATTTTTATGTGAGTATCTAATATTGTTCTAAATTTAGTCCAGTCGGTATTTTTAAAATCTAGTGTTTTATGTTTTGTGTTTGTTAGATTTTGATTTTGGAGAGTAAAACATATAGGATTGTGATCTGAATCTAATTTGTGCAATGCATGAATATCGGTGTAATTATTAATTTGTTTATTTATTGCTATATCTATTATAGTGGGTGTGCCCCCGTTATTTGGTAAGTGCGTTGGTTCATTTGGGAACATGATTGTGACATTATTGTGTTGTATGTAATTATTTAGAATTATTCCATTCCTATTATTTATGTGACATCTCCATTTTTTATTCCTAGCATTCAAGTCACCGACCAACAAGACCCTATTAGCCACACGAAGCATTATATTTAAATCCTTAATTGTAATTCTGTTCAACGGTCTATTATACGCAGCTATAAGATATATATTGCTTTCTAATCTGATGCATACATATTCTATTGTGACTTTTGAGTTCAATTTAATTTCTTGAAATGGTATGTCTTTTCTAATTAATATGGCTACTCCTCCTGCTCTGTTTTGTCTATCCTTTCTAATACAGTTGTAACCTCTAATTTTTAATTTGTCTTTTTCATTTAGTTTAGTTTCGTTGATCATCATAATACCGATTTTGCGCCTGTTTAAAAATTCTATTAAACCTGCTATTCTATCTCGAATACCATTAGCGTTCCAACTACATATAACTATTTTAGCCATGTTTTTGTTGTAGTTCTACTGTAAAGTTATAAAACACTTCAAACTTCTCTACATGTGATGTACATTTTGATAGCTTAGTATTTAGTCTTCTAATATCGCTATTTCTTTTACGTTAATGAGATTGTTTAAGTCTTTGAATTCATTTACTAAAGAATTAAAGTCCGAGTGAATTTGGTTGCTGGTATCAGCTGCTTCCTGTGTTGTTGCTGCTTGTTTTTGTTTTATCCTGCTTGGCTGTGTCCAGTAGTTGATTGTTTCCGTCTTAGGTAATGTTTCTCCTCTGAGCCTGGGGAAGATATTTTCGTCCATGATGTCTACGTTCTTATTTCCACCCCTATCGAGCTAGCCCCCCCACTTTGCAAAAATAAAAAAACAAATAGCGTACAATTATGAGCTATTTATGAGCTTTCATATCCCGCAAATTAAAAATTTTGAGCTCGTTGCACTACACAGGAATTTAATATTTATGGTGGGGGGGCTGAGTCGATATCGACTCAGCCCCCCATCACTTAAAAATAAAAATATTCAATCAATCTTTGCGGCAGAATTAGGAGCTATTTATGAGCTTTTAAGCTAATATAGTTTTAATTTTTGAGCTCATCCCCTTAACCCATAAAATCAGCCTACGTCTTCCCGGCACAAGAGAGAACTATACTCAAAATCAAAGAAATTAATTATTTTCCGACTAAATATTGTTTATCGATTTATGAGCTCGTAAAATACGCGAATTTCGATTATTGAGTTACAATCTTTTTACAATAAAACTACCCCACATTTCCCCGGAACAAGAGATAACTATACTTAAAATGAAGGAAATTAATTATTTTCCAATTAAATATTGTTCATCAATTTATGAGCTCGTAAAATACGCGAATTTTGATTATTGAGCTACAACTCCTTTACAATAAAACACATTTTTCCGGTACGTGCATTTTGATTATTGTATTGTAACTTTTTTTGCAAGAACTACTATTATATTTCTATATGATAAAATTATACATTATAATTATAAAATAATAAATTTATATATTATGTCTAAATCAATTTTTTGATAGACCAAAGTATGCAACTCAATAATTTTTTCATATCTTGCATATAAATAAAAAAAAAAAAAATAGATCAATTGCGCAAATGTTTAGTTTATATTTTGATGAATCTTAGTATATATTCTTTTTATAAATTCTTTTTTTATGAATTAAATTAATACTGATATGTGAAATATAAAAGATTATTGCAGATAATCTTAATCTTAGATCTCAGATATTTAAATTGTATTACAAGACAACATTTTTTAAATAATTCTCTTACATCTATTCAAAAGGATATAAAGTTAATGAATTAATGACAATTCTTACTATCCAATTTTGTTTAGAAATTTTATCTATTATATTATTATTGCATGTGATTTTGATTTTTATGTGATTGGGGTTTTATTGTAAAAGGGTTGTAGCTCAATAATCGAAATTCGCGTATTTTACGAGCTCATAAATCGATAAACAATATTTAATTGGGAAATAATTAATTTCCTTCATTTTAAGTATAGTTATCTCTTGTGCCGGGGAGATGTGAGGTGGTTTTATTGTAAAAGGGTTGTAGCTCAATAATCGAAATTCGCGTATTTTACGAGCTCATAAATCGATAAACAATATTTAATTGGGAAATAATTAATTTCCTTCATTTTAAGTATAGTTATCTCTTGTGCCGGAGAGATGTGAGGTGGTTTTATTGTAAAAGGGTTGTAGCTCAATAATCGAAATTCGCGTATTTTACGAGCTCATAAATCGATAAACAATATTTAGTCGGAAAATAATTGATTTCTTTGATTTTGAGTATAGTTTTCTCTTGTGCCGGGAAGACGTAGGGTGATTTTATGGGTTAAGGGGATGAGCTCAAAAATTAAAACTATATTAGCTTAAAAGCTCATAAATAGCTCCTAATTCTGCCGCAAAGATTGATTGAATATTTTTATTTTTAAGTGGTGGAGGGGCTGAGTCGATATCGACTCAGCCCCCCCACCATAAATATTAAATTCCTGTGTAGTGCAACGAGCTCAAAATTTTTAATTTGCGGGATATGAAAGCTCATAAATAGCTCATAATTGTACGCTATTTGTTTTTTTATTTTTGCAAAGTGGGGGGGCTAGCTCGATAGGGGTCTTATTTCCTTTTGTTAGTTGTTTGTTTGTCCCTGTTGCCTTTGTAATCCAGTTAAGTTTTTCGATGTATTTTTCACAGATTGTTGCATTTGCTGGATGATCGTTGCCACAATTTGCACATTTAGTTGGTGTAGTTGCAGGTTTTTTAGACTCTCTTGTTAGATGTTCTTCTGCACATTTGAGACACTTAGGTGTGACATGGCAGTTTGTTGTTGCGTGTCTCCATTCCTGACATCTGTGACATTGCGTAATTCTTTTCTTATTGTAGTACTTCTCCCATTTGATTTTGGTGTGGCTTAGATATCTAACTTGATGTGCTAATATCTTTATATTCATATTACTATAAATTGTTATCATGTATAGAGGGTTGTACGTACCTCTCATTTCGTTACAATTGTTGACTTGGATTTCGTATTCTTCCAGTTCCCTCTTGATGTTTTCAATATCTAAGTTTTTAGGCAAGCCTTTTATCACGAATGCTTTTGTTTTCTGTTCTTTTAGTGTGAATGTGTGATATTGGGCTCTATCTGTATACAAAATCCTGATTAATTTTTGATAGTCTTCTTGAGTTTCTGTATGTACAGCCGTGCGATTAGCTTGATACTTAATGTGAAATTTATTGCAAGTTATATCTTTTATTTTAGTTATAAAGTCCTTGTGTGATTTTACCTCTCCATGTATGATTATTGGCGGAAGCTTCTGCTTGCTACTTGCATTTTTAGGAATCCTTGATGTCCCAGGATTGTTATTTGTCGTGCAACAGTCTTGTTCGTTATTAGAGTCTTCATATTCCATTTCTGTATCATCAATATCTGTCAGTAGGTTAAAACGATTATTTGTTTCTATTGAGTAGGGTTTATTTTGCTTTGCCATTTTTGATTTAACTTCTTTATTACAATATTATTATTTTCTATTGCTTTTCTTTTGTTTCTTATTATATTTTCGGTCTCAAACAGTTCACTGAATTTGATCGATGTGCAATGTGCAATGTGCTTGTTCTCATGGTTTTGTGGAATAATTTCATTAATTGCCACATTGTGTGGCAATTTGAGATTAGATTCTTTTTCTTGTATTTTATTTCCTTTTAGGCCAAGTACGGTAATTTTCTTTGTTTCCTCAATGTTCACTAACTTGAGTTTACTATTTGATATATTTGTGTTTGATTTGAGTTTATTTAATCAATTAGTTAATCGTAATCTATAGTAGATCACTCTTCGCTTTATACCGCTCCGATCGAGAGCTCGACGAGAACTCAAGGACGAGAACTGGTGCTTTACAACGTGGTATGACTGTTGGCGATGTTAAAACTTTCAGACTAGCTACAGTTAGGAATCATTTGAGAACTTTTAGACAACTGTAAATAAAATAGATTATTATCATCGCAATAATTTAAGCATTCATTTGTAATAAAATATCAATATTGATAAAATTTAAATTAATAAAAAAAAAGTGAGTGCCAACGGTACATGGTATTCCCAAGCGGTCACCCATCTAAGTACTGACCATGCCCAACGTTGCTTAACTTCAGTGATCGGACGAGAACTTTTTTTTTTTAACTATATATATATTTATTTCATACTTTACAATGCGATTAGAAATTATCACATATTTACTTAACTCTATAGTTCCTGCCTAGTTCAGGCTTAACCTATCTCATCAAGTACATATAACTTATAGTAGCTATAAATTTTTAACATTTCCGGTATTATTTTGTCTTGTCCTTGCTTACTATCTTACTCTGTGTTACATATCGTAGGAAAAATATAAAATAACAAAAAACCTACATATCAAAGAAATGAAAGGAATAAATAAGATTACTTAATTAATTAATTAATTAATTAGTTAAACATAACAATAGGATAAAATAACAGAAATATCTCTTAATATCTATAATACCTTATAAAAGATATTTAGTTTTTGATAAGGAACTTCATATTTAAAGTGTTTTGGCATATTGCTAACTCTTAATTGCGTTATATCTTTTGTTAGATTATTATGTTCTAACTGTGTATTATAAAATCTTTCCGCTATATTATAAATATATTCCTTAATGTATGGTATTTGTGTTTGTTCGTGTAGTTCAACAATCCGGCTATATCTACCAGCGTTAAGTATCAGTCTTAAACATTTATTTTGAAAACTTTGCAAAGGTTTTAAGTTAGTTTTCGCCGTGCCGCACCATACCGCGGCCGCATATGTCAGTATTGGCCTAAGTATCCTTTTATATATTAATATCTTATTGCATCTGCTGACTGTAGAATCTTTAACCATTAATGGATAGAGTTGTTTCATTACTGCATATATCTTATTCAGAGTAGTCTTAATATGTATTTTGTATGTTAATTTGTAATCCAGGTTAACCCCTAAATACTTAACTGTACTTTTACAAATTGCTTCTTGATTATATATTTTAACTGGTTGTATTATTCGCGAATCTTTTATTTTTCTAGTAAATACAATCATTTCCGTTTTTGCAGCATTAAGTGCTATTTTCCATTTTGTATAATATTCCTGTAGTAGATCTATATGTATCTGTACTTGTTTAGCAGCGACTATAGCGCTAAAAGAGTGTGCATATATCTCTGTATCATCCGCAAACATCGCTAATTTGTTTTTCGCAAATTGTACTATATCATTAATATATATTGAGAACAAGGCTGGTCCAAATACCGACCCTTGAGGTACTCCTGCTCTTATAACTTTCTCTTCAGAATTTACATTATTTACCCTTACTTGTAGTTTTCTATCATATAAGTATGATTGTATTAGCCTGATGATAGTAATTGGATAATTACATTGGATCATCTTATACAACAGTCCATCCATCCATACCTTGTCGAATGCTTTTTCTATATCCAACAGCAGCATAACTGTCACGTTACCCTTGTTGAAGTTGTAACGGGGTCACTTTTCGCGAGTGCGTGGATGAACTCGGTCGGGATCAGAGCTCGTGAAAGGTGAGACACACGAAGTTTTAGTTAATAGATATTGTCTTTATTTGCCTCGTCGGCAATGGTCGATTTACACTAGTGAGCGCGCGGCGGATGATGCAACGCGCGAGATGCAATGCGCGTTCGTTATTCGGTGCGCGATGTTCGATATATCGAACCGCTTATAATATTCGTAACCGTGTTTATTTTGACGGCACGCGAAACGCGCAAGAAATCGGGCGCGGTCGGTCGGCGCGTGTACGGCAAGGCCGTGTTTATTTTGACGGCGCGTGAGACGCGCAAGAAATTGGGCGCGGTCGGTCGGCGCGTATACGGCAAGGCCGTGTTTATTTTGACGGCGCGCGGAATATAATGAAATATCAGGTGATAGGTATTTCGGCGCGATAATTATAATCCGTTAGTATTAATATGGTTTTTGGATCGTGGTCGCGGGATTGATCGCGTGTTCCCAGTGGTCGGGAAATGCGATCGGAGATCGAGTACTCTCGATCGGGCGGAGAACTCTCCGTCCCTGCTTCCGTTCGCGGAGTTGAGGATAGCGTGGCGGAGTCGAGAAAACTCGACGGGGCAGCGAACTCGCAAACCCACGGTCCGGCTAGCTGGAGCGGTCGAGTGATAGACCGTAGTCGAGGAGAGCGGCGAACACTCCGCTCTCGTTGAGTCGGTCGGATTTGTGTCAGGAGTTCGGAGACTGCACGGAAGCCGAGAATGCTCGGCGGAGGCTGCGAACACGTCAACTTCACGTTCCGTCGTTGCTACTACTTTTCAGGATCGGTTCTGGTATCTCGGAGCGTACTGCTCGAGCGGATTCAGGAATCGTTCTGGTCCCGAGATGTCGAAACGCTGTCTTCTTATACCCGAGCGTCTATCGGTAATTGCGTCGTTCGCCCCCGGGTGGGGATAACGACGCGTTGTTTTCAGCGGGTAATTACGGTAAACGCGTCGCTTCCCCTGGGCGAAACGACGCGACGTTTCGGCGGGTGACGCTCGGGATCTTCCGGCAGCGCTCGGCTATGCTCGGTCTTCGGCGTAACGGCGGCCGTATAACGGCCGCATGGTTGTTTATCACAACCGCGGTGTTTGAGATATTAAAAAAGGGCGCTAGGCGCCTCTGCCACTGCCCGGCTGGTGTTCGCCGGGCGGCAGACTTCCGGCTGACTACGTGCCGGGTAGCGATGGGGGGTGCATCGTTACAAAGTTACATCTTATATCGTTAACTATTCTAACAACATGTTGTACAGTATTATGTTTCTCTCTGAATCCAAATTGTTCATCTATAGTTATATTATTTTGTGCTTCATGTTTTGTTATTTTATTTAGTATTACTTTTTCTATAACTTTGCTTATACTTGAAAGTAAGCTAATTGGTCTGTAACTGGAAGGTTTAGTAGGGTCTTTACGAGGTTTTAATATCGATATAACTATTGCCTTCTTCCATTCTTGCGGGAAATATCCTAGTTTAATAATCGCATTTGTTATATACATTAATTGGACTAATGCTTTTCTACTAATGTTTTTTAGAACAATATTTTGTATACCGTCCTTTCCAGGTGCTTTTAGCGAAGATAGTTTTTTAATGATATTATTAATTTCTTTTGGCGATGTTATCTCTTGGTTGCAGTTTTCTATATTTTCCACTTTGTTCCTTATTAAGTCTTCAACTATTTTAATTACCGCTTTTTGTTGTTCATTATTGTTGTTCAGATCAATGCTATGCACTTTCTCATATTGTGTTGCAATCATTTCTGCTTTATCATCATCTGAAAAAGCTTCAATATTATTATCTTCTAACGTTGGAATTGTTTGAAATTTCTTTTTAAATATTTTAGTCATTTTCCAAAGGGATTTATCATATATATTTATTTTTGATAATTTTTTCCTTCATACTTCATTTCTGTAGTTAATTATTTCTACCTTAATCATATTTATGTGCTGTTTATAGATATCTTTATAAGTTGGATTCCTAGTTCTCTACTATATTCTTCTATTTCTATTTCTAGTTTTAATTAAATCCAATATTTCCTCTAGCAGTTCTTCGTCTTCTCTTTTGCTATTAGCTTTATTAACTGTTTCTTTAAGCGCTATTTCTAAACTATTTGAAAATTTTAGTACCTCTTGGTCAATATTGTGCTTTGTATAGATTTTATTATTTATTGCTATTTTTGAATCTAAAAAACTTCTGAATTTATTCCAATCGGCTTTTTTGTATTTATATA
This sequence comes from Polyergus mexicanus, assembly GCF_030449975.1. Classification (NCBI taxonomy): domain Eukaryota; kingdom Metazoa; phylum Arthropoda; class Insecta; order Hymenoptera; family Formicidae; genus Polyergus; species Polyergus mexicanus. The sequence continues at coordinate 11,773,431 of NW_027223323.1, forward strand.
CTTCTTGTTCATATATATTATTACAATTTACTTGCCCTATTGTAAATAATATAGGTCTATGGTCGGAATTCAATTCATTGAGTACTATTGTTTCCGTGATGTTCCTGATTTTTTTTATTAATTATTATGTCTATTGTTGTAGGTGTACCACCGTTCTCCGGGTAATGAGTAGGCTCATCTGGAAACATAATACTGCAGTTGTTCATTTGGCTATAACTATATAGAGTACGACCATTTGCATTATTAACATGACAATTCCAGGCTTTATGTCTTGAATTGAGATCCCCGACTAACAACACCTTATTAGATACATTTAATAGTATATCTAAATCTTTTTTAGTGTACTGTATGGATGGTCTGTTATATGCTGCTATAATATGAATATCATTAGCTAATTTTATACACACATTTTCTACTACGCAATTTTTAATTTTAATTAACTTATAAGGAATATTATTCTTAATAAGTATCATTACTCCTCCTGCCGCATTATCTCTATTATATTGTTATAGCCCGAACAGGCTATACACGAATTATTAAATATATTATTCTAAATACATATTATTTTATATGATTGCTCAACGTGTAACGCGAATACAGATCACGTTACGAGCGTTGACCGAACAAAGTGCTGACAACGCGAGCCACGCGCTAAGCCCGAGCGACCGTGCAATCATTTCATTGCGAAAACGCGGAAATCAGGGCAAGCGGAAGAAGGACATTGCGAAAATGCAACGTAAAAGTCTTACTTAAAGGCAAAATAAAAAGGAAAAAAGAAATTGCGAAAGTGCAAGCAAAGAAGTCCTACTTAGAACTTCTTAGCTTGCATCCGGATATTGCCAAAATCAAGCGACACGACACACAGCCTTGTCGCTAAATGACCCCCTCCCGGGAAGCCAAGGGGAGTTAATAAAAAGGCCTACCGCTAACGAACGGCGGGCAGTCTTGATCATTAATTAATATTACGCGGGTAGTCACAATAACTATTAAACGGGCAGTCTTTACCATTAATATTACGCGGGCAAACTTTATTCCTTTACGCGAGCAATATCTCTAATAACCGCGAGTGTGTCAAAACGAGTATCAATAATTATTATAATATTGAATAGCCACGCAGTCGGCAGAAATATATACGAAGAAGCGAGAGGCCGAGTCTCGAGACCGAAACTCGACTCTAGACACGCGCACGTTAAGATATCCGTTATCGTGATACGCGAGCGAAAGTGCGGGAACATTGTAATCAAGTCACAAATAAAATAGATATTAATATATTTATTTAACTGAAAAGGTGTCATTTTAAACAAATAACAACAGTGAAGTTCTCAGGCGGAGCCCGAATTTCCAAATTCCTTCCGGCAAACGATCCCAACTACCGTGCCTCTCCGGAGGCACAACATTATTTGGTGGCAGCGGTGGGATCTGCCGGGGCATTGCCAGAACTAAGCAAGACCTGCATAAGACACGGTTGTGTTAAAAAGCGGGCACGCCAACAATCAATTCAATTGAAGTTGACGGACGGAAGCAGCAGCTAAGCCTTCCCCAAGACCTGCAAGGCACCCAGAGTGTAAACAGAACAGGCACGCCAGCACACGTAAAACGTAAGCTGACGGAAACCACAATCAACGGAAGACACCGCACGGACAACAGAACGAGCATCGCCACAACAGCTGTAGCAGAAACGTGAACCGCCAAGCATCGCGACCTACGATAACTCTACAGACAACACACCGACACCGGACAACGACCGCCGTACGACGAGCATCGTCAGCTGTATCAGCCGCCGAGCGAAGGACTGCAGCGTCAGCAACCTACTGACACAGCGAGCGATCATGCGAGCCGTTATACTATTGTAAGTCCGAAAAATTTAATAAATATAACTGTGTGAATGTCGGAAGGTTCTAATATACCGAAACCGATAGCGAACCGATCGTGGTTATTAAGCGAACCAGCCCGATGAGCGATAAGCGTAAGTTTAACACCGCGAGAAAATTTTGATAAAACGCGAAGAAACTTAGAAAAACAATACTCGATCGAAAGCGAAACCGAGTTACCGGATAACGTAGTCACAGAACGCGAATTTCCGTTTAACAATTTTGACGAAAGCCTACTCCCGCGTAATACGACTGACCCCACTGACGACACTCAACGCGAGACTAGACGTACGCGACCGTGTATTAGTAGAACTCCAAGTAGAGTATCCCTACGGCGCGAATTTTCATTAACTTCCTACGAGAGCGATCTATTCGATCCGGAAGAAATTTATAGCCAACAAGAAAGTAATATGACCGAATCGCGAAATCCGCAAGAAAACACTCCCGCGAACCCGCCACAAAGCGCGGTAGACGAGGAAATAGAAAGAATGCGACGATCCATTCACCAAATAGACCGAAATATAGTGGAGGCTGATTACACACCGCCCCACGAGAGAAATCGCGAAGAAAGAGGCGACGCGCACCTTCTCGAAATATTAAATGAAATACGCACGGAAGTAAAATCATTAAACAGGCGAGTAACGCGAGTAGAAGACGCGATTATGGAATTACCACGTCACGGATATAACCGCTCAGAAGACGGTAACGACGCGTTTAATGGAATATATGGACGAACCGCACGCGACATCAGAAGTCGACGAAGCACTGCTCCGAATTACTTACCGTTAAAAGAAGCAAGAGCAATGATTCCCGAATTTGACGGAACATCGCGACATAAGTTATTAGAATTTTTAAATGCATGCACGTACGCCGTTCAAGACATACATCCCGCAGATGAAGAATCATTAATCCGAGCAATATTATTTACAAAACTGAAAGGAAAAGCCATGCAGGATTTCGAGACACGAAATATTCAGACGTTCGCCGAATTAAAACAACAACTCGAGACTTGTTACCAGTCTAAACAAAGTACTACGCACTTACAAATCGAGTTCAATTCCTTAAAACAAAAGCCAAATAAAACTGCGCACGCTTTCGGACAACGTGTTGATTTACTAGCGATGAAATTATATGATTCGATGATCGAAGGAAAGGAGCATTCCGCAACCTCAAAACGCACGATTCAACAAACAATCCAAGAGCAAGCGTTAATAAATTTCCAAATCGAGTTACACGACGAATTACAAGTGCTCGTACGCGCGCAGCGATATACGACGCTCCAAGAAGCGATAACGGGCACGAGCGCCGAAGAAAAACTCAGACCGAGAACAGCGAGAACAAGTGGTTTTGCTAATAAAAATAAAACCGAATTTAGTTACTCGCGAAATAGTCGAAATCCGACATCGCAATGCTTTAAATGCGGAAAAAACGGACATTTCGGACGCGATTGCCGTAGCAGCCGATACGCGCTCCCGAAGCCGGAAAAACCCTCGCGAATAAACGCGATAAGTAAATACTGCTCGCATTGCAAAAGAACAGGACACAGCCTCAACGAATGCTGGAGTCTAAAAGGGAAACCGAAAAACAATACAAATAAACTAAAAGTCGGAAATCAGCAAAAAACGCGCGACGAAAATATACGCGATCGAAAGAAACCGCGACAACAAAAAAGAAACGCCGATAGCGCAAGTAGCAGCAACGAAGACGAGCAGGAGGAAGCGAGAAAGAGATAACCGCGACCTGCATCTGAGTATCGCGTTACGCATATTAAAGATATGCCATGCGCAAAGAAAAAGACGGACTTATTGCTAATAACATTACCAATGCGACAAGCGAAAAACGAAAAAATACAGATGTACGATTCAGCATCTCACTAATAAAATTGAAACATTTAAAAGACGACGCATTGATACACGAAGATAAAATCGCGCTCACAGGCATAACCGGACTTAAAATACACACCATCGGAAAAATGTACGCCACAATCAAGATAGAAAACCATAAGGTAAAACATGCATTTTACATGGTAAAGGACGACATTCCGATCGAATATGAAGGAATACTAGGAATTGATTTCCTTCGACAACATTCGGTATCCTGCGATTATAATAAAAATCAATTAAAAATAGGAAACGCCGTACTAAAATTCCATTCGCTTAACAAAACGATTCTAAAACCGCGCAGCGAGACCATCGTAAAAGCGACAACAAATCAAAATCGAATAGGAATAGTACGAGCAGAGGAAACAGCTCCAGGAATCTACCTTGGAAACTGCTTAGTAGAACCTAATAATTACACGTGTCCCGTTAGTATTATAAATACAACCGATATGGAAGTCGAGATACAGACGCCAAACGTCACCCTCGAAGACATAGAACGCGAGATCAAATCTAAAATACATACGGTGGAAACAAGAAAAAATTTTAAGTATACTAACTCGAGACACAGACAAATATGACAACTACTACGCACGCAACATTTAAATACAGAAGAAAAACAGACACTCCTACGGATATGCGAAGAATATTACGATACATTTCAGTTGGACGGAGAACCACTGACGTGCACCGCGACGGTAGAGCACGAGATAAACACGCGCGCCGACACCTCGCCGGTGAACACGAGACCGTATCGTCTTCCCGAGAAGCACAAAACGGATGTAAATAAACAAGTGCAAGAAATACTAAAAAATGGCATAATCCAAACAAGCGCGAGTCAATGGAACGCACCCTTATTGGTGGTACCAAAAAAGGCCGACGCATCCGGAAAACCTAAGCTCCGAGTAGTAGTAGATTTTCGGAAGCTAAACGATTTAACAATAGGCGATTCATTTCCACTGCCCAATATCACCGATATACTGGACCAGCTAGGAAACGCTAAATATTTTACTACACTAGACTTAGCGTCAGGATATCACCAGATACCGATGGCTGAGCAAGATAAACAAAAGACAGCTTTTTCAACGCCCTACAAACACTATGAATTTAATAGAATGCCGTTTGGATTGAAAAATGCGCCAGCAACATTCCAGAGATTGATGAATTCAATTCTAACAGGAATGCAAGGACTTAAATGTCTAGTTTATTTAGACGACATTGTCATATACGGATCGAGCCTAGAGGACCACAATAGAAGACTCAAGGAGGTACTACAGAGACTCCGAGAAAATAATCTAAAATTGCAACCAGATAAATGCGAGTTTTTGCGCAAAGAAGTAATTTATCTAGGTCACATTATTTCGGAGAATGGAATATCTCCGGATCCGTCAAAGCTAACCGCAATAAAAGAATTTCCGACGCCGAAGAAAGTAAAAGATATACAATCTTTCATAGGACTAGCCGGATACTACAGAAAATTCATAGAAGATTTTTCAAAAATAGCCAAGCCACTAACGAAATTAACAAAGAAAACGGAAAAATTCGAGTGGACAATGGAACAGCAAAATGCTTTTGAAATATTAAAAAAAAAATTAATGACTGCGCCAGTGCTAACGTATCCAGATTTCAATCAAGAATTCATAGTGACCACCGATGCTTCCGACTATGCAATCGGAGCAGTATTGTCACAAGGAAAACTAGATAATGACCGACCAATTGCTTACGCCAGCAGAGTTTTATCGCGAGCGGAGCAGAATTACAATACAACAGAGAAGGAATTACTAGCAATTGTATGGGCTGTAAAACATTTTAGGCCATACATATACGGTACGAAATTTAAAATCGTAACCGACCACAAACCATTAATCTGGTTATTTAATGTGAATGATCCCGGATCAAGATTAATCCGATGGAGATTAAAACTCGAAGAATATGATTATGAAATTATTCATAAGGCCGGACGAGCGAACGCGAACGCATTGAGCCGCAATGTAACAAGAGAAGCGCATAAAACAGAAGAGGAAGAACGAGAAATCCTCGCAATAGAAGAAGAAACAAATTTCGACGAAGAAAAAATATACACAGAGGAAGACAAGAAACAGATATTATATGAATATCATGATGCATCCACAAGAGGACATCAAGAAGTTGAACGCACGATAAAAAGAATCCGCCTAAATTATAATTGGCCAGGAATAACGAAAGATGTAGAAAAATACATCGCAAAATGCGAATTGTGCCAGAAAAATAAATTATCGCGAAAAAATAAAGTACCGTTAATAATCACAGATACGCTTACTAAACCTTTTGAAAAATGCGCGTTAGATATTGTAGGACCGTTAACAGTTACAACAAACGGAAATAAATATCTCTTAATATTCCAAGACAATTTAACGAAATTCAGCAAAGCGATACCGATTCCAAACCAAGAAGCGAACACGGTCAGTAAGAAATTCGTTACAAAAATTGTACTTGAACACGGAATACCGGAAAAAATTTTAACGGATCAAGGCACAAATTTCCTCAGCGAAATATTCAAAAATACATGTAAATTACTAAAAATAAATAAAATACAGACAACTGCCTATCATTCGGAAAGTAATGGCGCGTTAGAACGATCGCATCGAACATTAGCTGAATATTTAAGACACTACATAAACGAAGACCAGACAGACTGGGACGAATGGATACCGTTCGCAATGTTTACGTATAACACGACGCCACATACAGCTACGGGGTATACACCTTTCGAATTAGTGTACAGGCACCAAGCGGATCTATCTACGTCACTGACGAGACCGCCTAAACCGACATACAATTACGACGATTACGCGCAAGAATTGAAAGAAAGATTAAGGGCAACGAGTCAGCTCGCAAAAGAGCATATTAAAGAAGAAAAAATTAAAGCCAAAAAACAGTACAACAAAGGCACTAGAGAAATAAAATTTAAAGTCGGCGACAAGGTATTAGTACACTACGAGACGCTCCGACGTGAACGATCTAAGAAACTTGAATCCCTATGGACCGGACCGTACGTAATAATCGAGAAAAATTCGAACGTGAATTATACAATTAAGAAAGGAAGAAAAGCGGTGCGCATGCATACAAATAAATTGAAACAATTTATAGAAAATTAAAATAAGAAACGATTATATTCATATTATATACGGGAAAAATATTGTATATTAGAATAAGAAGAAATTTTGTTTTGCGAAAAACGTCACTTTTACATCTCCGTTTTTCTTTTTCTTACGGGGGAGGATGTTATAGCCCGAACAGGCTATACACGAATTATTAAATATATTATTCTAAATACATATTATTTTATATGATTGCTCAACGTGTAACGCGAATACAGACCACGTTACGAGTGTTGACCGAACAAAGCGCTGACAACGCGAGCCACGCGCTAAGCCCGAGCGACTGTGCAATCATCTCATTGCGAAAACGCGGAAATCAGGGCAAGCGGAAGAAGGACATTGCGAAAATGCAACGTAGAAGTCCTACTTAAAGGCGAAATAAAAAGGAATAAAGAAATTGCGAAAGTGCAAGCAAAGAAGTCCTACTTAGAACTTCTTAGCTTGCATCCGGATATTGCCAAAATCAAGCGACACGACACACAGCCTTGTCGCTAAATGACCCCCTCCCGGGAAGCCAAGGGGAGTTAATAAAAAGACCCACCGCTAACGAACGGCGGGCAGTCTTGATCATTAATTAATATTACGCGGGTAGTCACAATAACTACCAAACGGGCAGTCTTTACCATTAATATTACGCGGGCAAACTTTATTCCTTTACGCGAGCAATATCTCTAATAACCGCGAGTGTCAAAACGAGTATCAATAATTATTATAATATTGAATAGCCATGCAGTCGGCAGAAATATATACGAAGAAGCGAGAGGCGAGTCTCGAGACCGAAACTCGACTCTAGACACGCGCACGTTAAGATATCCGTTATCGTGATACGCGACGCGAGCGAAAGTGCGGGAACATTGTAATCAAGTCACAAATAAAATAGATATTAATATATTTATTTAACTGAAAAGGTGTCATTTTAAACAAATAACAACAGTGAAGTTCTCAGGCGGAGCCCGAATTCCCAAATTCCTTCCGGCAAACAATCCCAACTACCGTGCCTCTCCGGAAACACAACAGTATCTTTCGCATGTATAGTTTCTTATCTTATAATTATCTTTGGCACTTAATTTGGTTTCATTAATAAGCATTATGTCTACTTTGATTCTTTTAAGAAATTCGATAAGCTCACAAGTTTTATGTCTAATTCCATTTGCGTTCCAAGTACAAATTCTTATATCACACATGTTTGTTCTTCAAGAGTTTGACAAAATTCAACGAATACTTGAAATTTATCTATTTGATTATTACACTTATCTAGTTGCTCATTTAATGATCTAACTAATTCTAACATCCTTTTGATATTACATTTTGTATTCAATTTTTTAAATTCTCTTAAAAGTGTTAGAAAATCTTTAAGTTCATTGTCTCCTTTATTGCCATTATTATTCTCCTCAAAGTTTTTACGCATACCTTTTACACTCTGACTATAACTAATACTTCTGTTTTTATTGTAGTTAATCCAGCTTTTTCCATGCCTATCATCTGGTTCTACTCCTAATTTGGGAAATTGCTTCAGATTATCCAAGCCTACTTCCTTGCACTGCCTCCTTGGCTCCTTACTTCTTGTTTTTATTCGCTCTTGTTCCATCCCAATCCATGCAAGTCTCCTTTTGTACGCTTCACATATTGTGGCATTAGCTGGATGATCTTTATCGCAGTTTATACATTTAGCTGGTTCACTCCTAGGTTTCTTACAATCCTTAGTTAAGTGTTCTCCTGCACATTTTATACATACTGGGTCCGCATGACAATTTATTGTTGCATGTCCCCATTCCTGGCATCTATGACACTGTGCAATTCTTCTTTTATTGACGTAATTATCCCATTCTACTTTCGTGTAGCACAGAAATTGCGCTTTTTGTTTGAGTACGTTAAGTTTGATTGTTGTTACTGACACCATAAACATTGGCTTGCGAGTTCCTTTCATTAAATTGATATTATGCACTGTTATTCCCAATTCTTTAAGGTTTTCTTTGATTTCTTCTGGTTTAACTAATTCATGTAGTCCTTTGAGTACATATGTCCTTCTTTTTTCATCCTTTGCTGTGTACGTATGAAACTTAACTTCCTTATTCTTCCATATTTGACTTAATGCTTCATAGTCTCTATAATTACTTAGGAATACATCTACATTATTCTCGTGATATTTCATATAAAAATTATTTTTCACGCTTTGTTTTATTAATTGCACAAATGCTGCATGATCTTGTACGCACCCATGTGCCACTAGTGGTGGTGGCTTCCTCTGTTTGATTTCTTGTATGTTATTTTCTTCATTATCTGTATTTTCTGCTTCTATTTCATCATCCTCTTGTTCTTCATCTTCCAATAGAGCAAATCTATTTTTAGTCTCTATCTTATTTGCTATTCTTTTGGGCATACTGCTTCCTGTTATGTCCATTTCACTGGCTTCACTGTACTTTCTTTTTGTTCTTCTGGTCAGTACTACCGTATATTGCGGTATTATGCTTTGTCCGCTTGTTTCCCCTCCTACATTTTTGAGGTTAGCTTCTTGTATTGTATTGTTTCCAGTATTTCCTTTGGTTGGATTTTCTTCGCTTCCTTCCCTCAGTGTTCTTTAGTGTTTTAGCATTAGATACGATGTAATAAGTTATATTACTCCCTATTTAATTTTTGTTTTCTATTACTTTCAAGACTGCCTCTATACAGCACGTGCGCGCACCGAAAAGGGGGGACGAGAACTGGTGCTTTACAACGTGGTATGACTGTTGGCGATGTTAAAACTTTCAGACTAGCTATAGATAGGAATCATTTAAGAACTTTTAGACAACTGTAAATAAAATAGATTATTATCATCGCAATAATTTAAGCATTCATTTGTAATAAAATATAAATATTGATAAAATACAAATTAGCAAAAAAATTAAGTGCCAACGTTACATGGTGTTCCCAAGCGGTCACCCATCTAAGTACTGACCATGCCCAACGTTGCTTAACTTCAGTGATAGAGAATTTTTAGACAACTGTAAATAAAATAGATTATTATCATCGCAATAATTTAAGCATTCATTTGTAATAAAATATCAATATTGATAAAATCCAAATTAGCAAAAAAATTAAGTGCCAACGTTACATGGTGTTCCCAAGCGGTCACCCATCTAAGTACTACTGACCATGCCCAACATTGCTTAACTTCAGTGATCGGACGAGAACTTTTATATATATATATATATTTATTTCATACTTTACAATGTGAATTATCACATATTTGCTTAACTCTATAGTTCCTGCCTAATTCAGGCTTAACCTATATCATCAAGTACATATAACTTATAGTAACTATAAATTTTTTAACATTTCCGGTATTATTTTGTCTTGTCCTTGCTTACTTTTTTATTCTGTGTTACATATCGTAGGAAAAATATAAAATAACAAAAAACCTACATATCAAAGAAATGAAAGAAATAAATAAAATTAATTAATTAATTAATTAATTAATTAAACATAACAATAGGTTAAGATAACAGTAATATCTCTTAATATCTAATATGCATTATAAAAGATATTTAGTTTTTGATAAGGAACTTCATATTTAAAGTGTTTTGGCATATTGCTAACTCTTAATTGCGTTATATCTTTTGTTAGATTATTATGTTCTAACTGTGTATTATAAAATCTTTCCGCTATATTATAAATATATTCCTTAATGTATGGTATTTGTGTTTGTTCGTGTAGTTCAACAATCCGGCTATATCTATCAGCATTAAGTATCAGTCTTAAACATTTATTTTGAAAACTTTGCAAAGGTTTTAAGTTAGTTTTCGCCGTGCCGCACCATACCACCGCCGCATATGTCAGTATTGGCCTAAGTATCATTTTATATATTAATATCTTATTGTATCTGCTGACTGTAGAATCTTTAACCATTAATGGATAGAGTTGGTTCATTACCGCATATATCTTATTCAGAGTAGTCTTAATATGTATTTTGTATGTTAATTTGTAATCCAGGTTAACCCCTAAATACTTAACTGTACTTTTACAAATTGCTTCTTGATTATATATTTTAACTGGTTGTATTATTCGCGATTGGTGTTTTACAACGTGGTATGACTGTTGGCGATGTTAAAACTTTCAGACTAGCTACAGATAGGAATAACTTGAGAATTTTTAGACAACTGTAAATAAAATAGATTATTATCATCGCAATAATTTAAGCATTCATTTGTAATAAAATATCAATATTGATAAAATCCAAATTAGCAAAAAAATTAAGTGCCAACGTTACATGGTGTTCCCAAGCGGTCACCCATCTAAGTACTACTGACCATGCCCAACATTGCTTAACTTCAGTGATCGGACGAGAACTTTTATATATATATATATATATATATATATATATATATATATATATATATATTTATTTCATACTTTACAATGTGAATTATCACATATTTGCTTAACTCTATAGTTCCTGCCTAATTCAGGCTTAACCTATCTCATCAAGTACATATAACTTATAGTAACTATAAATTTTTTAACATTTCCGGTATTATTTTGTCTTGTCCTTGCTTACTTTTTTATTCTGTGTTACATATCGTAGGAAAAATATAAAATATCAAAAAACCTACATATCAAAGAAATGAAAGAAATAAATAAAATTAATTAATTAATTAATTAATTAATTAAACATAACAATAGGTTAAGATAACAGTAATATCTCTTAATATCTAATATGCATTATAAAAGATATTTAGTTTTTGATAAGGAACTTCATATTTAAAGTGTTTTGGCATATTGCTAACTCTTAATTGCGTTATATCTTTTGTTAGATTATTATGTTCTAACTGTGTATTATAAAATCTTTCCGCTATATTATAAATATATTCCTTAATGTATGGTATTTGTGTTTGTTCGTGTAGTTCAACAATCCGGCTATATCTATCAGCATTAAGTATCAGTCTTAAACATTTATTTTGAAAACTTTGCAAAGGTTTTAAGTTAGTTTTCGCCGTGCCGCACCATACCACCGCCGCATATGTCAGTATTGGCCTAAGTATCATTTTATATATTAATATCTTATTGCATCTGCTGACTGTAGAATCTTTAACCATTAATGGATAGTGTTGTTTCATTACCGCATATATCTTATTCAGAGTAGTCTTAATATGTATTTTGTATGTTAATTTGTAATCCAGGTTAACCCCTAAATACTTAACTGTACTTTTACAAATTGCTTCTTGATTATATATTTTAACTGGTTGTATTATTCGCGATTGGTGTTTTACAACGTGGTATGACTGTTGGCGATGTTAAAACTTTCAGACTAGCTACAGATAGGAATAACTTGAGAATTTTTAGACAACTGTTAATAAAATAGATTATTATCATCGCAATAATTTAAGCATTCATTTGTAATAAAATATCAATATTGATAAAATTTAAAATAATAAAAAAAGTGTGTGCCAACGGTACATGGTGTTCCCAAGCGGTCACCCATCTAAGTACTGACCATGCCCAACGTTGCTTAACTTCAGTGATCGGACGAGAACTGGTGCTTTACAACGTGGTATGACTGTTGGCGATGTTAAAACTTTCAGACTAGCTATAGATAGGAATCATTTAAGAACTTTTAGACAACTGTAAATAAAATAGATTATTATCATCGCAATAATTTAAGCATTCATTTGTAATAAAATATAAATATTGATAAAATACAAATTAGCAAAAAAATTAAGTGCCAACGTTACATGGTGTTCCCAAGCGGTCACCCATCTAAGTACTACTGACCATGCCCAACATTGCTTAACTTCAGTGATCGGACGAGAACTTTTATATATATATATATATATATATATATATATATATATATTTATTTCATACTTTACAATGTGAATTATCACATATTTGCTTAACTCTATAGTTCCTGCCTAATTCAGGCTTAACCTATCTCATCAAGTACATATAACTTATAGTAACTATAAATTTTTTAACATTTCCGGTATTATTTTGTCTTGTCCTTGCTTACTTTTTTATTCTGTGTTACATATCGTAGGAAAAATATAAAATAACAAAAAACCTACATATCAAAGAAATGAAAGAAATAAATAAAATTAGTTAATTAAACATAACAATAGGTTAAGATAACAGTAATATCTCTTAATATCTAATATGCATTATAAAAGATATTTAGTTTTTGATAAGGAACTTCATATTTAAAGTGTTTTGGCATATTGCTAACTCTTAATTGCGTTATATCTTTTGTTAGATTATTATGTTCTAACTGTGTATTATAAAATCTTTCCGCTATATTATAAATATATTCCTTAATGTATGGTATTTGTGTTTGTTCGTGTAGTTCAACAATCCGGCTATATCTATCAGCATTAAGTATCAGTCTTAAACATTTATTTTGAAAACTTTGCAAAGGTTTTAAGTTAGTTTTCGCCGTGCCGCACCATACCACCGCCGCATATGTCAGTATTGGCCTAAGTATCATTTTATATATTAATATCTTATTGCATCTGCTGACTGTAGAATCTTTAACCATTAATGGATAGAGTTGTTTCATTACCGCATATATCTTATTCAGAGTAGTCTTAATATGTATTTTGTATGTTAATTTGTAATCCAGGTTAACCCCTAAATACTTAACTGTACTTTTACAAATTGCTTCTTGATTATATATTTTAACTGGATGTATTATTCGCGATTGGTGTTTTACAACGTGGTATGACTGTTGGCGATGTTAAAACTTTCAGACTAGCTACAGATAGGAATAACTTGAGAATTTTTAGACAACTGTTAATAAAATAGATTATTATCATCGCAATAATTTAAGCATTCATTTGTAATAAAATATCAATATTGATAAAATTTAAAATAATAAAAAAAGTGTGTGCCAACGGTACATGGTGTTCCCAAGCGGTCACCCATCTAAGTACTGACCATGCCCAACGTTGCTTAACTTCAGTGATCGGACGAGAACTGGTGCTTTACAACGTGGTATGACTGTTGGCGATATTAAAACTTTCAGACTAGCTATAGATAGGAATCATTTAAGAACTTTTAGACAACTGTAAATAAAATAGATTATTATCATCGCAATAATTTAAGCATTCATTTGTAATAAAATATAAATATTGATAAAATACAAATTAGCAAAAAAATTAAGTGCCAACGTTACATGGTGTTCCCAAGCGGTCACCCATCTAAGTACTGACCATGCCCAACGTTGCTTAACTTCAGTGATCGAGAATTTTTAGACAACTGTAAATAAAATAGATTATTATCATCGCAATAATTTAAGCATTCATTTTTAATAAAATATTAATATTGATAAAATTCAAATTAGCAAAAAAATTAAGTGCCAACGTTACATGGTGTTCCCAAGCGGTCACCCATCTAAGTACTACTGACCATGCCCAACGTTGCTTAACTTCAGTGATCGAGAATTTTTAGACAACTGTAAATAAAATAGATTATTATCATCGCAATAATTTAAGCATTCATTTGTAATAAAATATCAATATTGATAAAATCCAAATTAGCAAAAAAATTAAGTGCCAACGTTACATGGTGTTCCCAAGCGGTCACCCATCTAAGTACTACTGACCATGCCCAACATTGCTTAACTTCAGTGATCGGACGAGAACTTTTATATATATATATATATATATATATATATATATATATATATATATATATATATATTTATTTCATACTTTACAATGTGAATTATCACATATTTGCTTAACTCTATAGTTCCTGCCTAATTCAGGCTTAACCTATCTCATCAAGTACATATAATTTATAGTAACTATAAATTTTTTAACATTTCCGGTATTATTTTGTCTTGTCCTTGCTTACTTTTTTATTCTGTGTTGCATATCGTAGGAAAAATATAAAATAACAAAAAACCTACATATCAAAGAAATGAAAGAAATAAATAAAATTAATTAATTAATTAATTAATTAATTAAACATAACAATAGGTTAAGATAACAGTAATATCTCTTAATATCTAATATGCATTATAAAAGATATTTAGTTTTTGATAAGGAACTTCATATTTAAAGTGTTTTGGCATATTGCTAACTCTTAATTGCGTTATATCTTTTGTTAGATTATTATGTTCTAACTGTGTATTATAAAATCTTTCCGCTATATTATAAATATATTCCTTAATGTATGGTATTTGTGTTTGTTCGTGTAGTTCAACAATCCGGCTATATCTATCAGCATTAAGTATCAGTCTTAAACATTTATTTTGAAAACTTTGCAAAGGTTTTAAGTTAGTTTTCGCCGTGCCGCACCATACCACCGCCGCATATGTCAGTATTGGCCTAAGTATCATTTTATATATTAATATCTTATTGTATCTGCTGACTGTAGAATCTTTAACCATTAATGGATAGAGTTGGTTCATTACCGCATATATCTTATTCAGAGTAGTCTTAATATGTATTTTGTATGTTAATTTGTAATCCAGGTTAACCCCTAAATACTTAACTGTACTTTTACAAATTGCTTCTTGATTATATATTTTAACTGGTTGTATTATTCGCGATTGGTGTTTTACAACGTGGTATGACTGTTGGCGATGTTAAAACTTTCAGACTAGCTACAGATAGGAATAACTTGAGAATTTTTAGACAACTGTAAATAAAATAGATTATTATCATCGCAATAATTTAAGCATTCATTTGTAATAAAATATCAATATTGATAAAATCCAAATTAGCAAAAAAATTAAGTGCCAACGTTACATGGTGTTCCCAAGCGGTCACCCATCTAAGTACTACTGACCATGCCCAACATTGCTTAACTTCAGTGATCGGACGAGAACTTTTATATATATATATATATATATATATATATATATATATATATATATATATATATATATATTTATTTCATACTTTACAATGTGAATTATCACATATTTGCTTAACTCTATAGTTCCTGCCTAATTCAGGCTTAACCTATCTCATCAAGTACATATAACTTATAGTAACTATAAATTTTTTAACATTTCCGGTATTATTTTGTCTTGTCCTTGCTTACTTTTTTATTCTGTGTTACATATCGTAGGAAAAATATAAAATATCAAAAAACCTACATATCAAAGAAATGAAAGAAATAAATAAAATTAATTAATTAATTAATTAATTAATTAAACATAACAATAGGTTAAGATAACAGTAATATCTCTTAATATCTAATATGCATTATAAAAGATATTTAGTTTTTGATAAGGAACTTCATATTTAAAGTGTTTTGGCATATTGCTAACTCTTAATTGCGTTATATCTTTTGTTAGATTATTATGTTCTAACTGTGTATTATAAAATCTTTCCGCTATATTATAAATATATTCCTTAATGTATGGTATTTGTGTTTGTTCGTGTAGTTCAACAATCCGGCTAGTACTCTGCGTTGATACCACTGCTTCATTTATTTTGAAAACTTTGCAAAGGTTTTAAGTTAGTTTTCGCCGTGCCGCACCATACCACCGCCGCATATGTCAGTATTGGCCTAAGTATCATTTTATATATTAATATCTTATTGCATCTGCTGACTGTAGAATCTTTAACCATTAATGGATAGTGTTGTTTCATTACCGCATATATCTTATTCAGAGTAGTCTTAATATGTATTTTGTATGTTAATTTGTAATCCAGGTTAACCCCTAAATACTTAACTGTACTTTTACAAATTGCTTCTTGATTATATATTTTAACTGGTTGTATTATTCGCGATTGGTGTTTTACAACGTGGTATGACTGTTGGCGATGTTAAAACTTTCAGACTAGCTACAGATAGGAATAACTTGAGAATTTTTAGACAACTGTTAATAAAATAGATTATTATCATCGCAATAATTTAAGCATTCATTTGTAATAAAATATCAATATTGATAAAATTTAAAATAATAAAAAAAGTGTGTGCCAACGGTACATGGTGTTCCCAAGCGGTCACCCATCTAAGTACTGACCATGCCCAACGTTGCTTAACTTCAGTGATCGGACGAGAACTGGTGCTTTACAACGTGGTATGACTGTTGGCGATGTTAAAACTTTCAGACTAGCTATAGATAGGAATCATTTAAGAACTTTTAGACAACTGTAAATAAAATAGATTATTATCATCGCAATAATTTAAGCATTCATTTGTAATAAAATATAAATATTGATAAAATACAAATTAGCAAAAAAATTAAGTGCCAACGTTACATGGTGTTCCCAAGCGGTCACCCATCTAAGTACTACTGACCATGCCCAACATTGCTTAACTTCAGTGATCGGACGAGAACTTTTATATATATATATATATATTTATTTCATACTTTACAATGTGAATTATCACATATTTGCTTAACTCTATAGTTCCTGCCTAATTCAGGCTTAACCTATCTCATCAAGTACATATAACTTATAGTAACTATAAATTTTTTAACATTTCCGGTATTATTTTGTCTTGTCCTTGCTTACTTTTTTATTCTGTGTTACATATCGTAGGAAAAATATAAAATAACAAAAAACCTACATATCAAAGAAATGAAAGAAATAAATAAAATTAATTAATTAAACATAACAATAGGTTAAGATAACAGTAATATCTCTTAATATCTAATATGCATTATAAAAGATATTTAGTTTTTGATAAGGAACTTCATATTTAAAGTGTTTTGGCATATTGCTAACTCTTAATTGCGTTATATCTTTTGTTAGATTATTATGTTCTAACTGTGTATTATAAAATCTTTCCGCTATATTATAAATATATTCCTTAATGTATGGTATTTGTGTTTGTTCGTGTAGTTCAACAATCCGGCTATATCTATCAGCATTAAGTATCAGTCTTAAACATTTATTTTGAAAACTTTGCAAAGGTTTTAAGTTAGTTTTCGCCGTGCCGCACCATACCACCGCCGCATATGTCAGTATTGGCCTAAGTATCATTTTATATATTAATATCTTATTGTATCTGCTGACTGTAGAATCTTTAACCATTAATGGATAGAGTTGGTTCATTACCGCATATATCTTATTCAGAGTAGTCTTAATATGTATTTTGTATGTTAATTTGTAATCCAGGTTAACCCCTAAATACTTAACTGTACTTTTACAAATTGCTTCTTGATTATATATTTTAACTGGTTGTATTATTCGCGATTGGTGTTTTACAACGTGGTATGACTGTTGGCGATGTTAAAACTTTCAGACTAGCTACAGATAGGAATAACTTGAGAATTTTTAGACAACTGTTAATAAAATAGATTATTATCATCGCAATAATTTAAGCATTCATTTGTAATAAAATATCAATATTGATAAAATTTAAAATAATAAAAAAAGTGTGTGCCAACGGTACATGGTGTTCCCAAGCGGTCACCCATCTAAGTACTGACCATGTCCAACGTTGCTTAACTTCAGTGATCGGACGAGAACTGGTGCTTTACAACGTGGTATGACTGTTGGCGATGTTAAAACTTTCAGACTAGCTATAGATAGGAATCATTTAAGAACTTTTAGACAACTGTAAATAAAATAGATTATTATCATCGCAATAATTTAAGCATTCATTTGTAATAAAATATAAATATTGATAAAATACAAATTAGCAAAAAAATTAAGTGCCAACGTTACATGGTGTTCCCAAGCGGTCACCCATCTAAGTACTGACCATGCCCAACGTTGCTTAACTTCAGTGATCGAGAATTTTTAGACAACTGTAAATAAAATAGATTATTATCATCGCAATAATTTAAGCATTCATTTTTAATAAAATATTAATATTGATAAAATTCAAATTAGCAAAAAAATTAAGTGCCAACGTTACATGGTGTTCCCAAGCGGTCACCCATCTAAGTACTACTGACCATGCCCAACGTTGCTTAACTTCAGTGATCGAGAATTTTTAGACAACTGTAAATAAAATAGATTATTATCATCGCAATAATTTAAGCATTCATTTGTAATAAAATATCAATATTGATAAAATCCAAATTAGCAAAAAAATTAAGTGCCAACGTTACATGGTGTTCCCAAGCGGTCACCCATCTAAGTACTACTGACCATGCCCAACATTGCTTAACTTCAGTGATCGGACGAGAACTTTTATATATATATATATATATTTATTTCATACTTTACAATGTGAATTATCACATATTTGCTTAACTCTATAGTTCCTGCCTAATTCAGGCTTAACCTATCTCATCAAGTACATATAACTTATAGTAACTATAAATTTTTTAACATTTCCGGTATTATTTTGTCTTGTCCTTGCTTACTTTTTTATTCTGTGTTACATATCGTAGGAAAAATATAAAATAACAAAAAACCTACATATCAAAGAAATGAAAGAAATAAATAAAATTAATTAATTAATTAATTAATTAATTAAACATAACAATAGGTTAAGATAACAGTAATATCTCTTAATATCTAATATGCATTATAAAAGATATTTAGTTTTTGATAAGGAACTTCATATTTAAAGTGTTTTGGCATATTGCTAACTCTTAATTGCGTTATATCTTTTGTTAGATTATTATGTTCTAACTGTGTATTATAAAATCTTTCCGCTATATTATAAATATATTCCTTAATGTATGGTATTTGTGTTTGTTCGTGTAGTTCAACAATCCGGCTATATCTATCAGCATTAAGTATCAGTCTTAAACATTTATTTTGAAAACTTTGCAAAGGTTTTAAGTTAGTTTTCGCCGTGCCGCACCATACCACCGCCGCATATGTCAGTATTGGCCTAAGTATCATTTTATATATTAATATCTTATTGCATCTGCTGACTGTAGAATCTTTAACCATTAATGGATAGAGTTGTTTCATTACCGCATATATCTTATTCAGAGTAGTCTTAATATGTATTTTGTATGTTAATTTGTAATCCAGGTTAACCCCTAAATACTTAACTGTACTTTTACAAATTGCTTCTTGATTATATATTTTAACTGGTTGTATTATTCGCGATTGGTGTTTTACAACGTGGTATGACTGTTGGCGATGTTAAAACTTTCAGACTAGCTACAGATAGGAATAACTTGAGAATTTTTAGACAACTGTTAATAAAATAGATTATTATCATCGCAATAATTTAAGCATTCATTTGTAATAAAATATCAATATTGATAAAATTTAAAATAATAAAAA
This sequence comes from Polyergus mexicanus, assembly GCF_030449975.1. NCBI lineage: Eukaryota > Metazoa > Arthropoda > Insecta > Hymenoptera > Formicidae > Polyergus > Polyergus mexicanus. The sequence goes on from NW_027223323.1 coordinate 11,793,458, forward strand.
AAGTGTGTGCCAACGGTACATGGTGTTCCCAAGCGGTCACCCATCTAAGTACTGACCATGCCCAACGTTGCTTAACTTCAGTGATCGGACGAGAACTGGTGCTTTACAACGTGGTATGACTGTTGGCGATGTTAAAACTTTCAGACTAGCTATAGATAGGAATCATTTAAGAACTTTTAGACAACTGTAAATAAAATAGATTATTATCATCGCAATAATTTAAGCATTCATTTGTAATAAAATATAAATATTGATAAAATACAAATTAGCAAAAAAATTAAGTGCCAACGTTACATGGTGTTCCCAAGCGGTCACCCATCTAAGTACTACTGACCATGCCCAACATTGCTTAACTTCAGTGATCGGACGAGAACTTTTATATATATATATATATATATATATATATATATATATATATTTATTTCATACTTTACAATGTGAATTATCACATATTTGCTTAACTCTATAGTTCCTGCCTAATTCAGGCTTAACCTATCTCATCAAGTACATATAACTTATAGTAACTATAAATTTTTTAACATTTCCGGTATTATTTTGTCTTGTCCTTGCTTACTTTTTTATTCTGTGTTACATATCGTAGGAAAAATATAAAATAACAAAAAACCTACATATCAAAGAAATGAAAGAAATAAATAAAATTAATTAATTAAACATAACAATAGGTTAAGATAACAGTAATATCTCTTAATATCTAATATGCATTATAAAAGATATTTAGTTTTTGATAAGGAACTTCATATTTAAAGTGTTTTGGCATATTGCTAACTCTTAATTGCGTTATATCTTTTGTTAGATTATTATGTTCTAACTGTGTATTATAAAATCTTTCCGCTATATTATAAATATATTCCTTAATGTATGGTATTTGTGTTTGTTCGTGTAGTTCAACAATCCGGCTATATCTATCAGCATTAAGTATCAGTCTTAAACATTTATTTTGAAAACATTGCAAAGGTTTTAAGTTAGTTTTCGCCGTGCCGCACCATACCACCGCCGCATATGTCAGTATTGGCCTAAGTATCATTTTATATATTAATATCTTATTGCATCTGCTGACTGTAGAATCTTTAACCATTAATGGATAGAGTTGTTTCATTACCGCATATATCTTATTCAGAGTAGTCTTAATATGTATTTTGTATGTTAATTTGTAATCCAGGTTAACCCCTAAATACTTAACTGTACTTTTACAAATTGCTTCTTGATTATATATTTTAACTGGTTGTATTATTCGCGATTGGTGTTTTACAACGTGGTATGACTGTTGGCGATGTTAAAACTTTCAGACTAGCTATAGATAGGAATCATTTAAGAACTTTTAGACAACTGTTAATAAAATAGATTATTATCATCGCAATAATTTAAGCATTCATTTGTAATAAAATATAAATATTGATAAAATACAAATTAGCAAAAAAATTAAGTGCCAACGTTACATGGTGTTCCCAAGCGGTCACCCATCTAAGTACTGACCATGCCCAACGTTGCTTAACTTCAGTGATCGAGAATTTTTAGACAACTGTAAATAAAATAGATTATTATCATCGCAATAATTTAAGCATTCATTTTTAATAAAATATTAATATTGATAAAATTCAAATTAGCAAAAAAATTAAGTGCCAACGTTACATGGTGTTCCCAAGCGGTCACCCATCTAAGTACTACTGACCATGCCCAACGTTGCTTAACTTCAGTGATCGAGAATTTTTAGACAACTGTAAATAAAATAGATTATTATCATCGCAATAATTTAAGCATTCATTTGTAATAAAATATCAATATTGATAAAATCCAAATTAGCAAAAAAATTAAGTGCCAACGTTACATGGTGTTCCCAAGCGGTCACCCATCTAAGTACTACTGACCATGCCCAACATTGCTTAACTTCAGTGATCGGACGAGAACTTTTATATATATATATATATATATATATATATATTTATTTCATACTTTACAATGTGAATTATCACATATTTGCTTAACTCTATAGTTCCTGCCTAATTCAGGCTTAACCTATCTCATCAAGTACATATAATTTATAGTAACTATAAATTTTTTAACATTTCCGGTATTATTTTGTCTTGTCCTTGCTTACTTTTTTATTCTGTGTTGCATATCGTAGGAAAAATATAAAATAACAAAAAACCTACATATCAAAGAAATGAAAGAAATAAATAAAATTAATTAATTAATTAATTAATTAATTAAACATAACAATAGGTTAAGATAACAGTAATATCTCTTAATATCTAATATGCATTATAAAAGATATTTAGTTTTTGATAAGGAACTTCATATTTAAAGTGTTTTGGCATACTGCTAACTCTTAATTGCGTTATATCTTTTGTTAGATTATTATGTTCTAACTGTGTATTATAAAATCTTTCCGCTATATTATAAATATATTCCTTAATGTATGGTATTTGTGTTTGTTCGTGTAGTTCAACAATCCGGCTATATCTATCAGCATTAAGTATCAGTCTTAAACATTTATTTTGAAAACTTTGCAAAGGTTTTAAGTTAGTTTTCGCCGTGCCGCACCATACCACCGCCGCATATGTCAGTATTGGCCTAAGTATCATTTTATATATTAATATCTTATTGTATCTGCTGACTGTAGAATCTTTAACCATTAATGGATAGAGTTGGTTCATTACCGCATATATCTTATTCAGAGTAGTCTTAATATGTATTTTGTATGTTAATTTGTAATCCAGGTTAACCCCTAAATACTTACTGTACTTTTACAAATTGCTTCTTGATTATATATTTTAACTGGTTGTATTATTCGCGATTGGTGTTTTACAACGTGGTATGACTGTTGGCGATGTTAAAACTTTCAGACTAGCTACAGATAGGAATAACTTGAGAATTTTTAGACAACTGTTAATAAAATAGATTATTATCATCGCAATAATTTGAGCATTCATTTGTAATAAAATATCAATATTGATAAAATTTAAAATAATAAAAAAAGTGTGTGCCAACGGTACATGGTGTTCCCAAGCGGTCACCCATCTAAGTACTGACCATGCCCAACGTTGCTTAACTTCAGTGATCGGACGAGAACTGGTGCTTTACAACGTGGTATGACTGTTGGCGATGTTAAAACTTTCAGACTAGCTATAGATAGGAATCATTTAAGAACTTTTAGACAACTGTAAATAAAATAGATTATTATCATCGCAATAATTTAAGCATTCATTTGTAATAAAATATTAATATTGTTAAAATTCAAATTAGCAAAAAAATTAAGTGCCAACGTTACATGGTGTTCCCAAGCGGTCACCCATCTAAGTACTACTGACCATGCCCAACGTTGCTTAACTTCAGTGATCGAGAATTTTTAGACAACTGTAAATAAAATAGATTATTATCATCGCAATAATTTAAGCATTCATTTGTAATAAAATATCAATATTGATAAAATCCAAATTAGCAAAAAAATTAAGTGCCAACGTTACATGGTGTTCCCAAGCGGTCACCCATCTAAGTACTACTGACCATGCCCAACATTGCTTAACTTCAGTGATCGGACGAGAACTTTTATATATATATATATATATTTATTTCATACTTTACAATGTGAATTATCACATATTTGCTTAACTCTATAGTTCCTGCCTAATTCAGGCTTAACCTATCTCATCAAGTACATATAACTTATAGTAACTATAAATTTTTTAACATTTCCGGTATTATTTTGTCTTGTCCTTGCTTACTTTTTTATTCTGTGTTACATATCGTAGGAAAAATATAAAATAACAAAAAACCTACATATCAAAGAAATGAAAGAAATAAATAAAATTAATTAATTAATTAATTAATTAATTAAACATAACAATAGGTTAAGATAACAGTAATATCTCTTAATATCTAATATGCATTATAAAAGATATTTAGTTTTTGATAAGGAACTTCATATTTAAAGTGTTTTGGCATATTGCTAACTCTTAATTGCGTTATATCTTTTGTTAGATTATTATGTTCTAACTGTGTATTATAAAATCTTTCCGCTATATTATAAATATATTCCTTAATGTATGGTATTTGTGTTTGTTCGTGTAGTTCAACAATCCGGCTATATCTATCAGCATTAAGTATCAGTCTTAAACATTTATTTTGAAAACTTTGCAAAGGTTTTAAGTTAGTTTTCGCCGTGCCGCACCATACCACCGCCGCATATGTCAGTATTGGCCTAAGTATCATTTTATATATTAATATCTTATTGCATCTGCTGACTGTAGAATCTTTAACCATTAATGGATAGAGTTGTTTCATTACCGCATATATCTTATTCAGAGTAGTCTTAATATGTATTTTGTATGTTAATTTGTAATCCAGGTTAACCCCTAAATACTTAACTGTACTTTTACAAATTGCTTCTTGATTATATATTTTAACTGGTTGTATTATTCGCGATTGGTGTTTTACAACGTGGTATGACTGTTGGCGATGTTAAAACTTTCAGACTAGCTACAGATAGGAATAACTTGAGAATTTTTAGACAACTGTTAATAAAATAGATTATTATCATCGCAATAATTTAAGCATTCATTTGTAATAAAATATCAATATTGATAAAATTTAAAATAATAAAAAAAGTGTGTGCCAACGGTACATGGTGTTCCCAAGCGGTCACCCATCTAAGTACTGACCATGCCCAACGTTGCTTAACTTCAGTGATCGGACGAGAACTGGTGCTTTACAACGTGGTATGACTGTTGGCGATGTTAAAACTTTCAGACTAGCTATAGATAGGAATCATTTAAGAACTTTTAGACAACTGTAAATAAAATAGATTATTATCATCGCAATAATTTAAGCATTCATTTGTAATAAAATATAAATATTGATAAAATACAAATTAGCAAAAAAATTAAGTGCCAACGTTACATGGTGTTCCCAAGCGGTCACCCATCTAAGTACTGACCATGCCCAACGTTGCTTAACTTCAGTGATCGAGAATTTTTAGACAACTGTAAATAAAATAGATTATTATCATCGCAATAATTTAAGCATTCATTTGTAATAAAATATTAATATTGTTAAAATTCAAATTAGCAAAAAAATTAAGTGCCAACGTTACATGGTGTTCCCAAGCGGTCACCCATCTAAGTACTACTGACCATGCCCAACGTTGCTTAACTTCAGTGATCGAGAATTTTTAGACAACTGTAAATAAAATAGATTATTATCATCGCAATAATTTAAGCATTCATTTGTAATAAAATATCAATATTGATAAAATCCAAATTAGCAAAAAAATTAAGTGCCAACGTTACATGGTGTTCCCAAGCGGTCACCCATCTAAGTACTACTGACCATGCCCAACATTGCTTAACTTCAGTGATCGGACGAGAACTTTTATATATATATATATATATTTATTTCATACTTTACAATGTGAATTATCACATATTTGCTTAACTCTATAGTTCCTGCCTAATTCAGGCTTAACCTATCTCATCAAGTACATATAACTTATAGTAACTATAAATTTTTTAACATTTCCGGTATTATTTTGTCTTGTCCTTGCTTACTTTTTTATTCTGTGTTACATATCGTAGGAAAAATATAAAATAACAAAAAACCTACATATCAAAGAAATGAAAGAAATAAATAAAATTAATTAATTAAACATAACAATAGGTTAAGATAACAGTAATATCTCTTAATATCTAATATGCATTATAAAAGATATTTAGTTTTTGATAAGGAACTTCATATTTAAAGTGTTTTGGCATATTGCTAACTCTTAATTGCGTTATATCTTTTATTAGATTATTATGTTCTAACTGTGTATTATAAAATCTTTCCGCTATATTATAAATATATTCCTTAATGTATGGTATTTGTGTTTGTTCGTGTAGTTCAACAATCCGGCTATATCTATCAGCATTAAGTATCAGTCTTAAACATTTATTTTGAAAACTTTGCAAAGGTTTTAAGTTAGTTTTCGCCGTGCCGCACCATACCACCGCCGCATATGTCAGTATTGGCCTAAGTATCATTTTATATATTAATATCTTATTGCATCTGCTGACTGTAGAATCTTTAACCATTAATGGATAGAGTTGTTTCATTACCGCATATATCTTATTCAGAGTAGTCTTAATATGTATTTTGTATGTTAATTTGTAATCCAGGTTAACCCCTAAATACTTAACTGTACTTTTACAAATTGCTTCTTGATTATATATTTTAACTGGTTGTATTATTCGCGATTGGTGTTTTACAACGTGGTATGACTGTTGGCGATGTTAAAACTTTCAGACTAGCTACAGATAGGAATAACTTGAGAATTTTTAGACAACTGTTAATAAAATAGATTATTATCATCGCAATAATTTAAGCATTCATTTGTAATAAAATATCAATATTGATAAAATTTAAAATAATAAAAAAAGTGTGTGCCAACGGTACATGGTGTTCCCAAGCGGTCACCCATCTAAGTACTGACCATGCCCAACGTTGCTTAACTTCAGTGATCGGACGAGAACTGGTGCTTTACAACGTGGTATGACTGTTGGCGATATTAAAACTTTCAGACTAGCTATAGATAGGAATCATTTAAGAACTTTTAGACAACTGTAAATAAAATAGATTATTATCATCGCAATAATTTAAGCATTCATTTGTAATAAAATATAAATATTGATAAAATACAAATTAGCAAAAAAATTAAGTGCCAACGTTACATGGTGTTCCCAAGCGGTCACCCATCTAAGTACTGACCATGCCCAACGTTGCTTAACTTCAGTGATCGAGAATTTTTAGACAACTGTAAATAAAATAGATTATTATCATCGCAATAATTTAAGCATTCATTTTTAATAAAATATTAATATTGATAAAATTCAAATTAGCAAAAAAATTAAGTGCCAACGTTACATGGTGTTCCCAAGCGGTCACCCATCTAAGTACTACTGACCATGCCCAACGTTGCTTAACTTCAGTGATCGAGAATTTTTAGACAACTGTAAATAAAATAGATTATTATCATCGCAATAATTTAAGCATTCATTTGTAATAAAATATCAATATTGATAAAATCCAAATTAGCAAAAAAATTAAGTGCCAACGTTACATGGTGTTCCCAAGCGGTCACCCATCTAAGTACTACTGACCATGCCCAACATTGCTTAACTTCAGTGATCGGACGAGAACTTTTATATATATATATATATATTTATTTCATACTTTACAATGTGAATTATCACATATTTGCTTAACTCTATAGTTCCTGCCTAATTCAGGCTTAACCTATCTCATCAAGTACATATAATTTATAGTAACTATAAATTTTTTAACATTTCCGGTATTATTTTGTCTTGTCCTTGCTTACTTTTTTATTCTGTGTTGCATATCGTAGGAAAAATATAAAATAACAAAAAACCTACATATCAAAGAAATGAAAGAAATAAATAAAATTAATTAATTAATTAATTAATTAATTAAACATAACAATAGGTTAAGATAACAGTAATATCTCTTAATATCTAATATGCATTATAAAAGATATTTAGTTTTTGATAAGGAACTTCATATTTAAAGTGTTTTGGCATATTGCTAACTCTTAATTGCGTTATATCTTTTGTTAGATTATTATGTTCTAACTGTGTATTATAAAATCTTTCCGCTATATTATAAATATATTCCTTAATGTATGGTATTTGTGTTTGTTCGTGTAGTTCAACAATCCGGCTATATCTATCAGCATTAAGTATCAGTCTTAAACATTTATTTTGAAAACTTTGCAAAGGTTTTAAGTTAGTTTTCGCCGTGCCGCACCATACCACCGCCGCATATGTCAGTATTGGCCTAAGTATCATTTTATATATTAATATCTTATTGTATCTGCTGACTGTAGAATCTTTAACCATTAATGGATAGAGTTGGTTCATTACCGCATATATCTTATTCAGAGTAGTCTTAATATGTATTTTGTATGTTAATTTGTAATCCAGGTTAACCCCTAAATACTTAACTGTACTTTTACAAATTGCTTCTTGATTATATATTTTAACTGGTTGTATTATTCGCGATTGGTGTTTTACAACGTGGTATGACTGTTGGCGATGTTAAAACTTTCAGACTAGCTACAGATAGGAATAACTTGAGAATTTTTAGACAACTGTTAATAAAATAGATTATTATCATCGCAATAATTTAAGCATTCATTTGTAATAAAATATCAATATTGATAAAATTTAAAATAATAAAAAAAGTGTGTGCCAACGGTACATGGTGTTCCCAAGCGGTCACCCATCTAAGTACTGACCATGCCCAACGTTGCTTAACTTCAGTGATCGGACGAGAACTGGTGCTTTACAACGTGGTATGACTGTTGGCGATGTTAAAACTTTCAGACTAGCTATAGATAGGAATCATTTAAGAACTTTTAGACAACTGTAAATAAAATAGATTATTATCATCGCAATAATTTAAGCATTCATTTGTAATAAAATATAAATATTGATAAAATACAAATTAGCAAAAAAATTAAGTGCCAACGTTACATGGTGTTCCCAAGCGGTCACCCATCTAAGTACTGACCATGCCCAACGTTGCTTAACTTCAGTGATCGAGAATTTTTAGACAACTGTAAATAAAATAGATTATTATCATCGCAATAATTTAAGCATTCATTTGTAATAAAATATTAATATTGTTAAAATTCAAATTAGCAAAAAAATTAAGTGCCAACGTTACATGGTGTTCCCAAGCGGTCACCCATCTAAGTACTACTGACCATGCCCAACGTTGCTTAACTTCAGTGATCGAGAATTTTTAGACAACTGTAAATAAAATAGATTATTATCATCGCAATAATTTAAGCATTCATTTGTAATAAAATATCAATATTGATAAAATCCAAATTAGCAAAAAAATTAAGTGCCAACGTTACATGGTGTTCCCAAGCGGTCACCCATCTAAGTACTACTGACCATGCCCAACATTGCTTAACTTCAGTGATCGGACGAGAACTTTTATATATATATATATATATTTATTTCATACTTTACAATGTGAATTATCACATATTTGCTTAACTCTATAGTTCCTGCCTAATTCAGGCTTAACCTATCTCATCAAGTACATATAACTTATAGTAACTATAAATTTTTTAACATTTCCGGTATTATTTTGTCTTGTCCTTGCTTACTTTTTTATTCTGTGTTACATATCGTAGGAAAAATATAAAATAACAAAAAACCTACATATCAAAGAAATGAAAGAAATAAATAAAATTAATTAATTAATTAATTAATTAATTAAACATAACAATAGGTTAAGATAACAGTAATATCTCTTAATATCTAATATGCATTATAAAAGATATTTAGTTTTTGATAAGGAACTTCATATTTAAAGTGTTTTGGCATATTGCTAACTCTTAATTGCGTTATATCTTTTGTTAGATTATTATGTTCTAACTGTGTATTATAAAATCTTTCCGCTATATTATAAATATATTCCTTAATGTATGGTATTTGTGTTTGTTCGTGTAGTTCAACAATCCGGCTATATCTATCAGCATTAAGTATCAGTCTTAAACATTTATTTTGAAAACTTTGCAAAGGTTTTAAGTTAGTTTTCGCCGTGCCGCACCATACCACCGCCGCATATGTCAGTATTGGCCTAAGTATCATTTTATATATTAATATCTTATTGCATCTGCTGACTGTAGAATCTTTAACCATTAATGGATAGAGTTGTTTCATTACCGCATATATCTTATTCAGAGTAGTCTTAATATGTATTTTGTATGTTAATTTGTAATCCAGGTTAACCCCTAAATACTTAACTGTACTTTTACAAATTGCTTCTTGATTATATATTTTAACTGGTTGTATTATTCGCGATTGGTGTTTTACAACGTGGTATGACTGTTGGCGATGTTAAAACTTTCAGACTAGCTACAGATAGGAATAACTTGAGAATTTTTAGACAACTGTTAATAAAATAGATTATTATCATCGCAATAATTTAAGCATTCATTTGTAATAAAATATCAATATTGATAAAATTTAAAATAATAAAAAAAGTGTGTGCCAACGGTACATGGTGTTCCCAAGCGGTCACCCATCTAAGTACTGACCATGCCCAACGTTGCTTAACTTCAGTGATCGGACGAGAACTGGTGCTTTACAACGTGGTATGACTGTTGGCGATGTTAAAACTTTCAGACTAGCTATAGATAGGAATCATTTAAGAACTTTTAGACAACTGTAAATAAAATAGATTATTATCATCGCAATAATTTAAGCATTCATTTGTAATAAAATATAAATATTGATAAAATACAAATTAGCAAAAAAATTAAGTGCCAACGTTACATGGTGTTCCCAAGCGGTCACCCATCTAAGTACTACTGACCATGCCCAACATTGCTTAACTTCAGTGATCGGACGAGAACTTTTATATATATATATATATATATATATATATATATATATATATATTTATTTCATACTTTACAATGTGAATTATCACATATTTGCTTAACTCTATAGTTCCTGCCTAATTCAGGCTTAACCTATCTCATCAAGTACATATAACTTATAGTAACTATAAATTTTTTAACATTTCCGGTATTATTTTGTCTTGTCCTTGCTTACTTTTTTATTCTGTGTTACATATCGTAGGAAAAATATAAAATAACAAAAAACCTACATATCAAAGAAATGAAAGAAATAAATAAAATTAATTAATTAATTAATTAATTAATTAAACATAACAATAGGTTAAGATAACAGTAATATCTCTTAATATCTAATATGCATTATAAAAGATATTTAGTTTTTGATAAGGAACTTCATATTTAAAGTGTTTTGGCATATTGCTAACTCTTAATTGCGTTATATCTTTTGTTAGATTATTATGTTCTAACTGTGTATTATAAAATCTTTCCGCTATATTATAAATATATTCCTTAATGTATGGTATTTGTGTTTGTTCGTGTAGTTCAACAATCCGGCTATATCTATCAGCATTAAGTATCAGTCTTAAACATTTATTTTGAAAACTTTGCAAAGGTTTTAAGTTAGTTTTCGCCGTGCCGCACCATACCACCGCCGCATATGTCAGTATTGGCCTAAGTATCATTTTATATATTAATATCTTATTGCATCTGCTGACTGTAGAATCTTTAACCATTAATGGATAGAGTTGTTTCATTACCGCATATATCTTATTCAGAGTAGTCTTAATATGTATTTTGTATGTTAATTTGTAATCCAGGTTAACCCCTAAATACTTAACTGTACTTTTACAAATTGCTTCTTGATTATATATTTTAACTGGTTGTATTATTCGCGATTGGTGTTTTACAACGTGGTATGACTGTTGGCGATGTTAAAACTTTCAGACTAGCTACAGATAGGAATAACTTGAGAATTTTTAGACAACTGTTAATAAAATAGATTATTATCATCGCAATAATTTAAGCATTCATTTGTAATAAAATATCAATATTGATAAAATTTAAAATAATAAAAAAAGTGTGTGCCAACGGTACATGGTGTTCCCAAGCGGTCACCCATCTAAGTACTGACAATATCCAACGTTGCTTTATTTCAATTATCGGACGATAACTTTCTTTTTTTTTAAATTCACTGTATTTATTTCATACTTTTTAGCGTGAATAAAACATATCACATATAAACTTACATCTATAGTTTTTACCTAATTCATGCTTAACCTATCTTATCAAATACATACAATTTATAATAACAATAAATTTCTTTCCTTACCGGTGTATATTATTCTGCCTTATCTTTAACTTAGTGTCTTACTTTATGTATTACATATCGTAGGAGAAAGATTGCAACAATATAGCTATAGTAAGATATTCTTGGTGCAAGAAGTCATTATTTGAAACATTTTTTTGTCGAATATCATTAATGTGCATAATAAAGGAATAATACAAAATATAAATTTATTATATAAACATTTAAAAATTACTTCATTATAAATTACGTTTAGAAACTATTGCGCAAAACTACAAATAAACAATATATAAGATCGTAAGAACGGAAATAGTTGTAAGAGAATAATTTTAAGATATTATAAGGAAATAATGTACAGAGATGAATAAAAAACAAAAGTTTTAATAATTTTAAGAATAAATAATAAAAACTATCATAACTTCTAATATTCTTTATAATCTGTAATGCTAGAAATATCAATTGTGTTGCGCTGTGCAAAGAGCTGCAAGCGCTGCAATTCATTAAACCGAAACCAAAACCAAACTTTAATTTTGTTTCGGTCCGGACCCCTGATTTAAAATAATTTTTTTTTTTTTTTTTTTGGAGAACTTTTGAAAAAGAATATGTCAAAAATGAGATCTTCATCATTTATAAGAAAAAAATTTTTTTACATTTGAAATAATTTCTTTTTAATTAAGAATACTGACAGATAAGAGCCAAATGCGCCGGTATTGATGCGCAAACTTATTATTGTTATTAACAAATTACATTGAACGTTTTGGGCCGTTTTTTGGTCCATTCAGCATGGATCTAAATATATAAAAATTAAATTGGAATTTTAAAACTTGACATGCATAATATTTGTTGTTGAAATCAAATTTCAAATTAAAATTAAGAATAAAATAAAATGATCTCCTTTTGTTTTTTAATCATTTAGCAGTCTTGTTATGATAAAAATAAAAACTGCTCTAGCAAAAGCGCTTTCTATATAATAGAATTACACATTGGAAACAAAGGTGTTCATCTATTAATTATCGGTCTTTCTGAATTGTCGCAATGTGTCAAAAAAGCCAAACATTTGTGAAACAATCGCTGGGTAAAATGACAAAACTTGAATGACTTTGTCCATAGCTTGTTTTATAATCTGTACTTACCACAGCTCTATCGTGGACTGCGTAATAAAAAACATTAAATCTATTGAAATTATATATGAAATAATAATATATTGGATGATTGCATAAGTTCGTGCCCGATTTTCATAGATGGCATTAAGTTACTGCATGGCGGAGTTCTATTGTTTTCGTGTGGTAATTGTTGCTTACACCGAACAGATGACGTTGTCTTATGTCAATTTAGCGTCAGATATTGTTCAGATAAGTCCATTTGTGCATAAGAGAAAACATTAAAAATAGAGAACGAAAGGTGCATTTGCGGCATGTAATGCTATATGAATTTCGAAAAGGCGTGAGTGTTGGGATTGCACAAAAAAATATTCAAAGCGTTTATTTGGACCGCGCTCCTGCTCTCCGAACAGTCAAAAAGTGGTTTGGCAGATTTCGAAATGGTGATTTCAACATGGAGGATCAACCCCGCTCTGAACGGCCTTCTGGCATTGATGATGACATTGGTCATGCCTTAGTGGAAAGAAACCCACGGATTACAACTGAGGATATTGCTGAGAGGCTGAATATCGATAATTCAACCGCTTTTCGTCATTTAAAAAAGCTTGGATACATTTCCAAGCTTGATACGTGGATGCCGCATCTCCTGACTGAAAGGAATAAGCTACAGGAAAATTGCAGGAGTTGCAATGGGAAATTCTGCAGCACCCGCCATATTCTTCAGATATTGCGTTTTCAGATTTTTATCTGTTCCGGTCTTTGCAGAATAGTTTAAATGGCAAGAATCTCAATTCCGAGGAAGCTGTCAAAAACCACCTTACAAACTTATTTTTTCAAGAAAAATCAAGTTCTTTCTTCAAAAATGGAATCGACAAGCTTATAGATCGTTGGAAAACCATTGTAGAAAAGAATGGAGACTATATAATTGATTAATAAAAGTGTTATCTCTAAAATATAATCTATTGAAGTTTATATTTAAATCGGGCACGAACTTATGCAATCACCCAATAATTTTATAAAACACTATTTTTGTAAGATTTAATAAATCAATATTAAAAGATTTAAAAATTTATAAATGAATAAAATATTTTCTATTTTTTCATTTCCTCCGCTTTATTCATATATAATAAAAAATTTATAGAACTATACGTATAATATAAACGTAGACAATATTTTATGTTAAGAATATAATTTAATGATTGTTTGTGTTTATACTATGATTATTCTTTTGAATATTAATTAATTGTAAAATTAAGACGTAATAAGTATACTGAAAAAAGATTTGATCATTAATCTCAAATATCGTTTTAATCTGTATTTAATACAAGACAAATACCCTGAAGTACCCAATGTGAAATATGTTCCGGAGTTGCCAAATCTGCCTCGAAAACTAAACCAACACCTAGAGTATTTCGCCGATTCAATGTGGTATATACGGGAGTTTTAAACGTATTCTGCAACAAATATAAAAAATAGTTATCTATTTTACCAATTATAATTAATACAAGGTAATCATTAGGATTGCGCCTAAAGTAAACGGTTACATTTCCTCTCCTCGATTTCGGCAATCATTTAACTGATTAGGTTCCGATACTTAAGACCTATCAATTTTATTTGAGCCGTTGTACAAGCCAATTTACAAGTGTCAAAATGAATGCGTTAAGCATCGAAGAAAAAGTGTTTCTTATCGAGTGTTTCTACAATAGAGCCAAAACCAAACTGAGGCGTATCGTGGATTCCGTAGTAAATATGAATCTAAAAAAGTTTCAAGCGAAACTATATTCAGAAGATATGCTTCCTCCCCGGAATCGCGCCATAATCTAATCTAACCCACACATTATGTTAGTAATCTGAGATTTTATTCATTTTTTGATATTTTTTTCGCAGTATTATTAATAATTTCAGTATATATGGCACTTTGAATAATCGTAGACATGATTTAATCCGGTCCATTTCGTACTGTTACGGATGAAACATTTGATGAATTGATTCCTACAGTCATATTGGACAACGTATTTGAAAACGGTTGCAATTCTGTGCCAATTCCGATGGACAATATTTTGAAAACATACAACTTTAACTCATACGCGCAAGCATTCTGCTCCTTTTCTAATAATGTGTATTTAAATTATAAAATGTGTATATTTTATGTATATTTTATGGTAATAAAATTTGACAAAATGGTGTTTCATTCATTTTGTTTGGCTTATTTGTTGCGCAGTAATAACCATTTACTTTAGACAATCCTAATGATCACATTGTACAAATCAATTTAATCTTATTTATAAAGAATAAGAATTGTGAACTATTCAAAGACATGACTTGCAACATGAATCTTTCGATTCGAGATAATCATTAGAAATAGCGTGATGTTTTTGATACCTGTAATTTCAGTCTATGAATTTCAGTAGGTATGATTGTTAATATTGGCAGCTCCTCTATCAAAACTTTCGGATGTGATCTTTTCAAACGATGCTCCTCGACATCCCATCTGGCACCTTCCAAGTACAATCCGTACACATAACAGCCCTATTGATAAAAAACAGTAATTATTGATATTATTGCCTGTAATAAAATACGTTGAAAAATAAGACGAACAAATATCGCATAGTGAAATTCACCTGATCAGGTCTTTCTTCTACATCGTCAGGTTTGGAGAATCTCGATACCGTCGTGTAAATGACGGAACGGTCGAGAGGCCAGTTGTTCTTGCGACAAGCTATTTGAATCAAAGCCGCCAGATAAGTTTCCGGCACGTGTAATCCGGACAACCAAAGTACTACGGGCTCGTTCGCGCCAGACTGACGAAGGTGAAAGAAAGTACCATTAATCAAAATAGAATGAATCGAATAGGATTGCAATAATTTGCGCGCCCAATCTCTTACCCAATTCGTGTATTGGTCTATTCTTCTTTGAAAATGATCCATCCAACCAGCAAGATTTTTTTGTGTGTCCGGTGCGAATTTGGCCCATTCTTTGGGCAGAGTACCGTTATAAAGCGCCATGGAAATGTTTTCCAGCGTTGTGTCCATTCCGATTTCACCTATGATGGCCTAAAATTAAAGATGAAGCATTTCTTTTCGGATACCAAATCGCACGATAGATTCAGCACACACAAAGCTAAAGGAAAAAGTTAAAATTATATTATATTGTAAAAAGTACCAGAAAAATATAACAATCTTACAGAAAATTTAAGAATTCTCTCTTTTTTTTTTAAATATAAATCTCTTGCGAACAAAATATGTAAATGCAATAATAAAATGGGATTTATTAAAGTAAATAATGAAAATATTTTGCATCGCTATACATGTATATTTAAGTTTATGATGGATTGTAATGATTTTGAAGATTTATTGCGCGACCTTTCTTAGCTGATTCAATGTCCTCGTTATCGTTTTTATTAATCCATTGAATCTTTCTAATTCTTGAAACAAGACAATTGCAGTTGGTGTTACGGTCACGCCGAAATTTTTCTTGACCTTATTAATATCGTATGGCGCGGGTATCTTGACCGAGATCTCTTTCGCTATGTTATCGATAAATTCATCTTTGCTGATACCGGTAACGCTCACCGCTGAAAATTTATCACTCGGAATGTCATTATGATTTATTGGAAAGTATAATGTGCAATAATGTTTTTTAAGTGCGACTTACTTTTTTTATCCAAGCGAGCTACGAACAGTCATTAATTATAAAAATTAAAAAAAATTGATATTTCTAAAATAATATTCCTAAAATATGAGTAAAATATATCATTTTTATAGACAAAATAATAGCAATAAAAATATATGATTTGTTATTAATTTGATAGAAACATGTAATATTTGATTAAATATTTTTTTACAACTTTTCTTTTAGTCTCGATCTTATTTTATCTTAAAGTATTTCTAATACTTTAAGATAAAATAAGTATTATTTTATCTTAAGTATTATTTTATCTTAAAGTATTTCTAATACTTTAAGATAAAATAATACTTATTTTTAATTAATATATCTTAAATAATATTTTGAATAAAATATCTTAAAGCCTTTATAATAGTGATAATAATAACAACAACAACAACAACAATAATAATAATAATAATAAACGATTATAACGATAATATTATAGACACATAATGTAAGGCGGGAAAAAATGATGTAGTATTCGCACCGGTTTGTGGCTGAAGTTCAATGAGATGCCTCCACATTCTCTTGACTGCCTGCGTAAAGTATCCGATCTCGGCGTTCGGATGTAATCCGAACACTTCGGGAGTATTAACGAGGGGAAGCTCCTCGATAAATCGTAAATAATCGTCGCGATCTCCTTCCGGTGGTATCACGTATTTGACGGTATTCTTATAAAAGTAGAACGGTTGAAACTCATCAAACAGAAAATCACCGAAATATTCGTCCATATAGGTGTAAGAGACGCGACGGTCGTAGCTATCTATCACTCTTCCGCCGTACATCACCTAAATTATTTTTAAATACAAAAGGCGATAAATGGTGCAAATTTATTTAAGAATATTTTGGCTGTAGAATAGTAACAAAAAACTGTCAAAATTAAAAAAATATATATGTATTTCTTATGTTTATATTGTTTCAAAAATCAAATAGATAATTCCGGATTATAAAAAGAATTAAAATATCACAAAATAATATGGTTTTTAACGTCTTCGTGAAAGAAAATAGTTATAATTAATATTTTTCCTAATTTATGACAAAAACTTTTGATCATGAATATCCCCTGAAATCAACTGCAAAAAACAAAGAAATGAGTAATTTGCAGAAAGAGAGAGAGAAAGATAATATTTTTCTACAATTTTTAGTAAATAATTTTTAAACAAGTAAATGAATCTAAATCAAATTTTGCACAAATATTTATTAGAGTTTTCTTAATATATGTGACAATTTTATTTCGTTGGCAATATTTTTTTCTTATCAAATTTGTCAATATGTGCTACAATACGCGATTTTTCATAAGAATCAATACTAACTTTAAACTTAAATAATTTCCAAATCGTTAAAAAAAATGTGCTTAGGTTTTGCACAGGTACTCAGAAGAAATAGTAGAACAATCTACAAAATTTTTATGCTTTTGTCAATGTTTTGATATATATGACATATATATTCTTAAAAAATATTTCAGACAGTAATACAAGAATGTAGGAATTAGAAAAGATTTTTAAACGGAGATTTATATCGCAAACTTACCTCTCCAATTAAATACTTGAGACTGTTCCACGGTATGTTAGACTCCTTTGTTGCCAATGCTTTTGTCAAATAAGTATCTAGGATGGTAATACACACGTTAAAATCTGATTCGTTGAAATCATACTTTATATTCCATCCAATTTTGCCGTACCTTCTTCTTTCCTATGATGTTTCGTGTTTTTTTTTTTTAATAAAAATGCTACTAATTATTAATCAAATATATTGATTATCTCAAATTTACCTGAATAACCGCATGATAAAAAGTTAGAACGTAAATTAAGTGCTTGTAAAGAGGATGGGAACAACTTTCCAAAATCTGTGGTCGCATGTTGATGTACGTGTTTTGCAAGTTTAGTTTCAATCCGCTTGGTGGTTCTGTTACCACTGCAAACTATTCGTTCTAGAATACGATGTATAACAACAAAGTATATTTTATTATACCTTTTAGTGATTGTTGCAGTATTCCGATTGGAAAATTAGGAGTAGGTTCCGTAGTGAGCCACAAGCGAAAGTCAGGATGAGGTTTTCCTATGTTCTCCACAATCTTTTCTAGATCTTTTGTGAAAGACAACAATAGGTGGCAATTCTGGAGCATCAGCCACTGACCTCTCGCTATCGCTATATCCAACAATTCCATCGCGATCTGTTAATAAAAAAGATGTGTTTTTTATATAAAAGTAACTTTTTGTAAATAACTTTAAGACATTGTTTTATTAACATTGTTGCAGTTATTATTTGTTAAACATAATTCTCAAAAATCAGATTACACATGCGTTATTCCCTACCTTGTTTTGACCTTGACCAAGCGAAAGATATCTGAACTTTCCACCGCTGCAGCCGTATCGATCAGCCAACTTCATCAGCTCCGAAGTAGGATCCGCGCCTGGACTCAAGAGGAAGACCACGGGCATGGTGGGCGTACTCTGCTCGAAAATCATATCGTAGCTTATGTGAGGTGGCGTGATGTATTGCTCACCCATGATATCGATAATGTAATTGATGATGCCGCGGTAAACGCGATCCACGCGGAAGCAGCGTATCAGCATCAGTTTCTCAAAAGGCATCAATCGCGTATTATATTCGCACGGCAGCTCGTCCGATTCCGGCGTATCCGAATCGTACCACTAAAACGAATATCGATTAGTCGATTAATTATCACATATTTCAAGAGAAATCTTATTTATTGCAAAATTTTTGTTTCAATTAAAAAATATAATTATTTGAATTTTTTGTGTTCTTAAAATTTTGAAAATCGTTGAGTATTTTTATAATATTGTATCTTTTAATAAAAAATTTTATTTGTATATAATAATGATTAATTTCTATTATTATTTAGCTGCAAAATATAATTAAATTATTTGAATAAATGCTGTTTGGAATGTTTACATGTTTCCATTCATCCTCGCAATCCCGCAGCTCTTCTGGAAGCTGATCGAATTTATCTGGGAAATCGCTCGCCAGTTTGAGAATATCCTCCCAGCCCAATTGCGGCAGCCATCTGGTGGGATTCACTAGGGGTGATTTCTCCAAGGGCATGCTACCTTTAATGAAAAAGTCTAGCTGCTTCTGGTTCACGTTGCCCACATTTCTTTCTATTTTCACGCAAATTTGCAAGGAAAAGAGCAATTTATGCCGCTCGAAGATGCCGATACAGCCATAATCGTAGACGTTCTTTGTCAACGTCGGAATGATGTTCTGCAACCGCTTGACGAGCACTGGATCCGGCAGCGATCTCTTAAGCGAATGGATAAACACCTCGACATAGCTGATCAGAGAATACTGATACATGGTGTTCACAGTAGCCATATCGGCCAGCACGGAGAACAGAATAGCGCCTTGTTCCGCCGCCGGACGATAGCCTTCGCGAAGTTTGTCTATGTCGGCCGAAGTGACTTTTGCAAGGAACAGCTTCGTCATTACCTCGTTGGTTCTAGACTTGATGTTATCCAGAGTATCGATCAAATCGATGTTGTCCACCATGTTACCTTGATCCGTAGCGATTTCGCGCAGGAGACTGTCTTCCAATTGTTGCAGCAAGTTTTTGTTCTCGCTCGTTTCTAGGATCAACGTTTCTCGTTGCTCCTCGATGTCCGGTCTTTCGATTCTCACAACGACTGATAAAAGTTGGTTCTCCAAACCCTGAAGAGATGTATCTTAAGAGATTTTATTGTATAAAATTTGATTTTGAAATACCGACAATCTTTTAAAAGTTACAGAAATATATTCTATATTATCTTTAAATTTAAGACACAATTATAATATAATAATTATAACATAAATGTATGTAAATATAAAATAATTATTATAGCAATAACTTGATATTAATAGTATAACCATATCGTATTAATAATTAATTGTTCATGATTAATTAAATTTAACTTACTGCTGTGGTAACCATATAATTGATAACAACTGTTTTGGCATACACGGCGGGATCCAGCACTGGATTGGTCATTTTGGTTGTCAAATACATACGAAATCTTGGATCATAATCTATCTCCTTGTCACCGATAATGACAAAAGTTCGTCCTGCAACAGCTGCAACAAAAAACAAATTTAATTTGATAAAATCAAATCATTTTCACCGAATTACGAATTGCGATTCTTTTTAATGTCATAACTTACTCTGAATATTTTTGGATAAGATATTGTCCAAGATGGGATCAATCTCGTCAACATCCTGGAGAAGTACCGGTAAACCATATTTGATCGCCAATTCCACTTGCTTCAAGAAATCCGCGTCCATGAAGGAGAGGATCTTTAGATTCTTCTTCTTCTCTCTCTTCTTGATCCAATTCAGCGCTTGTTGCTGCGGATCGATGCAAAGCGGAAATCTGGTTGCTTTCGTGGTCAATATGCCGTTTTGCACGGACAGCTCGTCCGGTGGAAGACCTTCCGAATTCCATCTTCAAGTTGGATTAAATATTAGAGAGAGACGCAATGTTCATCACGTGATTTCTTTCAGCTATAGTTTTAGTTATACGCGAATACATTTCTATTAGATAAAATAAAGTGACTGCATTTGCGAGCAATTATTATTCTTCTTTTATATTGTTAATTTAAAAAGTTCAATAGTATCTTCAAAATTTTTATTTTGATCGACATAAATACGTGATGAATACTTAATCAAATAACACTAAATCAATAATATTTTCTTTAATTAATATAGATGCATTTATTTCACAATTAAATGCTCTAATCTTACTTACGTGCTGATTTCAACGTCGTCGCTCAGTTGAGTCTCGAGCTTAAAGGGTTTCGACAGAGGTAAATCTTTTTCTAGGATGCTTCTCTGCCAATCGCTATACATTTCATTTCTGAATTCGTAGGAAAACGGGCCGCTGTAAGCGAGGAACGCCGCTCCGAACAAGCAATTTCCCGTTATCTTCTCCATATCGTCATGCAGAATTGCTAGATCTTTCTGCCAACGTTCATTCTCGGAAGACAGTCCGGAGATGAGCTTATCAGCGGCTAGCAGGCGTCGTTGCAACAGGTCTGTTTCGTCCTGTAGTTTTTGTCGCTCGGTTATTGCTATGTCATATTTCGCATTCAGTTCCTCGATCGTTTTCTCTAATCGTTTTAACTCTCGTTCTTCCTTTTCTAACGCGCGTCTGATTTTCTCAGATTCTGTTTCGAGTATCTGGACTCTATCCATTTTTGGCTTTACCTAAAACAGTGGATTAGAATTTATTAATATCGGAATATATCTAAAAATAAGAAAATTACTTATCACTATATATATATATGAAAGATGAACCATTCATTGATGAAGAGTAAGAGAAGAAAAATAAGAATTAAGTCAATGTTTAAAAAATTAAATCGATTGAAGCTTACGAAATTGGATAAGTACCTCTTTATAAACGGCACAATAATCCAAAACGGCTAGGACAAATTTATACAAGCCATATCCTGCTCTGCTGATGACCTGCATTTGATCCAGCTTGTCCGTCTTCTTCAAGTGCATTCGTACCGCTTGCTGCTGTTTCAGAGTGATTTGCTCGCAATTCATCTCCTGCAAACTTCTCAAGAATCCCGGATCGCTCATCATTCCTTTCGCTCCTTTCCAGGACACATCCTTGACTCCACGAAGTATCGCGACGCATTCCGAAACGATCTGCACTGGTTCGGGCGGAGTGGCGAAGGATCTGAATTACCATCGCCAATTTTTTAACAAATTTCAAATTCAATTCTGTGTGTTTCCGTTTGTCTCTTATTTAAACACATTTTGCTTCAAACTTTTCCAATTCAATATTAAATACCTCGATATAAGAGTATTCTTTCTCTTCAAAATTTATTTTGATAATCACCTTATCTCCGTGATGTCGGCTTTATCGAGTTCGCCCAGTGCGAGTCTGGCCGCGTCGAGAGCCGGTTGAGCCTCTGCTAATGCCTTCTTGGCCTCCGTTTCCTCCTTGGTGATCATCTTCTTCTTGTCCTCAATTTCCTTTCTTTTCTCCTCGCTCAGATTTTTCTTCTCCATTGCGACATCTGTGCTTTCGCCGATGGACGCGAGCAACTGCTCACAATTCCTCGTCTGGTCGGCTACTTTGATCCTTTGCACAGCCAGAATTTTGTTCAGTTCAATCAGAGTTATCGAAGCCTCCGCGATTTTCTGCAATCCTGACAAAAATATTTATTGAAGAATCTATCTGACATGAGATTGTGTCCTTTTTTATTTTAAGATATAAAAAATAATTTCTTGAGATTAAACTATAAAGAGACTTAAGATATCATTAAATTTACTATATTACACATTATTAATGAAAACATACATAGATATAATAAAATAAAGAGAGAGAAATAGTTTATAATAAAATGAAGCAGCTACCTCCGGAAAGACGCGCACGATGAGAATTTATGAAGTTTTTCTTCTCTGACAGTAGTTTGAGATAAGTGTTGATGAAATCTAGGAAATGCCTCGGCGTGACATAATTTCGTCTTTTCAGTTTCGTCGCGAAATCCACAGTGTATTGCAGTACGGATGTGTGTACGTACACAATATGATTTACAATCATCTCTCTGTATTCCTCTAGCACAATCGGATTCTGGAAAAAAGTTTCTCATTTTGTTGAATGTTCCCTCGCTTGTACGTGCGATCGCTTACGTCTCTAAGAAGAACGTTCGCGACAGCAATCAAGGCCTCTTCGGGCCACGGAAACATCCAATCCACGGTGGTGTTATGAATTAAGCCCGGATAATTGCGGCATCGCGTTCTCAAAGCGTCGCCCGACGGACTCATCGCCAGCGCTATTCGCAAATTCGCGATGCACGTCTTAACGAAATACGACCAGACGCTCTTTCTAGAATCAAGAATAAATTACGCGTATTCTTCAAAAAATTGAATCTGAGATTCCAGAATAGATGAAAAGACATTAAGATCACTTTGAAACGTCGAAGCCTGCTTTAACCGCCACTTCTCTGCAGGAAATGACAATCGCGTCCTTTTCTTCCTCGTTGAAGAGAGCTGGCACGAAGCTTGCTGTCAGCATGTTGTTCACCAGCTCGAGAAAGCCTTCGTTCTTAATGTGAGCGGATGTAAACATGAACACGACCCTTTTATTCTCTACGCCAACCATGTTGTACAAGCTCTTCATGTCTTCGCGGAAGAATGTCTCGTTGTAACCGCGACTCAGGACGATCTGGAAGAGCTGACAACTGGCGGCAAAAGACGCTAGCTTTATCACGGACTTCTTACCGCTGCCACCGGTACCAACGACAAGCACGTGACCACGATGCATTCGGAGTGCACGATGCACTCTGGTAAGATGCTCAAGCGCGTCGTTAAAGAGGACCATATGTAGCTTGGTTCTGGTCTTCTCGTTGTACTCATCGAAAATCTGCAAATAGCGAGATTTTCTTTATAAGCGTAATGTTGCAATCGCAAATTGCATTGCAAATTGATACATGTAGAATGTAGAAAGATAATCAAAAAAGAAAACCAATTAAATTCGAAGTATGTAAAAGAACGAACTTCCAGAAACAAGCTGTAAACCGCCTCGTAGTCTAACAGATCCTCGTAAAATCTAGGCTCATCCTCGTTGCAAGCGTTTCTGAAATCTCCGTAAAGCATCGGGTCTCGTAAGCTATACTGAATCACTTCTGGTTCTAATTCCCAATAATTCTGTATCTTCTCCTTCAACTGATCGATGACGAAATTCTCATCCTAGAACGACGAAACTATTTATAAGTGAAGTTTTAATCAACGGAAAGAAAAAATATAAAGCTTATTACTTGAACGCTAATGAGACGATCGCACATGATTCTGGTGACCTCATTCCTCCATAATCTAATGAATTGTTTTACGCCTGGATAGAAGTTAGAATGACTCTGAAGGAGTCCAGCCGTGATTCTTGAAAGATCACGCATGTTGAAAATGTAATGGAATTTGGACGGTGTTGGTAGTAACTCTTTTCTAACTGTCTGAATAAGATTACATATTGTTGATACTATATAATAATCAATATTTGTTGCAAAATTACCTCGTAAATTTCCAACATCAATTGTACAAGTCCATTTGCGATAGATTGAACTTCTTCAGAAAACGTTTGCAGGTGACCGGACAGAATACTCGTGTAAATATAATTGAGAGTCTCACTCGATGGAAAAGTCACGTTGTAAACTGAGAACATCGAGATAAATCGTGGATCGACTTCATTCCTGCCTCCACCGGGTTCTCCCATGGCAGCTAAATAATCTATTTCGTAAAAAGATATAGTTTTGATATATTAATATAATTCAAGTGTTGCATAATTTATTAATATAGCTTATTGTAAAAAATATAAAATTTTTGATATTATAAAATAATGAAAAAAGTAACGTTTCATTGAATCGCCGAAAGAAAATTGGGTTAAAATTGCGGAAAAGCAATATTATTTTTGGGATATTCTGTATGACAATACTCACGAATGTCTTTCATATACTTCCAGTTTAGATCACGTCCGCGATCATAAAATCCACCTCTTTCGAATAACAGTTTAAGGAGCGCAATAGGTTGTTGGGTTCCGTAAGTGTCCACGATTGGCATGTTCATGTCATCGATGAAGATGACTAATTTTTTCCCGGACGGTGGTCCAAATATTTCTCTCGATCTTCTCTCCACTACCGATTCAATATTCTTCTGCACGTCCATCGAAGTGGTTCTTGACGAGAAGTTGATTAGAAGTTGCTCCTACTTGGCATCAAGTTGACAAGTTGTTAAATATAATCAATTATTATAAATAAATTTTATAAAATTTTTTATTATATACATATCCTATAATTTATATATTTAATATTTTATTGCAAAATAATATTATATTATATTATTTGAATAAAATGGATGATATAAATATAATTCTTGAATTTTGTTTTTTCGGTATTGTTTCCTCACTCACATATTTCTCGGGGGACAAGTTTCTCAGAAACTCATGAATAATGGCCGTCTTCGAGGTACCAATTTCCCCAACCAATAATACCGGTCTCTGTAGATTGCTCATGAGATTCACGAACCATGTGATACGCAGAGTGTCGATCGTTTGCACTAGGATATCCGAAAAGATTTTTTGTCTATCATGAAGATATGTTGGTACCAACCATTTCCACGCCATCCAAACTTTTCTCTTGATATCCAATATATAATCGTACATAGTTGGAAATGATACGGGTATATATCCTGGCGTAACACACATATATACAAATGTGCGCATTTATTTTGTAAATTCAAAGATAATACGAACAACATGCATGTACCAAAAAAAAAAAGATTGAAGTGTAATTAATTTATTATATTTTTTATTATATTTGTTATTTTTGTTTCGTAATTATGATTGAACTTACTAGTGGTTGCGAGCTTGGCAGATGTATCTTGGACTTGTATAAGTCCAGAAATCTTCTTCATGTATTCATCAAATTTGGGGCGCTCGTTGTCTACAATAGACGCGCCAAATGACCAATAGCACGCTTGAATATACATCGCTTCCAGGAGTTCCTCTTTTGCCATCAGCGAACTGTCCTCTTCTTCTTGACTGACTTCCATAGATTTTTTATTCGCCGATTCGTCTTTTAGCGACAACAAGCCATCAAACATGTAGCAGAGTTGAATTATCTTGAAAAACCGAAACAAAAATATCATTTATACCATCATTCATATAGAATGAAAAAAATGGATATATATAATAAACAGTGAATTCTAAAACAAGTTTCATCTTTTCTTCGCTTTTTGCAAATCTAATAGAACAAGATCCAATCATTGTGATTGCCCGCAAATACGGATTAATCAATAGTCGATTAGCGAGTCTAGTTACCATATTGAGGTCAGTTTGTGGTATGATCATCCGAAGCGGTTTGACCGCTTGAAGACCTAACATTCCTTGGATAATGAGCTTGAGTGAGCCGTGCACGTATTTCTCGCACATTCCGCGAAAAAAATTTTGGTCTGTTTTGCTCTTGGCTTGTATCCATTTGTCCATGTATGGTTGATAGCCTAAGTTCTTCGGATCAACGTAAACCATACCTGCTCTCGACACTGTCGCAGGTGAGGCGTATTGCAAGTCGCCTACCTTGAGCATAGAAAGCAAATAATTATTCAAATAAAAATGTTTAGATTATATAATTCTATTTTTAAATTTATTATGTGTATTTAATAAAAATAATTAAAAATAAATAATTATATCTAATAAAAATAATTATATTTAAAATAATTATATTTAATAAAATAATTATATTTAATAAAAATAATTATATTTAATCATAATTAAATAAATAATTATAATTAAAAATAAATAATTATATTTAATAAAAATAATTAAAAATAAATAATTATATCTATAGTTACTTAGAAAAGCAGTAGAAAACATATAATTTTTTATTCTCACAATAATTTATTTCAAAATTAACTTAATATTACGATTAAAAATCACATTATTGTTTTTATATAAAAATTTTTATATAAAGATAATCGTAAAAATAATTATGCATGTAATAATTGTGCATGCTATCAGATAAATTTTTTCAAACTTAAAATTATCTCACAACATAGTCGATATCAGCGTTAAGTTACCTCGAAGAGCAGACTGCAATGATCCTGCATTCTGATCCTCTCTTGATTAGCCAGAGTCAGCAGCTTGTTGTCATCCATAACCGAATTCATGTTTTCGACCCATAATGCATCGACGTCGCCGTCGAAAAATATGTATTTGCGTTCGTCCTTGCCGGAATCTAAAGGTCGGTTGATTTCACGAAAGATGCTGCTCAAGAGGCCGTCCGTCCAATCACGCGTCGTAGACTCCAACATTCCATACAATTCAATGACGGTGCAAGCCTTGATCAATTTGTAAAACATGATGATTTAAAAAACAATAAAAATTGATTATATATATTATCATTCCAATTAATTGTCACTTACCTTGGGATTCAGAATATACAGTTTCGTAGGTTTACCGAGATGCGTCTGTGCCCTGCATAGTGTTTCGATTATTACCGTTTTACCGCCGCCGGTAGGGCCGATAAGCATCGTCGAATGTCTGGACATCATCACTTCGTATAATTGAATGACTTTGTCAACCTAATTGCGATTATTAGTTTAATTTATTAATTTAAAAAGTTGCAATAAAAAGAATCGTATTTTCTCCATTGTGATAGTAAAATATAGGAACATGGAAAATATCATTTACCTGATCTGGTAAGACGATGTATCCGTGCTCTTGCAGTACTGTCTCAACCGCCTCGTTAAAGTCCGGATAATGCACTCTGGGACAATCCAAATCCGGAAAGAGATCCTTAATCAAACCCAAAAAGAGCTGCACGTCATCGTATACGAACTTAGGTACATTCATGTCTCTGAGAGCTCTCATCAGCACGACGTTCTCTGGCAAGTCACTGGAAGTTCTTTTCAACTCGCCGGCCATGTTGAGAACGGATTTGAGGGCTCTCAAGCCGAAATCGTAGTGCGTTTGTTTGCTCAGCTGTTCGCTCGCGAGCTTATAGAGAACCGTCATTTTCTTGGCGAGTTGCTTCGCCGTCAGAAAACCAGCGCTGAAAAGCTTGATTTGACAGATCAATTCGTTGTCCGGCACTATGCAGACTACCGGTCTGAAGAGGGCCTTGACAGACTCCGGCAGCTCCGTACGACCAGCATATCCTGGATTCATGGTGATGAAAATTCCCACTTTCGAATCCAGCGCAATGTCTTGGCCTTCAAACTTTTGAAGAATATTGTATTTTATAGTAGAAACGTAATAGAAATGCAGAACAGAAATTTCTATTTATATTTATTGATATAATAAAAAAATTAAGAAATTAATATAATTAAATTTTGTAAATATATATTTAAAAGGCTGAGAATAAAATATATGAATTTAAATAAATTTTTTGCATAGGAAGTAAAAATGGAAGTTTTGAAATAATCGCGAATTACATAACTTTGATTATTTTCGAATAATTTCATAATATTAGAACAACTATAGTGCTTCTTCAAATGATCCTCTTTGTTAAAATTATTTTACTAATTTACGAACAACTTTTTTATAATTACGACTTAGGTCTATTATTCTCGGCATTTCACGCTTTCAATATCCATGTGAGTGTACCGTAAATCTTTGAGCTTTAACTTGTAGCGCCGAGCGTATAGTTTGCAACTGGGTCGAAATAACTGAGAGAACGGAGCTATCAATACGATTGAATTCGTCGAAGCAACCCCATGCCCCGCACTGTGCCAGACCACCTAGAGTCTTGCCGATCGCGATATAATCCATTCCTTCTCCGCAATTAGTAACAACACATAAGAGACCCAGAGCTTTCGCTAAATCCTTGACTGTCTCAGTCTTGCCGGTTCCAGCAGGGCCTTAGAGTTAAAAATCAAGATACTTATTGGCACGAAACTACGTATTTAAAAAATGCATGAAATGCAATTCAAAAGACTTGTAATTATGCTAAAATTTTTGAAAATTGTACGATGCTTTATTTGACCTTTTTCTATTTTTGTTAACCATGATTTTAAATTTATTTTTTTTTATCTCGATAAATTTGGCTACGTTTAGAATAAATAAAAAGCTATTGTATTTGGCTCATGCTAGAGAAATTCGCAATTGCGTGCGTTTCACGTACCCGCTGGAGCACCGCCTAAGTGCATCGAGAGAGCTTGCGTAATCGTGAGATATATCCTGTCTGTCAGAGGCGTAATGACCAATCTACCATTTAGGCCCATGTACTCGTAACCGTATTCGAAAGTGCCTGTGCATTGGTTTATCCATAGATTATCCAGATCATGAACCCAGTAAAATCTACACGTATAACAAAAATAATTATACTACAAAAACATCGCGTAAAAGAGTATGTTTCGATCAAATATTTATTAATAAAGAATATAACATATATTTATATTAATCTTTAATAATCTTTATTTAAAATCTAATATATTCATATGATGAGCGGAGACTACAATTATTTTACTACGAAACAATAACTACCTTAATTGGCTTTCCCATTCAAATTCCGTGGGATCTACAATGCTGTCCCTAACAAAGGTCTCGATAATGTCACGAATGTGCACGTCGATAGTTAAAATCATGTCAATCTTCTTTCTATCGTTGCTCGTAAGTGTATCACTGCCTATCAATGTCACCACTTCGTCTAATTGATCGTTGAGTTGTTGTAAATACTATATATAAAAAAGAAATATATTCTTTTGCTCAATCGTGCAAAAATTTCGCTTACAAATTTTTTATATTACCTCCTTCATAGCACGTTTATTCCCTTGGGATATCTTATCGAAAACATTTTCGACCTCTGCGGTCCACCATATCTGATTGGCCGTGAGAACCATCATTCCTTGAAACTCAAATATCCATTTTGTTCTCGGTCTTCGTATCTGCGTTTATGATTATATAGTTATCGTTTTTATTATTAAAAAATTGTAAGAATTATAACATAATTTATCAAGAAGTTTTAGGAGTTTTCAATTAGTGTTATCACACTTTCTCTATATAAATATAACTTCTTCCATATAATACATTAAAGATTAACGTAATGAATACGATTGTATAATTATAAATATGTTTAACAAAAAATAATATTTTACTAAGAAAAAAATCTGTGCGAATAAATAAAAATAATGTGCAATAATTTAACATAAACCTTGCCGTAATTGTAGACCGCTCTCTTTGTCAAGTATCGATTTGATCTCTTCATTTCCTCGAGAACAAGACCCATCCAGATTTCAATGGTGTGCTCCGTAGCTACGGGATTCCTAAATTCCATTATTTCCCTCTCACAAGATACAAGAGCCATCACTATCAATCCGTCTGTGCTGTCAGACACCAGTTTGAACTTATCGAGATTATTGAACATCTTTCCAACATGCTCCTGAATAATAGCAGGATTACTGCTACCGAGAATGCTCAGCAGTTCATCGTCACTAATAAAGTTGAATCTCGGGAATATAACGCGTTTATTGCGCAGGTATTCCGTGAGGGATTTTTGGCATTTCTCGAGGGCCGCTATCATGGCTTCGAATTCATTTTTTCGGCCTAAACACGGTTAGAGATACATATCAATTTAGTACATAATCTATCTAATCTTTAAAAATTTATGTTAATTTCATATAATTAATTTGCGTGAATGAATGTAAATTTCATAAATACCATAAATCGTGCAGCATTCCAAGACATTGCGTCTCTTCGAGGTGTCATTCATAATCTTCTTGAAGGCTTGATCAATGTCATCAAATCTTTTCGTTTCATCCGGTAGCTGAAGCCGGATGTCGCCGCCCACAAAGATGCCCTCGAGATATAACCACTTTCGCTGCAATTCCACCCACACCTCCAGAACTTCGGAGATCGTATGCATCGTACGTTCCCATTTCTGAACGACGTTGAGAAACGGTCCAATAAATTGCGAAGCCACCATGCTGTGCACGGTCAGCATATTGTCCTCGAGTACCAGATTCAATTCGTCGAGTGGTCCAAGAATAAAGCCACGATATTCCGTACCTGATAAATGTAATCAACGATCGTAGGACTTGGCGCGCTTTATATTTGTAGTTATAATAATATATAATTTATTTGTAATTATATAAAATAATATATAATAATTGTGAATATAAAAAGTTTCTTTTCTAAATAAATAAAATACCTTTATAATGTTTCACGACGTTGAATTCCATTGACTTCCATACTTCCGCTAATTCTTTTACGCCTCTTTCTATCGCAAGCTCCTTCACGGCATGCATCACAATATCTTGGGCGATGTCTTGGTACTTTCCTAGCTCCATAGCGAACATATTTTCTAAGGTAAATCTGGAATAATCCGATAATTGTATTTGTATTTTTATATATTTAATTAACGTGACTTAAAAAGCTTACCCATCTATCGTCAAACATTTTCGTTGCGTCATTTTTATATTAAAAAATGTCTATATATTATTAATTATACTTTTAAAAATTAATTATCAAACTTATCCATCCGCGAATAAGTATACACTGGTCATTAATAATCGATTATGTCACGAGGATCTATAAAAAAGCAAATACGTCCGAGAAGTTATGAAATAATATATGCAATATATCAGGTCACATTTATCAGAGAAATTAGGCAGTTTCCTCGCAATACCTATTTTAAAACACAATACACATCTTTAAAAAATAGCATTAATTATATACATAAATATTTAAAAAAACGTAGATATAGAATATATACGAATATATGCATACAAAATTCTTAAATATTACAATAAATTGCACACATCGCATAGTAATAAATACATAATACATACATATATTAAGTAAATATTTAAATATAATCAAAAATACAAAAATGCACTTTTAATTATTGATCGCTACGTATTTGCATATGTAAATAATACAATGATCATTCATATTCGTGATCAATATTTTGCAATTAAGATCACACTCTATTAAGTTGTCCGTTTAAACCCACTATAATTAAAATACTCGCTTAATTATTCATCATTCGCACACCTGTACGGATCCATATCGAAATATTGTCCGGTTCTTCCCATCAACTCTTGCCAATGTCTCTCACGCATTGCTTCGTTCTTTAGCTCGATGAAGAGCGGCACTGAGTTTTTGAAGTTTTTCATATTGGCGTCTAGGGCGCGACCGACGTTCATATCCCTGATGGATTTCGGCAGTCGTCGAAGCTCCCTGATGAAGTGTTCCATACCCTCGATAAGCTGCTGGGGATTCAAGTTCACCCAGAGAGTCTTCGCCCAGACCTCTCGCTCGTGTCGCTGTTGTTTGTAGAGATCATACAGCTTCTCCATACTCTCGTAATTTGCCTTGATTTCCAGGAAAGCTGAATAATCGGTAGGCGACAGGTCGAACAGAGTTTCATACTTTATTAAGTTCAAGCGTCTTTCCTCGTATTTGTTGATCAGTTTGCCATATTCCTATAAATAAACGAAAAGAAAGTAAATGACTGGCAATTGTGACTTTGTTCTCATTAAAAGGATGTTATTCAATCATTTAAAAAAATTTAGAAAAGACGAGAATTTCAAATGACAATACTTTTCAAAAGAGTAAATTGTATATTTTTTTTTTTTTTAAACGTACATCCATTTTCTTCAAGCCAAGCTCTAGGTCATCCCCGGTGCTTCCGGGACCATGCGTCTCAAAATCTTTGGCGAATTTCACAGTTTCATCTAAGAACTGCCGGATTTGATCTTGGATCAATTCGGCAAATTTTTCGATGGTACTTTCCAGGGTCGAAGCCCTATAGAACGCTCCGAGATATAAGGATTCCCAATTGCGTTGTAATTCATACGCCATCGCTTCGTCCGATCGAGAGAACTCGATTGCATGAGTGCGCATTGTTTGAAAACATTCCTGATAAGACAGATATTGCACCTCAGCTTGTATCGCCATATTTCTTACGTCGGTGATCGCTTGCATGATCGACATGAAACGATCTAATCCGGTGACCACGAGCTCGATCTCGCCGCGAAAGGTCACGATCTGAGTTTTCAACTGATTCATAGCCTGCACAGTGTCGGACAGAAGATAATTCCCTAAAACTTGTTTCCACTCCTTTGCTTGACCCTCGATGCTTGATAAGAGCGGTATCAAATTGAGCCTTCGAAAAGAAAAAATATCTAAATTAGAACAGAAATCTACGAAGGAAAAATAGATAATAATTTAAGAAACTACATTTAAGTACAAATTTAATTACGCATTTTGAAAAAAGAAGTATAAATTAAAATAATCCATTGTTTAGCAGATAATCAATTTTTCAAAAAATTCTTGATATTATTAAATAGATGTATAAAATTTCATAATTTACGAAATTAAGGTTCTCAAGTGATATCACAAATTTTAAATAATCGCGGACTGGTAAGAGCCAGACGCAGATGGTAGTGCATCAGTTTCATAGAAAAATAAATTTTTCATAATCAGTTTCATAGAAAAATGTGCACAGAGCATGAAATTTACTTAGTTCTATACCAAGATTTTAAAATTAATCTCAATTCGAGATTTATAGTAACCCCTCTTTATCCCCCTGGAGAGACGAAGGCGAGATATAGAAAAACTTATTTTTCTATGAAACTGACTACCGCGTCTGGCTCTTACTAATCTGCGATTATTTAAAATTTTTGATAAAATTTCACATTTTTATAGATATAGCGATATAAATCGTTGATACCGCTTTACCGTACACTGCTTATGTCGAAGTAGGACGACATATCTTCGACTTCCTCCAGAATGCCTTCGTAAAACGTGAACTTTTCGTCGTATTGTATAAGCGTGGGTTTCGTCGCCGCGAATTTCTCACAAGCGAGATTCTTATCAAACGACCATAAATTACTGTATTTCTTCCATCTATACAAATATCGCCAGCATTCCATCGAGATTCTGTACACCGTGTCCTGAACTACTTTTATGAGTTCATTAATTATCTGTGAATATTTAGAAGACTTTTTAAATTAAAACAAAAATAAACACTATATTATACTTATGTGTAATTATTTATTTAAATGTTTACTCTTCTATATTAATATAAAGCATATTTATAGCATTCAAGCTCATAAACATTACTCAACCCGGACACTCATTACATCTTCGAAGAAACTGAATAGAACCAAATTCTCCGAAAGTTCTTTTCTCTGTGGTTTGCACTCCAAACAAGTTCCATTCATCCATCTCGGGAATCCTTTTAATCTTTCCAGTAGATCTCGCACGTCTTGACAAATGATGTTGTAGATCTCTCCGGGTGACGGGCGTAATACTACTTCGGATGCTATTAATATCGCCTCTACTTGGAACATTGGCTTAGTGTTGTTTAATATTTTGTTCAGAACCTCCATGTTTCTTACCATGCACCTAAAAGATAAAAGTTATGTCAATGAAATAATGATGTACTTATTATCGTAATGAATTTATTGCTTACATACACACACTAGTAAGAGAGATAACGTACATTATAAAGGCAGCAAAGATTTTCTTCTCATATTTTTCATACAAGAGCTGCATGGCTGGGCTTTTACCAGTGGAAGTACCTAGCACCAAACTTTCCAGTTTTACAAGCATCGGACTGATTGACTGGTAAGCCTTTAACATCGACGATACCAGTTCGGATCTTCGATTTTTTATTTCCATAAAGTAAGTCTACAAAGAGAAAAGAGATTTGATGCTGTAACTAGCAAATATAATATTTGTAAACAGAAAAAATATCTATTACTTATAAATTACAATTATTTCTGATATTATAAGTCACATTACTTATTCTTGATAACCTATAACATCGATGATACCTTGATATTCATAAATATTAAAAATTGTATTTTTTTTATTATTATTGTACACATTGATAAATTTATATTAAAAATTTGATAAAAATTTAATCCAAAAAATAATTAATTTTCATTTTCAAGAAAAAATATAATTCTATTGATTTGTATTAGAATATAATATACAAGAAAAAAATCGTTTAAGAAAAATAAAATTTTTTTATAGTATATTATACTTTGCACGGCAAAAGAGTCTCTGATTCAGCGACTTCTTTCTTCGTAGAGAACAGATGATATGATTCCAGCTCAGAATTGATTCGATTGTCAAGCTCTTTCTTTATCTGTTCGACTTGATTGATGGTGGAATTCAAGTTCTTCAATATTCTATTACAGTCCGCCGCGTAATCCGAGATGCTCAAAGAGTTCCAATTAAATCGCGTCACGCCAGGCTGAATGTGCTTCTCGACATCCTGCAGAGTTTGCTTCAGCAACTGCACGTCCGCTTTGTCCAACGTTTCCAAGATGTCATTGTATTGATTGATCATCTTTCCAATGGCGTCGAGGTCTGCCCTCAACCGATTCTTCTGAATGCCAACGTCTCTGACGGTCGCGGGCAACTCGAAGCCCAGCTGTTCCATCAATTCCGCCTCTCTGATCACTTCGAAAACTTCCCAGTCGAAGTTGACCTGAAACCGTAGCTGGCACTCCAGCAGAATGGCGCCGCTCATGAACTCCTGCCAGGTAATCTTCGCACGGGTGTCGTGTCTATCAGAGGACATAGTGGAGCTTTTGCCTGCTTCTTTCAACGACGATACTCTGGCGTCGGTCTTTCCTTCCGGACGCGGCTGAATCATAGAGATAATTCTAGAGCTCGCGATACTTTCGATTTCTGCGCTAGACTTCGATATTACAAGGCCGTCATGTCTCACTAGAGATTCATGTGGAGTCGACATATTAGAACCCACATTTTTAATCTTTGTCTTCGACATTACATGAACTGGTTGAAGGTCCTTCGTGGTTGGTTGATCATCCGGGAAAGTTAGAGTAGCCGGAGGATCCCGTTCGATACGCACCATCCTCAATATGTTCTTTTTCATGATAGTAGTCACTGTCAGTAAGGCCTTCTCAAGCCACGTATTAAACTTCGTTTCCTCGAACTCTTTCAATTGCTTTGCGAGATCGAAGTACTGGCTGAACGCGAGAAGCTTCAGCTCGTTGTGCTTCAGTACGCTTACTTCCTGAAAGATCAGCACCGACCTACGCAATTTATGAAATAGCTGCCTCACCCAGAAGATTGCTCCCGCCATCGGCGGATGATACGTCAACAATGGCGGATGCCGTTTGCCGCGGTGATATATATTTTCCACGATGTTAATCTCTTTGCTAAACTGCTGCATAATCACGTCAAATTTGCGTAACAACAGACTTTGAACGGCGGCACGGGTCTTTATATTCTTAAATTTGAGCAACATCTCTAGCGCGGTCTCTGCGCTGATCAATACCGTGAAGCATTCGTCGATGTAGAACTTGGCTTGATCTTCCAAATATGTCACCTGCTCGTAGAACCACACGGTCATGGCCTCCCAGTTCTCCTTGTTGAACACGTTGAAGATGTCGAAGTCGGCTTCCTCGATCGGCATCACCAAGGCGTCCACTCGCTTCACTACAGCATCGATCTGCGCCGGATCGTTTATGATAGATTTGAGATCGGGTCCAAAGATGTTGTAGAAATCTTGCAGTACGCCAGCAATCTTGTACAGGTCGTTGCACACCTCGGCGATGTACTCCGTGTCTTGGAAGAGGCGTTTCTGATCAAATTCCCAACGAATACCCTTTCCCGATATCTCGATATCCAGTCGGGTCTTTAAGTATGATCGTTTCCACTGTCTCAGCATTGCGCTGCCTGCGCTCGTCTTTTGTAGAATTTCTTCCAGAGGCTTCTTGAATAGTAAAATGATAGCCAGATTACGCCTGACATTTTCGCAAAGTTGCCATGATATCCGGTCCATTAGCAGCATCATTTTCTCCTCGCGGCAGTAATAACTAGATAATATCCAGAGCATTCGCAACCCTTCCATCAACGAAGGTATGCACTCTGCTATAGATTCGAACGAATCCGATTCGGCAATCAACTGCGATTTTAATAAAAATATATACAGCCAATAAATATTATTAAAATATTTGCCTAAATTCTTTAAGAGTATGTTCTCTCTTTGATCTATTTTTGGAATAAAACTTTAATTTATTTTTTTAATAAACATTCAATATTTGTCATTTAAATTTCCTGATATAATTAAACTTGAAATTTTAAAATTCTATTATTTTTAAAATTAAATATAAAGTAAAAATTAATTAATAATTTTTATTTCTAAAACTCAATTAGCAAAAAAACTTTTTCTTTATATTTTTAATTTAAAAATTAGAAATGTCTGAATGTTTTTCAAAAAATTCCAAATTTGATCTAAAAGTACGTCTACAAAATTCGTACGAGAATTTTAATCATATTATATTATTATAAATTAGAATTTGCTGGTGATATTACCTTGAAATATCTCATGAGAGTTTGAATAAACTTATTATTGTCCCTAGCTTCGACGTAATGCTTCCATAGTTCCGTTTGGAAATATTGAAAACTCGAGGCAATCGGCGAGCGTATTTGTTCGAGAAGAGCGAGGATTCTTTTAACGACGGGCATTTTCAATTGTTCAACCAACATCGTAAATCCTGTCTCACAATCTTGCCAGTATTGATACACTGCTATTGGTCCTTTCTCCGGAACCGCTTTGTTTATATATGACTCCATTACCTACGTGATAATAAAACAAAATACATTAATATCACAATTTTTTAAAATTGATTTAGAATCATTCACAGGTAAATAATTAGTTATTTTTAAATATATTGACAATAATAAATGTTTTTTTTAATCTGTGTGGTTATTTTTAAATATATTTAATTATTTTATCAACATTTCGGGCATCGTATATTGAAAATAATCCAAAATTCTAGAGAGATTACACGAAAAGTACGAGAAAAATAATGAGTTAATATACTCACCTTCTGTATATGTTTTTCCCACGACATAATTACTTCTTCCATTTGTTCAACAATATCCTTATTCTTCAGCAACATATCATCTGTTATCGCAGGATCATTGAGCTCTGGAATTTTTGGCATCGTCAGCAAGATATCGCCTTCGATATGCTCCAACGTCCTGCGTCGTCAAAGTACAAAGTACAAAAGTTAGTGAAAAAAGAGGAAATTTGCTCTTAAAGATATATAACAGTTGCAATTTTTGAATTAAAATAATACTAACCATTCCGCGCTCTCGATCATATCGTCGAGATAATTTAAAATATCTTTCCTGATTTGCTCGATCGGCTGTTTTCTCATTTCCTTCAAACTGACCGATCTGCTGGGCTGTGATACCGATATAGATAAATCAGATTTTTTGCTTCTCAAACTTGATTTTATCTTCCTATCTCTTTCATCCTGTGCGATTGTTTCTTCATCGGTCCCCTTTCTTCTTTCAGGCAAGACTCGTTTGGATATTAATACGGATGGTGCCATAAAGGCGGATGGGCGTCTCAGCATCGGCATCTTCAAGAAAAAAGAAAAATATTGAAATTAATTTGTTATAAATAATTTATGATTATTGATTTAAATTTTAATAAGATTCGTTAGAAATAGACAACTGTATTTGTATAAACGAAATTTAAAATCGTATAGTGTAAATATAGTGTGTGTCTGTGTGTATTATAAGTTACTTTATATATATATGTATACATATAAATTCCATATAATATAATTTTCTAAATAAACAATATTTTACATACTCAAGTTTTGATATTTGATAGCGCGATTTTTCAATGCTCACCGCTTCGACGTCCACCTTTTTTCTTTTTCCATCATCAGCTTGCAATGGCTCGCAAGAATCCGGTCCTCTGAATTGATTCTCCACCAATGGTTTAAATACCTAATGTTTCATTTGTCACATATTATTGAATTGCATATATCAGCTTTATGGTATATGTTTTAATACATACATTAACATAAGACACACATATAACATAACAAATAAAAAATTTAGTTTGAAATTTAAGACTCAAAAATTGTTATGTTTTTATTAAAGTAAAAATAATTTTCAAGGTTTTGCAAATAATATGTCGAGAAAATCTAAAATTTATCTTTAGAAAAGAGGCAGATATTTAAATATGCGATACAATACGTATCGGAATATGGGTTGTAAGGGACGAAAGAATCAATGGCATTCAATCGACCGGTAAAGAGACCGTTACTGGAATCAATTGCGATTAGATTAAACAATACTCACATTAACCAATATTTTATTCAAGGAAGCCAGGAATCTGCTATCGAGTGAGCCGACCACCACATAATTCGTGATCTTATTAAGGCACTCTTCGTAAGTATCGAAAGAAGGTATACCCTCATCACTGGAGCGCATGAAGTAGAAGAACGTGATGTCCTGCAGGTCAGTTCTGTTGCCGTCTATCTGACCGCATATCATGTGAAGTACCGGTATCTGACAAATTTTCTCCACCAATTTCTGCAATTGCCACAAATAATATCTTTTTCTTATAATCGATTTCACTCAACAACAATTTGCTTTTTTTAACCGTGGTTTGATTGATTGTTCATCTCTTTTTAGAAATAGGAAAAGACAAGAAAACTAAGCTTAATTGATATTGATGAAAGTAATTTAAGCTAAAATTAAT
The DNA here is from genome assembly GCF_030449975.1 of Polyergus mexicanus. Lineage (NCBI taxonomy): Eukaryota > Metazoa > Arthropoda > Insecta > Hymenoptera > Formicidae > Polyergus > Polyergus mexicanus. Next base: position 11,832,963 of record NW_027223323.1, read on the forward strand.
CATCATTGAACGATTTTCTCTTTTTTAATGAAAATCTTATTTATTTTTTCATTCGTTGAATTAAATAAATTGACTAAGATATAGAATTATGCTAAAAAATTCATTATGAAATAATAGAATTAATTAAATTTTTTTCGATTAGAGAATTAATAAGACTTTATTTAATAAAGTCAACCTTAGTTAGAATATATTTATCTTTTTCTCCGGACGGTGGTGCAAAAGCGGAACTATCTGAAAATATAAATGATTATTATTATTTTACTATCATTTTAAAGCAAATCTATATTTATAGACACAACATAGCTTACCAGGAACGCTTTTCAAATCTTCTTTCTTTCTAGAATAAGCGGAAAGATCTCCGCTACCATTCCGTTCAACTTCATCTTCATCTTCTTCTTCTTCTTCCTCGGTAGATTCTGGTATACTAGGAGTATGTAAGGTACTGGTGCTCGTTGCTATACGACTAGTAACCGAAGTCACTTTACCAGGCATGGCTTTGCCTTTTTTAACTCTTTTTGTAAATTTCTTATCTTTTTTCTTCTTATCATCATCATATTTCTCTACTTTTCCTAACGTTGTTAAAAAATATTGTCAAACAAATGCTTTTTTCTCCGATTAAAACATTCATCAAAAACATCAAACAATATATTAATTGTAATATTGTTTTTATATTAAAATCTCTACAAAGGAAGGAAAAATGAAGAGAGATAGAAATTAAAATAAGAAGTAAAAAAAAAATATTAAATGCTTGCTGTATGCAACAAGAAGTTGCAACAAGATATCTCTCTCGTTTGTATATGAATATAAAAATAATATGTGATTTTCAAGTGCAGAACTCAATCATTATCGAGTATAACAGAACAAAACTCCTTGTCGATCACTCTACTGCTACATATTTTGCATGATTAAATGTATGTACTATAACTTATTAATACAATATTAAAAATTGTGCAGCTATGAGAAACATTATACGCACAATACAATTTTTGAGAGATGCTACACAATGTTAAAGATCGCGAGATTTTACCAGGAGCACTTTTTGTTAATCTGTGCGTTCTGCTCTTCAAGATAAATGCTGTCAATGCTGTTATTTTTGTACGCTGAGCTAAAGTTACAATTGTTGTATATCGAAATTACATTATATGCTATCATATAACATTTCTTATTAACTGCTAAATATGTATAGTTATACTTTAAGAGGTGTCTCAGATTTAGGAGATTGTTAACAAAATTTATGGTTAAAAAGATAGATCCGATAGACTTGACACATCCCTCTAAAAGCCTAGCCTCCCTATAAAAGCGCGTTTAGAGCTTACTTTCCTCCCACACTGGGACTTCCTCCTGAACTACTTCATTAACGTAAGTTTTGTAGAAGAAGATCAATTTTTTCTCCAGATCCGTCACTCCGTACAAATCTAATATAAGAAAGTTAAGTAGCTTGTCCTCGAAGTACCGATTATTCGCCTAATAATCAAAAATAATTATATATAATCTTGACCAATCTTTAAATTATTTATTAAGAAAGATTAATTACATTAATAAGATCGTCGAAAAGCTGTTCCTGATCTGTCAGCCCAAGAAACTTCAATACCCTATCGCGAATCCATCTTATTCTAATTAAATTAAATAACGTCATTTAATAAATTAAAAAGATAGTTTCAAATAATGTTGATGAAGAAAGAGATGTCAATATATCACTATTAATTAGCATCTACCGATAATCCATGTGCGTGATGGACGGTTCATCCTGGTCGTCTTTGTCGGTTGAACTTTTTTCTTCATCTTCTTTTCTTTCATCTTTTTTATAATCATCATTCTCCATATTATCAATGAATTCTAAAATTTCTATACTTTGCTAATATTATTTTCCCTCAAGCAATTAATTCATTTTTTTTTTAAATAAAGTTTATAACGTAGAGAGAATAACCTTTTATATATATGTTTCACTTCAAAATAATATATACAAGATCGTACTTCACACAATTTATTTCTCCTCTGTATCCTATATGCGTAATATTTTATTTTATTTCCTTAAAGTTTATCTTTTATAAGAAGATTAATACTATTTTATTTATACAATCGATTAAGAATAGAGAAATTGTCACTGTAAATAACTATATTACAGAATGCGATACTTTTCAACGATACACATACACTCAGACTTGATTGAATCGCGTATTCGAGAAATATCGGATAATGAATAAGTTTGACGCCGTTGTCATGGTGAAACGATTTCTCAGTGTAAAAGTAGGATATATAGGGTAAGCGAGCATTTATTGATTACACAATGAAATTTGTATAACGAGATAGGGAAAGATATATTTAAAATTAATACAATGTGGTATTTTCTAAATTAAATGAGATATACAAAAAAATATTCATAACGCTACGTACGTCTCTTGCATACATATCAAATGCACACATTGTTACACATATACATATAATCCCTCTCCTCTATACATGAGCAAACATTATTAATATTTATCGAAGCCTATTGTATCGCGATTAAGTCAGTAATAAAATCCGTTTTACAACTTCTGTAATATCTTAACTATATGTTACTATTAGAAAATATATATTTGAGCGTGAAAAAATAGTTACACGCTATAGGGGTCATTATACCATTATTCTTTTATCATATTACCATCAAATAAATCTAATCTTGTGGTTAATACGCACTATATAAATTAATATGACTTTAAATGTGTGCGTATTTACTAATTATTTACTCTAATAATTTATTTATTTTTGACCCGTTATATAGATGTGATATTAAACCAAGTTTATTCCTATTTTATATATTATCAATATTATTAATATTAAAAAATATATCGTTATGTCATTCTTTAAATAATACAGATATAAATAACTGAGTTTCTCTTATATTCAATTAATTTTAATCTTTAATTATTTCTTCTAATTGTAATTTTATAAAAAATAAAGAAGTCTAATTATATTATAATTAATTAACAATGATAAAACCGATCTGCCAAGAAAGATAATTATTTCTAATCTTTCATATTCTTTTCAAATATCTTTTAAGTGTCTTTTGAGTTCTCATACTGCTCGGGGCTCGAAGTTTCATTCTTCGGGACTCTGTTCGTTAATTGCGATCTGCTAGATTCTTTGTTGCTGTCTTCATCGGTGCGTTCGTTGATTAATCCTTCAAGAACTGCCTGAACATATTCCTCACGGTCTTCGTTGGTATCAAAAGAGAAACCAAGAGAAGGAACAAATTCGGTTTCGACGATGGTCTTCACAGATTCCGTTGTCATTGTCGTAGTCGATTCCTGCGTCATCGTCGTCGTTGTTCCCGTTGTAAAGGACGCTAAACTTATCTTTTCAGCTTCGCTGATTACATGTTTGCTTTCTTCTATAGGCAAACCAGTCTCAAAGTCTAAACTCCTCTGTACTTGTGGCAAATCGAAGACGAGTGGTCCACGGATCGAATTATCACGATATAGAGGCTGCCCAAAGTTTTCCGTTAATTGTTCCAAGATTTCCTGCTTCTGAAGCGGTCGAGTTTTGTTTTCCGCTTTCAATTGACTTGTTTTCTGTTTTGTTGCATTATTATTAGAATTTATTCTAGAGGAAACATCAGGAAGCGGTTTGATAGGAATATTAATAGGTGCCCTCAAAGTGTCTTCAAGAAAAGATATTTTGGAATCTGCATTTTTTCCAATTGGTAATCTGGCTTCCAACAGTGAACTAGTCGTAACGAATGATGGTTCATTGACATTCAGATTCAGCGATGTATCCAGTTTGGTAATATTAACGGGTGTTTTTAACGTATCGAAGGCAGACACTTTGGGCTTTGTGTTCTTGAATGCTGTTCTGGCTTGCGAACGAATCAATAGCGGACTCGTCGTAGCATCTGGTTGTTCATCAAGATCTAGATTAAACGAATCCCTCAGCTCGGCGCTACGTAGATCTTTCGCCGAGAATGGTCGCGGCAATCGATCCAGTTTTAACAATTCAGCCATCAACTGGAGAAGATTGAGCATACTCATATTTGAATTCGATTGCTTGAATTGACCGATTGTATCATCGACAACAACGGGGAAACTGTTATCCTTATTGTTCAGAGACGCGTGACTAGCATCGTGAAACATTGAAATGTCAGCGACCTCGTCCGCCGGTTCGATCGACCTGATAATCTCAAAGTCATCTAGTTCGTCTTTTGGAATAGAAGCCGATTGTTGGTGCTGTGCAATCAATCGACTGATAAAATCGTCAGGGCTTTCCAAGTTTTCGTCTCTCTTGACTGTGAAGGATATCTCGTACGGAGAATTGTGTTTATCAATCGTCTCCTCGATCTGCTTCAAAGATTCTGGATGAATCGAGCGCGATAGACTACTCTCTGTCGCGTTCTTCTTTGTTTTCTCTTCAGAAACGTTGATCTCTAGTATACTTTTTGGTATAACCGTCTTCAAGTTTGATCTTTCTATATCGATGTTACTACTGACAGTGATCGGAGATTGCGTGGTAGAAGTCAAAGATTCATCCAATATAAATGTTGCCGCATTTCCCGGTATGTTTGTACTACTTGAAGAGATAAAACGTTCTGAAATCCTCAGGGTTGCTTTTGTACCGATCGAGATCGTTGTCGCTTCTACACTCGGCGTGGAGATAGCAACTTTTGGAGCAATAACTGCAGACTTTATCTCGCAATGTTTCCCTTGTTTATCGGATGTTGAAGAATAGCATGGCAATCTAGAATTTACTCTTGAATCCAGTTGAGCCTTGACAGCGTCTCTAATAGTAAACTGAAATCCTGTATTATACTGTATTAAGGTCTCTATCTCGCTGTTATTATTTTTCGGGGTCATTGAAAAATTCTGTATCTTTTGCGAATCTATGTTTTCTGTGTGATCAGATTGTATTGCGTACGCGTGTTCCTTCGGCGGAACGAAATCACCAAAACCGTCGTTGTAATCAAGTATCGGCGGAACGATATTAGTCACAGGAACATCAACGATCGCTCGATCATGTGATGGGGGAACGAGCCACGGAATGGATGTGGGCACTTCAGCGATAGGTTGAACAGTTAAATGAATCCCTAAATTGGTCGTCTGCGACAAATCGTCCGTGTAATCAACCAGCGAATGCTCCTCAACATTGAATATCGGCGATCGATCTTGATTGATCGCGATTGGTGTGTCAGAAAATCTCGGAATCTCGGTGTTCGTTGATTCAGGATTCCAAGAAGTTTTGGAACTTTCGTCGATGGTCGTATAATGCGTTTCTTCAGGAACGTTGATGAAAAAGCTTCCCACTGGAGGTCTCAAAAATCGCGCTGGTTGAGGAATCTCGAAACTTAAATTTAATCTAGATATGGAATCATCGTTGGAATTGGAAATCGATCTGGTCGACGACATGTTCTGGTCGACGGTTATGTAGCTATCATTAGTTGAAGAACGAACGATATCACTGTAAACGCTTCTTCTAGTCGTACTTATCGTAGATTTTGCAGTTGCCGAAATGGTTGATGCTTGCGCAGCATTAACATTTTGTTGCCAATTTCTCAGCAACGGAGTCGTTTTGTCGCCGAAGCTTCTCGTGTACGTTCTCTCCTCGAAACTCTTCGTTGTCAAACTCGTGGTATCTTCCTCTGCCGATTGATCATATTTCGTCTCATTGGAAATTTCCGACTTTTTCGAAGTCTGCAATGAGTTCACATCTTCTTCTTTCTCGTACAATCCCGAAAAATGATTTGAAATTGATTGCGGTAGAATAGAAGTCGTCAAGCTTGTTCGCTCGTTCTTTACAGGATTTTGACTCTGCATAATCATACCAAGTGGATGATTCAATGCTCGAACGATTCCGATGCTGTCCTTCGTTTCAATGTCTTCTAAGCTATCCTCGGTATCGGGTTTGGTGATCGGTCTATCGTTCTGCTGTCTAAATATCTGTACATCTTCATCAATCACACCAGTCATATTAATCCTGACATTCGCCTCCGATTTTTCCTCAAAATTGAAATGCATTTGGTCATTTTCAGAATGAACGCTGTCGTTCTTTTTGTTATCTCTGTCCGTTCTCGAGGCATTCTCTGATTTTTTCGAAGTCTCCGTTTCTCTTTCTCTCAAATCAGCGTTTCTTACATCTTCATTCTGATGAGTAAACGTGGGAGAAGTTACCGGAGTCTTGCTATGCGCATAGAGATGATCGGAGCTGTCCACTATCAAATCCAGCTTGTTGTATGCCAGCGTGGAAGGTCGATAAGTTGTCGGCACCGTAGGCGAATAGAATCTTCGAGTGGTCGTGGTAATAGTGGGAACAGTAGGCGCATAGGATGTCTGTAAACGATTGGCGAATCTGCTGTTGGATCTGCCATAATCGTCCTGGAACTCGTTGTCGCCGACTCGATCCTGATAATCGTGCCGAATAATCAGAGAAGCATGGTAAGGCGACCGGTCCTTGTTTTCAAAGTGCACTTTGCCTTCATGATACGCCGGATTTGTGCTTTTCTGCTGCTGATTATCGTAATTGAAGATTCGCCGCTCGTCCTGACGAGGATAATTCTCAAAGCCGCTCGGCAAATCATTTTTAGTCGCGTCGACAGGGGCATAATTCGTGATCCTACGGAATCCGCCGGGCAAAAAACCCATCACAATTCTGCCACTGAGAGCTGGATAGTCAACGATCCTAGCACCGCTATCGGGATCCACCAAACCGTCCTTGGTGACTTCTTCCGTAGAGGACTGCAAGCTAATCATTGCGTATGCCTTGCGGATCATCTCGTCGTCGTCAATTTGATAGCTGTTACGGTTTTTTTCGAGGTATCTGTTGCTGGAGGAACAGTCGACCTTAGTCCACCAATCGCACGTCAGCAGCTTTTGGCTGAAAGTCGAACCGATAGGGCATAGAAAGGAAGACACCAACACATCATGGCACACGTGGAAAACCTGACAGCCGGCCGCTTCGTCGGCATAATAGCCTGTTGAAGAATAGTAAACGAGTTTCTTATGATTCTATCTACTTTTTTAGTTTTTTTACAGAAAGATGTATATGCTCGTAATTTTTTCATTTTAGATACAATTTCTTACAAATATCAAAATAATAAAATTTGAAGAACGACTAAAAATATTGTATAGTAATAAAATTAATATTAGTTTTATTCTTGTGTTATAATAAAATTAATATACAGGGGAAAGTAGGATAAAACCGGATACACGGGACAAACCGAGTACTGTGTTTCTTCGTGATAAGTGCTATTATCTTTGGCTAACTCGTGTTATTAATTGTAGATTGATGCCAACATTATTTTAAAATGAACCGTGCCCACGTGCACACGATATTTCTTTTTTGAGAGAAGTTTAAAATTTTCGGGCTAAAAAGATCGATATCGGGACAACAATCGAATACATAAATTTCGTTTTAAACTTTTTCTGCACGGAGCATCTGCTTCGTAATGCATCATTGTATTCTGTACATATTAGAGAGTATATCGCATTAGTTTTGATCATCACTTTGTGCCAGAATACACAGCCGCCGTGTTTATTATTTTCTTCGTGTTGGGGCAAAATCGGGTATCTCGTATAATGAAAAAAAGAAAAACTGTTATTTTGACTTTGTTTCCCTACAAAAAGCAATGAAAATGAAAACTACCACTCAGAAAAAGAAACCACTAAAAAAAAGCTTTTTGACACCTCCAAAGTCAAAAAATTAAATAAGAAAGTCCTACAGCAATGTAGAACAAGAGGATATCATGATTTGTGTTTTTTTGTCAATAAAATACATCTTTGTATTATATTTTGATTAAAATAAATCTAGATTTTGTAATTGCACAGTGTTTTACACGTTTTCAAATTACCTTACTGGTAGAGCAAAACCGGGTATTTTGCGTTCTTCAAAAAAATCTTGTTATCCTTGGCAACCAAATTTTTTTTTCACTAACCTTATTTTCTCATAATTTACAATCCATTAAAGACTACCAACATTCAACAAATTTTTTTTTACTCATTTTTTATAAGTAGACAAATCCAAAAAGATACTCGGCTTTATCCTACTTTTCCCTACATTGTTAACATAAAATAACCATTGTAGAGGAAAATAATTTTTGCTTTAATGTAACCATATATTAAAATCAATTAAGAACAATTAAAAAACAAAAATGAAGGAATTTTTCCTATTAGAGACATCAAAATAAAAAGACATTTAAAATATGTCTTTTTAATTTCGGAAACAATTTAGGAATAACAAAACTATGGTAATTAGATTAGAGAATGTGATAAAATAGAGAAATAAATATTTATAAAGATTAGACATTTTTTATGTATTTGTCGTTATGATATATCAAATACATAAATTTCGTAGCACTTATGTAATGATTTTACATAGCCTCATCAGTGTGCAATGTTGTCTTTATGACTTCATCTTTCTCTCAGATTATCTAATGTCTGTGGTTAGCGTAGTCAGAGTATTGAGTTAGAGCAACACAACAATAGCGTGGAAAATTAAATCGAATTAAATATTCGCTGTGTGTAATTAACGGCAATGACAATAATAGTAACGGTAATAATTTTTCGGCGCATCTGCTTGATTCATCGAGAAATCGATAGGAGCAGAATTGATTCCGAGTAATTCTTACATTAAAAAACGAAATCAAATTATATAATTATCGAACAAGACAATATTACATTAATTTTATTCTATAAAATCTCAATTTTTTTTTAATATATATAATTTATAACATAAATTATACATTTTAATATAAAGTTAATGTCCTAACAAAGTATAGGAGTTCATAAATAATTATAAAATCAAATAGAAAAAAATAAAGTCTTTACTTTCACACATAATTTGAATAAATTGAGAAAAAAAATGGTCATATATTGAAAATCGTCACATTTTCTGTACATTGTCTTATCGGTATCGATTAAGTTAATGAACTTTTTAAAATTGATCGAGCGCTTCTAAATTAGCAGTTTTTAAATTCGGAGCATTGATACACTTTCCTATCGAAAAATCGATCGCATTCCTTATTAACAATTAATGAAATTTTTTCCGTCTTTATCTTATTATCGTTTACATAGCGAATCTAATCGCAATCTTTCTATCGACGTTTTATATCTATAATTGAAAATATTTGAGCAAATTTTTTGTATTTAAACTATCGAATGAATAAGAAGATCTTTTCAAAATTTCGAGATGTAATACGTATATAGAATTTTTGCATTTTAGAAAAAAAAAAGAAAAAAATGATAATTCCACGCAAATGATTAATATAATCATTTAAAACGCATAGTGACAATCAAAAGGACGTGTGATGAGGCAGCATGCGATGTAATTTATTCATGTATTTATTCATATATATGTATATTTACCACGTGAGCGTCCTTCACACGTAAATCCTGTCTGAGGTAATGTTGTGTAAGCGGGATAGTCGACGCCTGGCTCACCCGGCACATTTTTTCTGATGTCAGATAGGTCTGAAAAATACAAGCAGATTCATCTCTTCAGATAATAAAGACCAAATTGCCCATCTAGAAACTAGTTTTGAGATAAGTCTAGAGCTGTCTAGAGAATTGATGAGAACTGACTACTTCTTTATAATTTATAATTGTCGAAAGGTTTACATAATTTTTCATAACATATACATTTTCTGCTTTTTGAAAATTATTTGTAAATTTACAAAAAAAATGCACGTATAAACGTCGCAAACAATTAAATATATTTAATTTCTCGTTAAATTATATAATAAGATCGATAATTAGAGCAACATTTCTATTTGAATAGCGATAATCAAGTACATATACAATTGGTCACATGTAGAATTAAAAAGGGGAGAAAAAGAGATGTCTTTAAATACCGAGTAGATACAGAGTTCCGTATCAATCGTCAATTATCAACCAAGGTCATAGAAAATAGGCCGCGACGATCGTGTCTATGATATTTAAATCTTTGCCTGTTGTGTGGTCGGACGGATAATGTCTTCTAACTAGCATCCATATAATCAGCAAGGTTTTACATGACCTATTCGACTCTCACCTTTCATAGAAATATTATATCCCGCCTTTCCCATGAGTGATAATCCACACACTTGAACGATTAATACAAGATTATAACAAGATGTTTGCAGTGTCATTTGAGTATGTATCTGAGTATAACGAGAGAATAGTTTTTACGAGAGTAATAGAATAAATTAAAGTTTTAAAAAAACCACAGTCATAATAAAGTTAAGTTTGAACTCATAATTTCCATAAAATTATGTCGTCAAGAAGTATCGTGTAATTATTAGAGATGCGTCAACATCGACTTTCATCACTGAACGTAGGTTTAGTTTAAAGATAATTATTCCTACACAAATACGTATGTGTGTACAAAGAAAATAATTACGAAATGCAAAAGTGAATAACGCGTGATGTCCGCCTCTTGATGTTAACTGCGTAATTTCATTGCCTATTAAAGGATAGCCAAAAAGATGAGCGAGAATGAGAAGAATGAAAGATCAAAGAATATAATTTCGTAATTTTCAAAGGTTACAGATTTACAAGATCCAAGGATACTTAAAGAGACGTGTTGAAGGGTCCCAAAATCGTAAGATTGATGATTCCTACACTTCGTAGATAGAAATCGATCCGCGATGAAAAATGATAAATAACCGCTCACCTGTCGTATAATCGTATGGATCGTATTCGCCGCCCGCGGATCCGTAACTGTCGAATGCTCCATCCTCGTTCGGATCGAAGTACTTCCTGTAATAGGTAAACGATTTAATCAATTCGCAACGTAATCAAGCGTACGGAAGATGCCGCTTAGCGGGAACGTACCTTCCTCTAGTTCCGTCAATCGCTCTGCGTGACAGGAAGCTTCTCCGCGGAATTTCATGTTCAAGACTTCGCTCGACCGTGTTGTACAAGACTGCCGTCACGAGACCTACATAGAGAGTATCCTTAGATCATTCGCGGAAGAGAGTGCTTGAATGAATATTATAGATTGTGCAACGGAGTCATTGAAATCTCCAAGATCTTAAGACTTATGCGTGACGATACGTATTTAAAATATTAATAAAAAAATTGTGTATAACTTGTGCTTACTGCTTATTATAAAATATATAGATGTAAAATATTTATTTTATATATACAGGGTATCCCCAATTTAAATGGCAAAACTAAGACAAGAAGTCCTTTAGAGGTTTGCTCGTTTTTGCACCATTTTAGAGAAAATCGCAAAAATTCAATCTCTCATTGTCGGTTGCTCTCTTGAGTTGATTGGCACCGAATAAACTTTCTGCTTCAAGGTTCCTTAAATATGTAAACACTTGATGTTATCCTTTACGGTGCCAATCAATTCAAGAGAACAATTAAGAGACCGAATCATAGATGCAGTGCACCAAATATCACTAGAACAATGTCTAGCTGCAATTAATGAAGTCAGTGCTAGATGTAATCAGCATATACCATATATATATCCAAATATATATAATTATATATTATTTAATATTGTTAAAAATTTAAATAAAAATTTAAATTTAAATAATCAAAATAAAATAAATTAAATTAATTATAAGTGCGTTAAAAACAATATATTTTTTTACAGAAAAAAAAAGTATTTCAAAATTAAATTCTACTCAAGTTTTTGCTGACAAATAAGAAAAGATATCTTGATATTTCTGGTTCTTATCAGTGTGTTAAGCCTGCGAGTTTTAATTGCTTGAGAATACACAATGTTTGGAGAAGCGCGCGATTGCACCGATCATTGTGAATATCGCTCTACTTGGATTTCGTAATCGAACGAGCGTGGCGTGAAAGGTCGCTCGGGACATCAGAGACCGTCTCCACTGTTGTACTTTTGAGGCCACGCTAAAATTCGATTCGCGCTTTACAATCTATTAGACAAGGTAAGCCCGTAATCCACGATTGACCATGAACGATTATTGTCGTCACGACTATACATACATCGTCTCAGCAGTTGAGCCCAAAGAACCCGAGACTTCCACAATAGTAACCACGGGGTCGGTCTCCCTGCTCGATCTCTATCGCGACAAACAAGTTTGATTCTATTTCGTAATTCATATTTACGTTTAGAATGACGCTGAGCGGTACATCGGACGATGTCATTATCACAGACGTGATAATTTCGCGTTTCTCGCAACTCGGTAAAATCTAATTCTCTCTTAAAAGGCAATGCGGTAGATGCACCTCAAAGAGCACAACTCAAGATATAATTATTGTTACATTATGTAATACGATTACATGATTATATAATGTTATTTAATATTACGCAATGCAATACGATAAGTATGATTCGTGTCAGCTCTCGCTGACCAAGGATTCGAACGATCAGCGATGAGAAGATGGTGAAGTCGCATTTTCTCGACTGTGTAAACGCGCTATTTCATCCTATATTAAATTTTCTCGTCGGATTAAACGCGTAAGAGAACTCGAAGAAAATGAAGGAATTGAAAAATTAATTGCCAAATCTATTCGATCGAAACGAAGCTTTGTTAGAATTATTCGTCCCCAAAAAATTGTAATATTAAACATGTAAAAATGCTAAATATTATCAAAATTTTTTTCATTCTTTTGCAATCATTAATTTTTTCCTTCTTCCATAAATATGTAGAGAAGTCAAAATGTTTGCTGTATAATTATATAAGTTGTAACGCATAGCTCAAATAATGCACTATTTTATGCCTGTCGTAAAGCTATCGAGGATTCAATGTCTATAATTTCGTTGTTATTATTATATATATAAGCTATATATAAGCAATACGCGAAATCTTTTGAAAGGCCGAGAATCCAGTGATGTTCTTGAATACACGTGCTCTCCCATTGTGTCTGCCATTTTCAGCATCATCAATGACATTAAAAAGACGACGCAAAGGCCATGTGGAGAATGAGCATGACAAAGACCGGTGGTCGTGATAGAGCTTGCTGCTTACTCTCCTGGTGTTACAAATCGCTCGATTTGCGAGAAGTCGCCCGTAATTATTTCCCGTTCGACTAATCACGCAATTAACGGCCAGATGATCCGAAGAAGGTGCCTGCGCGACCTTCTGTAAGAGAATGTATCGAGATGCGGCAAAAGGAGCCGAGTAATTAGCGACGTTAATTTCCGATGACAAAAGTGTTTATTCGAACGTTTTTTCCCGCGTCATTCGAGACAAATCGAATTTCATAAATTAGTATTTAAACTAGCCATTCCGAATAATCGATTTTACAGATTGCTGATAATATTTATTGGTCATATGTAAAATATATAGACTTTGGAACTTCGACACAGAATAAGACAGGAAGTATATATACCATATATACAATATATATATAGATATATAGTAATAAAATTATATTTTTCAATAAAATTTCTATCGATTTGATTTTATCGTATTTTTATAATTTTTACATTTAAATATCTTAAAAATTAATTATTACAAATTTAATTTTGTTGTTTATTTACATCTCTACATTATAATTCATCGAAATATTAGTAAAAGCAAAGGTATATAATTATAATCAAATTGTATTATGTCAATATTTCAGTGAAGATATCACAATTGCAAATTGATTTTTTGAATATAATTTTAAAGATACTCGTGAATCTGCATAAACTCGAGGATACAAAAATCTCATTTGACGGCTCACAATCAGCGAATCCATGTGATATTATTGCCACGAGCTACACGTTCAATAGCATTAAATCAAAATGCCAACGTGTTTCATGCACAGGCAATAAAATTGTTCACGGTAATTATCGCGATTTACACGGCACATTTGCAAATGGACGTGCGTCGGATTGTCGAAATCGTGACAAAAAAAAAAAAAAAAACGTAAGAATTCTAATGTGCATGGCTTTGGGATACCTACGTCGTAAACTGATCCACTTTATGAACATATTAATTTAGCCATGTGTTCTCCTACCAATATTGCGTAAACGTCATCTCGAGTTTACGTGAATGGACCGTCGGTCGCGGCGAACGTAGATGAGTGGTCTCCTTAATTATAATGCGCGAGCAGGTGATTGATTAAGGCTGCTACTGGCGAGAACGTGCGAAGCAGTTCGAGAGATCGAGCGTTACATAATGTACGCGTATATTACGGATAGAGGAAGCGAAGAAGCATTTAGAATCTTCGTATAAATATTATATGAGATTTTAGTTTTTATCTCACGATTAATTAAAGGTCACGGTGAATATCTGATATATTTATATTTACAGCAACGATAATTTATTTTATCATTGTATATATAAATGCTATTATAAAATTTTAAAGAGTAAGAACTGAAGTAAAATACATATAATAATATAATAAGGATAAAATTTAAAATTTTTGGTTTTGGCCACTAATTTAAATACGTTATTAAAATTATGTACTTATAGAAACTATCGCGAAAGCAATTGTTTCTTACCCTTTTTCCTCGATCCAATATAATCCAATATAATCATCGAATGGTAAATTATAGCATTTATATATAATAATATATCACACATAATCAGGGTTGGGAACGTTACTCTATAAAAGTAACGCGTTACCGTTACCGTTACTTGAAAAGTAACGATTTGTTACTTTTCCGTTATGTTCTTATTTTTTGTAATGCTAAAATAAGCTATTGGATTATAAAATTATTTAATAATCAATATTAAATGTAATAATCTATGTTACAATTAAAAACTCTAAATTAGTCTTTGTATATACCATATAGAGAGCGCTTTTTATATTAAACTTATTTAATGATACTAATTTTTTATATTAATATCTTCACTTTTTAATATACTTATCTTTATAGGAATTTAAATTGTAATTTACAAATTTCAATTTTGTTGAAAATTTTTATCAAACATTATTTTTAAATATTGATAAGAGAAATATTGATATTATTAAGAGTGTATCCCAATATTCACTGTCAGTATTGTAAAATCTATAATTTATGTTACCATAGATCTTCACCCATACAGCACAGAACATTGCAGCAACATTGCAACAATATTGTAACATTGTAGCAACATTGCAGCAATGTTGCAATGTTGCTGCAATATTGCTGCAATGTTCTGTGCTGTATGGGCAGTACTGGCAGTGACTATCAGAATGCAGCCTATGATACAAGGCTACAAAATATTTTTCAAAAAATACATCTATCGAATAGATATAAGTTAATAGAGAACCAAAAAATTGCGATAAAAGTAACGGTTAATTCGTTACCGTTACTGTAAAAATGTAACGACGTTACCGTTACCGTTGCAAACAGAAGAAAGTAACGATCGTTATCGAAAAAAAGTAACTATAACGGTAACAACGTTACAAGTAACGCGTTACTTCCCAATCCTGCACATAATTAACGTTTAATAATCAACGTTATACCAGTTGACAAAATACTCAATAAATTATCGGATAGAAGATTTTGTTCGACGACTAAAATAACCACCTCTATCTCCGAATTAAAATTCATATTTCATGAATACATCTAGAATGTTGAAAGAGTAAAATTATTTTTTACGGCATAACCGTCCCATGTCATATGATCGCGATCGCTGGAAATTTTAGCGAGTCATTGCCCGATATCGAGTCATCGAGTTCCCATCGATGTAACTAAAACTCAAGATTTCCGATGAGCGCTTTCGTTACATCACCGTTGCCGGGGTTTAAACCTGCTGCGATCTTCGGCGTGTGTGACATTGCCGTCGTTGAGAAATTATTAAATCTTGATCGATGAAATCTACGTTCGATTAACATACACAGCTCGTCTTATCTGCCTGCGTCCCTAAACTAACGCGGGATCAAAATAAACGAACATAGCGGGAGGGTGAAGAGGATTTCTCATCACTATCACTCGCCGACCAGCGCACAACAGATCCCCCACACACGTGGACACTTACACAGAGTGGACAGACTAATTTTTGGCATTTTGTCGCGGCAGACGGTGGCTCCGATTACGCTCGTCCGCCGTGAGAAGCAACGGCGGATGCACTGCGCACCTTCGACACGGTCCCTTCGACTCGACTCTGACTCTCGACTCTTCCTCTTGACGGGGACCCGTCGCGTCTCCTCGCCAGCCGGCGCGGTAGGGATCCCATGAGATCGTGGGACCTCTTTTACCTTTCTTCTTCTCGCGGGGGCCTCTCACCTGCGCCTATCTACGGACCATCCCTCGCGCGAAAAGGAATTCCGCGCCAGTCGCGCCTTTCGCCGGAATCTCTTCAGTACGCTCAAGGAGAGGATCCACTTCCTCCGCTTCAAAGCCGGACGAATAAACGATCCGGGTGATTGATGCAAATTAGATTTTATCCTGTCGTCAGGTAGTCGAATATATACATAACGTGTCATTTAAAGTCACGACTGCTGATTAAAGATTGAGAGTGTAATCGGAAAGATATATATATATATCTATACTTCAATTCTCGAATTCCATTCGTTGTCATTAGTCGAAAATCTATTAGCCGGCTATTTAGTACCCGTCTATTTTACTTAAAATTAAAAATAATAAATTTAATTGTCCGGATAAAACTTTCATTACGTTACGCGGTTCATAAATATTTATTTATGTTGAAGCCGTCGATGTTCCTGGATATAGAAAGCAAAGTTACATTGCATAAAGGCTTAAAATCGCCATGCGCACGTGGAAAGCAACATGTAATTGAAATAAGGTGACACGTTATATAAGTTCGATGACATTGCCTCGATTCGCGTACACACGTGATCGTTTTCGCCTTTTGCATAACCGGCCATCTTGTCTCTCCCACTTTCGGCTTTCCTCTTCGAAGCGCGAGGTGACCGCGACTGCAATAAGTCATACACACACGCTATTTTCACCCGGTGCGTGCAATTTTTCGAGGCCGCGGGGATCGCCTCTCGCTCATACATATTAGTTAACGATAGCGATCGGTATCTTAATTAAGCGAACGCTTGCGTGGCCCTTGCCTAAAGCGCGCTGAAGCTATTTTGTTAAATTAAATTTTTTTACGACTTGAAGGAGGGGCGCGTCTTACGTAGCAAACCTCAGGCGCTAAAATTAGAGCAGGGTTGGGATCGTTACTCTATAAAAGTAACGCGTTACCGTTACCGTTATTTTTTGTAAAAAGTAACTCGTTACCCTTACTCGTTACTGATTTTAAAAAGTAACGGGTTACCGTTACCGTTACTTGGAAAGTAACGATTCATTACTTTTTCGTTATGTTTTTGTTTTTTGTAATGCTAAAATAAGCTATTAGATTATAAAATTATTTAATAATCAATATTAAAATCTAGGTTACAATTAAAAACTCTAAATTAATCTCTATATAGCAAGCGTTTTTTATATTAAATTTATTTAATGATTCTAATTTTTTATATTAATATCTTTACTTTTTAATACACTTATCTTTATAGGAATTTAAATTGTAATTTACAAATTTTAATTCTGTTGAAAATTTTTATCGAACGTTATTTTTAAATATTGATAAGAGAAATATTGATATTAATAAGAGTGTATCCCAATATTCACTGTCAGTATTGTAAAATCTATAATTTACGTTACCATAGATCTTCACCCATACAGCACAGAACATTGCAACAATATTGCAACATTGTAGCAACATTGCAGCAATGTTGCAATGTTGCTGCAATATTGCTGCAATGTTCTGTGCTGTATGGGCAGTACTGGCAGTGACTATCAGAATGCAACCTATGATGGAAGGCTACAAAATATTTTTCAAAACATACATCTATCGAATAGATATAAGATAATAGAGAACCAAAAAATAACGATAAAAGTAACGGCTAATTCGTTACCGTTACTGTAAAAATGTAACAACGTTACCATTACCGTTACAAACAGAAGAAAGTAACGATCGTTACCGAAAAAAAGTAACTGTAACGGTAACGACGTTACAAGTGACGCGTTACTTCCCAATCCTAAATTAGAGTATACATTTCGTCGACATGTGCGGGATATTACGTATGCAGGGCATTTGATGCTTAAACCAGACATCGACCGCATTTATAACACGTGTTCTATAAAAATATTTAAATCTAATATATATTTTTGCCCCCCCCCCCCCTACACACCAGGCAAATAATAGAAAATGTTTTTTTTATATATTTTATACTTATATTAAATATATTTTTGCGTCACATTATTTTTTCTTGCTAATTTATTATCGAATACTTTGTATATGTGTGATGCTTATTTTACTCGATAAATTAATCGATACACTATTGGAAAATTAGTGTATTCTTGTTAAAAAAATATACCAGTTAAAATTTTTGTGTTAAATATTTAATACATTGATGTGCTAATTTAACATTTTGCTATTGTGTTAATTGAAATAAATTAAATTATTAAAACAACTGAAAAAAGTGTAAAAATAATACAATATACATATTTTTAATTTTACACAATAGTTATACGTGTTATTAGTAAAAGAATTTATCTGTTAAAATTAATAGAAAAATATATTGATTTTATTCCACAATAAAAGTAAAAGTGACTATACACCGTCAATATATCATTTTTCCAATTTAATTTTATCATTAAAAATATATAGATTTTACACAAAATTTATTTCAAATTACTATAAAGTTCGCATTCATTTTGTGTTGAATTATTAACAAAGTATTAGTGTCGTCATTTAACACATCCACATTATATTAAATTAATACAAAAATTTGTGTGGACCGTTTGGGACATGCAATATATGTATGTTAAATTTAAGTCAAATTTTCCAACAGTTTAAAATAAAAATGATAATTTTTTAATGATTTTTGGAGCTAATTTTTTGTTTGAATGTTCCGAGACACTGACGCGAGAGCGAATCCGTGCCTGCCGCGATACGTTACGTGATTACGTGAAGCCGGTCAGTGGGTACGCGCGTTGCATTCTCACGTAACAGCGGTGGGATGCTGATGGATGGTGAGATGCTCACGCGCACGTTCCTTTCGCCCGCTTCTCGGTCGCATCGTCGGTCACAGGACTTAAACAAAACGGCAAGCGCAACCATTTACGATAACCACGCGCTTTCATGCAGAACGGTACCCCGTTGTAATGCGCAAGCCGCATTATGGCAAAAAGGCTTATTGTGTGTCTTGCATCACGTTGTGCTCCCGCGAGAATGCACATATACAGGGTGTCCCATTTTAATCTCCTCAGGCAAATATCTCAAAAACCAAGCCCGGAACAGAAAAATGTTTCAGACAAAAGTTGTTTGGTTTCGAGGGAGCCATAAGATGGTGACAATGATTTGACCTTGGAAAATCATTTGAAGGTCATGTGAAGGTCAATTTTAAAATCTTAAATAGAAACCCCCATTTTTTATTTAGTATTCTTGTAGCTGACATCGAGAGCTTTCCAAAACACTATAATAAAGTATTTTTTTATTAAGTACTTTTTGAGTTATTTTATATTTTAATCTGACATATTTTGATATAAAAAATTAAATATCTCGTAAAACATTTAGTTTTTGATAATCTTACCGTAATACTTCTATGTACAGAATAATGAGACAAATCAATTAATATGTCTCTTGATGTCAGCTACAAGAATACTAAATAAAAAATGGGGGTTTCCATTTAAGATTTTAAAGTTGACTTTCACATGACCTTCAAATGATTTTCCAAGATCAAACTAATGGTACCATCTTATGGCCCCCTCGAAACCAAACAACTTTTGTCTGAAACATTTTTCTCTCTCGGGCTTGGTTTTTGAGATATTTGCCTGAGGAGATTAAAATGGGACACCCTGTATATCATATATCTATAGTAAAGCGAAATGTTCGTTTACATAAAGCTCAAACTCGCCGCTCCTCGAAGATGGAATCTCGTGATTTTTGCGCGGGACGTCATATGAAACTAATGGAAACTTTGATAATTTGTACCTTGACAAAATTTATTATATTTTGCATTCAATATAAATATTTTTCATGTGAGTATTATTACTCGATATAAAAATCCAGGGTTGGGAACGTTACACTACGAAAGTAACTCGTTACCGTTACTCGTTACTGATTTTAAAAGGTAACACGTTTACCGTTACCGTTACTTGGAAAGTAACGATTCGTTGCTTCTTCGTTATGTTTTTGTTTTTTGTAATGCTAAAATAAGCTATTAGATTATAAAATTATTTAATAATCAATATTAAATGTAATAATCTATGTTATGATTAAAAACTCTAAATTAGTCTCTATATAGCAAGCGTTTTTTATATTAAACTTATTTAATGATTCTAATTTTTTATGTTAATATCTTTACTTTTTAATACACTTATCTTTATAGGAATTTAAATTGTAATTTACGAATTTCAATTTTGTCGAAAATTTTTATCAAGCATTGTTTTTAAATATTGATAAGAGAAATATTGATATTAATAAGAGTGTATCCCAATATTCACTATCAGTATTGTAAAATCTATAATTTACGTTACCATAGATCTTCACCCATACAGCACAGAACATTGCAGCAACATTGCAACAATATTGTAACATTGTAGCAACATTGCAGCAATTTTGCAATGTTGCTGCAATATTGCTGCAATGTTCTGTGCTGTATGGGCAGTACTGGCAGTGACTATCAGAATGCAGACTATGATACAAGGCTACAAAATATTTTTCAAAACATACATCTATCGAATAGATATAAGATAATAGAGAACCAAAAAATAACGATAAAAGTAACGGCTAATTCGTTACCGTTACTGTAAAAATGTAACGACGTTACCATTACCGTTACAAACAGAAGAAAGTAACGATCGTTACCGAAAAAAAGTAACTGTAACGGTAACGACGTTACAAGTAACGCGTTACTTCTCAACCCTGTAAAAATCTAAAATACATTAAAAATAACGATGCGGTCTTTACCTATACAGCACAGAACATTGCAATTACATTGCAGCAATGTTACAATCTTGCAAGTTGCAATGTAATATTGTTGAGACATTATTGAAATATGGAATTGTAATATGTCATGAGAATGTTACAGCGACATTTCAAAAAGAGTTATAAGAAATTACAAGAAACAGTTTTTGATAATCGCTACTTCGTTCGTTTACCACTATGCGACGCGCGTTGCGTTATCTATCCCGTATTTAAGTTTTAATCACGATGGTTATATAAAGCTTGCAAAAAGCGGTTAGTAATATTAAAGGTATAATAATTATTTTTATCAGATTCATTTGTCTGATACAATCCCAACACAGGAAATTCAGATATTGAATCGAGTGTTCAGAAATCGGACAAATAATTATCCGAAAGAGTTAAAATTATCCGTTTATTATCTACTTAAGATATGGAGTTCAATATTTATATAAATAAAATTTTAATTTTTATGAATTAAATTATTTAATCATTATCAATTCCTTAAACTTGTAAATAATTTATAAAATAGCGATGTTAATTAGATAACAGAAAATTATTTAATAGTTCCCATTTTTATATAAATTTTTATATAAATTTTTATATAAAAATTTGATAATAATTTTTTAATATGCAAAATGTTTCAAATTTAATTTAGATAAACTTGGAGAATATATAAAGACATGCAAGAGAGACGAGAAAAAACTCGTTGTAATTGCGTAAATTCACAATCTTTTTTCTTGTGTCTCTTGGATGTTTTTATATATTCTCAAAGTTTACGTATTAAATTTGAAGCCTTTTGCATATCTGTAGCAATGTACTTAAATATTACAAATCCATCGTAACATTCCTGTAGTCTTACATTAAAATATTTCTATGGGCGGACATTTCAACGTTGCCGCAGGCTTGCAGTAACATTGCAGAAACATTTCGCAACTTCTATGCAATATTACGATGTTTCAATATAAGATCTATGCAACGTTTTTGCAATCTTTCGGTGCTGTATGGGTATTTTATTCTCTTTAAAATTAATTTATTTGCCAAACTTAATTCTTCAAGTTGACACATTTTTTGCCTCTGTTCCTGGTCACATATAAGCCACAAAATGTCTTGTTACAGTTTTAGCTGTCTCAAAACGCTTGAAAGAAATCTACAAAAATTTACACATATTCCTTGACATATCAATAAAAAATAATCATGTACAACAAAAATTAAAAAATAAGAATAAATATTCGGATTAGCTTACACCTCACAGATCGTTTTTATTTCTATATATATTATAGAGGGTACATTCCCAATATGCTTTGAATTTTGTAGCGCTCTCTTCTGGTCCCAGAGATATGCGATTTTAAAATATTGTAAAAATAACATTTTAAGAAAATAAGATTTTAAGATTAAGCTCCAATCTTGACCTTGACTTTGATAAAGTTCAACTTTATCCAATCCATGTTTATGGAATAAATTTTTATTACTTTAAGAAATAATTTATTCTTGGAACATAGGTTGATTTAGGTTAGATTTTTCCAGGTGAGAGAGGGTTCCCTCACACAGAGCATCTGCTTCGGTAAATGCAGCATTGCACATTCTGTACATATTAGAGAATATATTATATTAGTTTTGCTCGACACTTTGTACGCCGAAATATACAACTGCCGTATTTGTTACTTTCCTTCTGTTGGGGCAAAACCGGGTACTTATACATCTCATATAATGAAAAGACGAAGAACTGTTATCTTGACTTTGTGTCCCTACAAAAAGCAGTTGAAAACGAAAACTCTAATTCAGAAAAAGAAACTACTAAGAAAAAAGCTTTTTGAGACCTCTAAAGTTAAAAAGTTAAATAAGGGAGTCCTGCAGCAATGTCGAACAAGAGGATATCTTTATTTATGATTTTTGTCAATAGAATAAATCATTATATTCTGATTAAAATAAATTTAGATTTTGTAATTACACGGTGTTTTGCATATTTTCAAATAGGTATCCGGTTTGACTCTACCGGTAGGACAAAACCGGGTACTTTGACTTTTCCACGAAATCTTGTTATGGTTAGTAACCAAAAATTTTTTTTTCAGCGACTAGCTTTATTTTCTCATAGTTTCAGGTTCGCTGAAGACTACCAACGGTCGGCAAAATTTCTTTTACCCTCAGATTTTTTTGTAACAAGACAAATCCAAAAAAGTATCCGGTTTTACTCTACTTTCCCCTATATGTAAGTACTTTTGTGAGCGAGCCGTTTGTTGTTCGAACAATTCATTATGAGTATTATATGTTGCAAATCGAACAAACGAGAAAGAGCATATGGAGGCATTAGAAAGGCTCGATTCATTCGTATATTCTCGAATCCTTTATTGGTCTGAGAAAAGCTTGTTCAAGGATATATTAAAGATCACGCAGGACATTGTACTGTGACGTTAATGGAATTGCAACCGACAATATGACAAGGTGGTTAAGCGATTAGCCGCAAATAATTTTTGACGAGCTAAATCGCAGGAAACGAGGGATATTAGAATGTCTGAAAGAAGCGAGTTTTTTATTTTATTTTATAATATCAAGTAGCAGTACGGAGGCGAAAGACAGGAAAAAGTCCTTTCGCCGAGGATGGTGATCGGACCGCCTATAACGATCTCGTCAAGGATAGAATTTATTAACGTTCGTTAGCGTGCATTTGCTTATGCAAATCAAAAAGATGCCGATATTTGCTCAGGCAAGTATTATTATTGACTTTCATCGGCATGACCCTGTTTGCAACTCACATATATAT
The DNA here is from genome assembly GCF_030449975.1 of Polyergus mexicanus. Taxonomy (NCBI): domain Eukaryota; kingdom Metazoa; phylum Arthropoda; class Insecta; order Hymenoptera; family Formicidae; genus Polyergus; species Polyergus mexicanus. The sequence continues at coordinate 11,856,485 of NW_027223323.1, forward strand.
AAACTTACGTGGCTTGAAAGGGAAGTTCCATGGAGACTTTCTTCGCTGAGAAGTCGTAAGTAAACCGAAAGCAAAATATCAGTGCGAATATACAACTTCTTTTTGCATTTCGATTCCGCATCATATTAAGTTAGCAACAAAATCAAGATCTTAAAATTATGAACTTTATATTGCTTAATTGATTGTGTGAACATATATAAAATTTATAATGCAATATCTATAAAAGCAATTTAATTATATTTTCTAGCTATCTACACACACATATACACATCAATAAAATAATAGAATAGTCATTTCCTCCTCAATTATATCACCTAAATTACCAGAGACATAAGACGAAAAAGCGGAATTCGAACGAGAGTCTTGCAAGAATCGTACAGTTTCGCAGAGATTACAATCGAGTAGGATGCGTTTACGGTGCGTAAGTATCTTAACGAGCTGTGATGAATCGAGAAACTCATGTAATGATCCATCGGCTAATTTCACATGATCCGATAATTATCGATACCGTTACGTCCGAGATGTTTTCCCCGCTGAAGGCAGGCTGCATTTGCCATAAGTTAACGCAAATTTCGCAATTTCCGCTCTCTTGTGAAAGCGCTCATCGCATGGCGAAGCCAATGAAGTAATAGAGATCTCTGGTTCAAAATCATTTGCCTTTAATTAGATCAGTATCGAACAAGGTAATAAAAAACGAAGGCACATGATTTTTCTGTACTTAAATAAGATTGGATGCACTCATTAGGCATTCACTTTAGATGCAATCATTAGGTTTTGAAACTATCTTGTGAAGCGATACCAAGATATCTGTAGTTGTGATATTGTAGAAATCTTTATCAATTCAAATATAAATTTTATGATAAATTTTCTTTTTCCCGTACATAAATAATTTAATATTTTTTATCGTACATTTTATCGCAAAATAAATCGATATATTACTCAACAAAAAAATAAAGAACATTTTTTATACCCTAAGAATTGAGCCATTTTTAAACCGCTGAAGCTGGACGAAAAATCATCGTAGACAAAAAGTTAAAAAAGTAGTATAAAACTTGAAATTTCAACTTTAATTTTAACTGTCGACGATTTAAAAAAATTTTTTTATCTTTCTTGTTCTGTGCTTTGAAAAAGCATTGTTTTATTCCTTAAAATTATGTATTTTTGACATTCTGCAGCTCGATAAAAAAATTTCAGTCAAAAAATTCAACTCATATTCCATAAACTATATTTTGTCTACAAAAGGTTTTTTTAAAAATTTTTCTATGATTTTTTTTTTTTTTTTTTTTTTGACCAAATTAAACGATTTTGAAATTAAACCTGTATTTTCTAGAAATGAGAAAATAAAAATTTTTTTTAAAACTGTCAATATCACGTTACGGTTGAAATTTCAAGCTACAAAATGCTTTTTCAATTTTTGTCTGCGATGATTATTCGCCGAGTATATCGATATTATTTCTAAAAATGCAGATTCAGTTTCAAAATTGTGTAATCGGTCAAAATTGTGTAATCGGTCAAAAAAAAAAACAGGAAAATTTTAAAAAAGCATTTTGTATGCAAAATGTTGTAGTTTATAAAACTTGAGTTGAATTTTTCGAGAGAAATTTTTTTATCGAGCTGCAGAATGTCAAAAATACATAATTTTAAGGAACAAAACAATGGGTTCTTTTTTAAAGCACGGAACAAGGAAGATGAAAAAAATTTTTTTAACACCGACAGGGGGCATTAAAGTTGAAACTCCAAACTTCAAAAAATGCTTTTTTAATTTTTTGTCTATAACGATTTTTTGTCGAGTTTCAGCGGTTTGAAAATAATTCTAATTTTTAGGGTATGAAAAAATTCCCTATTTTTTTTAGTAGTGTTTATACGTATATTTTTATGTGTACGAGAAGTATATAAAAAAAAGAAGACTTGCAAATATTATTTTTATCGAGAGAATTGCATGGAACCCTAGTATATTATAAATTTTCGTAAAATTATAAATTTCCTTTTAAATATATGAGCTTTTTACGAGCTACGATATATGTACTTTCTACTCTCGGTTGTTGATTAGGCGCTCCTTGAGAGACGCAATTAACGCAGGTGTAATAGTTTGCCGTCAACGTCTGTGAAGCGTGTCAAAAAATCGGCCGCACTCTCGTGTTCTTCCGGGTAGAGGCCAAACGTATCCCGGATTGCATCAAAATAACACACACAAATATACCGTTCCAATACAAATATCATAAGATCATGAGAACAAAGTGGATAAATGATGAAAAGAATTCATCGGTCCTGCCGTCCAAATGGAAATCTGTTATTATGTGTCACGATTTCATCAGCGATGGGATCATTAGACGATAACATCATATATAGCGAATGCAGTAAATCAAAATAATTGCCGCGGTGTTTCTAGCGATTTGCTGTAATTGAAGAAATGAAGAGCTTGACAATAAATGACATGTGTAACGAGCGACATAATTTCTATAATCTTATATATTTATAAAAATTTATTTTTTATGTCAAGCTCTATCTCTCTTTAGATATGTATAGGCCATTCTAGTTTCCCAATATCTTTTTCATTTACAAATATATATTTCTCGAGCAATTTCAATAAAATTTTCTTTACGGCTGTCCAATGTAATATAATTTATTTCTAATGTATAATTTATTTATTATTTAAATTTTATATGAATTTATATAATCTTATTACAAGGTTAATGAAAAAAATATATATATTCACACAATATCCTGATGCCAATTCGGTAACAAAAATATAAATATAATTTCAAATTTATTTCCTACACAATTATATTAGCGTTATAAATCATATGTATTTTCGCAATATTGTTTATGTTCTTCCATTTTTACGACCGTCTGGAAAGCAATCTTTCGCAAGCCGTTCTATTTCCGAACTTTATGTGGACGACTTTCTATCGGAGCTATCTTCTCAACCCGTGCCAGTTCTCGATATACAACTGGCAAAGAAAAAATGCCTCTTTAAGATGAGATTCAGACACCTATGATATAAAGAAAAAAATCTTGATCCCTGCAATAAATTTCGTAACTCAATAAAGTGATATGTAATTTTTGATATAAATTTAAAATTTTAATATGACACTGAAATAATCATGGCAGATTAGTTTGAAAATTTCCGAAAAGATCTGTTTCTTTAGAAAATATCTTTCCATACAGCACAGAATATTGCAATTACATTGCAGCAATGTTACAATCTTGCAAGTTGCAATGAAATATTGTTGAGACATTATTGGAATATGGAATTGTAATATTTTATGAGAATGTTACAGCAACATTTCAAAAACATTACAAGACAGTTTTTGATAATCGCTACTTCGTTCGTTTACCACTATGCGGCGCGCGTTGCGTTATCTATCCCGTATTTAAGTTTTAATCACGATGGTTATGTAAAGCTTGCAAAAAGCGGTTAATATTAAAGGTATAATGACTATTTTTATCAGATTAATTTGTCTGATACAATCCCAACACAGGAAATTCAGATATTGAATCGAGTGTTCAGAAATCGAACAAATAATTATCCGAAAGAATTAAAATTATCCGTTTATTATCTACTTAAGATATGGAGTTCAATATTTATATAAATAAAATTTTAATTTTTATGAATTAAATTATTTAATCATTATCAATTTCTTAAACTTGTAAATAATTTATAAAATAGCGATGTTAATTAGATAACAGAAAATTGTTTAATAGTTCCCATTTTTATATAAAAGCAAAAATTTGATAATAATTTTTTAATATGCAAAATGCTTCAAATTTAATTTAGATAAACTTGGAGAATATATAAAGACATGCAAGAGAGACGAGAAAAAACTCGTTGTAATTGCGTAAATTCACAATCTTTTGCTTGCGTCTCTTGGATGTTTTTATATATTCTCAAAGTTTACGTATTAAATTTGAAGCCTTTTGCATATTTGTAGCAATGTACTTAAATATTACAAATCCATCGTAACATTCCTATAGTCTTACATTGAAATATTTCTGAAGACGGACATTTCAACGTTGCCGCAGGCTTGCAGTAACATTGCAGAAACATTTCGCAACTTCTATGCAATATTACAATGTTTCAATGTAAGATCTATGCAACGTTTTTGCAATCTTTCGGTGCTGTATGGGTTAAAATTAAAAAAATTATAGAAATATGTGTCTCTTAATATAAATTGCATGACGCATTGCACAAGCATGTTGAATTTAGGGAAATAAACTCAATATTGCGGACGCAATTAACGTATCTTTTTAAATGACAAAAAATGCTTTGAAAAATTTAACACAAGCGTGCTGAAAAATAATTCGTATTTGCATTTGCAGCGTGAGAAGTTAAGTTTGCACTGTCAAGAAACTTAATTATTTACGTTGTCCGCCTACGTCATTCTTAATAGGCTAATAGATAAAATTACCTCTTGAACTTTCGACATTTTAATTCTAAAAGATTATCCGATTTGTCCAAGAGCAATGTCCAATCGTCATTATTGTCGAGATGTATGTAATAGTTCACAATGTCGTGAATACTTTCTATTAAAATATGAAAAGAAAAACGTGAAGATATTAAGAGACTAAATAAAATAAACAATTATTACTTAAACTTTCGACATTCTAATCAAGATTGTTCGACTTGTTTAAATTTATAAGAATCTGTGATCTTATCCAAACAATAAAAGAAATCTTATCAAGAAATCTTCTACTTTTAAATCTAGAAACGCGTTTGGTATTTATATATATTTTGGAGACATATAATTATATAATATTATATGTATATAATAATCAATATTTTATTAATCATTTATCCTCTTGATATATTTAATTAGATATTTTCATAAACAGGAAAGGTAAGAGTCAATTGGCTAATAATAATGTACAAATAAATTTGTACCAATAATTGGTGCAAATTTTATGTGTGTGTGTGCGTGTGCGTGTGCGTGTATCTCTTGTAATATAATTATTTTACAATTTATATATTCTGTAATATAATATATAGATATAAATATATGTATACAGGAATACATTATAGTAAAGAACATTAGAGGAAATTATTTTTATAACATCTTATAAATATTTTTATTATCTTATGCAGAATATTTTACATGTTAATATAAAATATAATAAGCGCTGTCTATTTAAATCCGAATAAAATATAATAAGCTTTTATGTCAATATAAAATATAATAAGTTCTCTGTTTAAGTATATATTTCGTATATTCATTAATTTATATATTATTTTTATTTTATCTGTAAATAAAATATTAAATATCTTAATTTTAATAACTTTTATATTTTAGTTTTTGCTATATATAATTATAAAAAGTATCTTCTATTATAAAAGTCGTTACATCTTTATTTTTCCTTTTTTTATGTAATTATTAAAAAATATTTATAATTATGATATCATAGGAAAACTATATTAAATGTAAATGTATGTTTAAGTTGATACTCGCAACGCTAGATGGTGCAATGAGTTTGATGCAAGCATTCTGTAAGTTTTATATTTCAATCTTTATAAATAATTTAAGAAACTACATAAATATATATATATATATATATATATATATATATATACATACATATATACATACATATAATATATAGCTATCTATATGTATATATTGTACAATATACATATACAGGGTGTCCTAAAGCACCCTTGGCAACCCTCGTGAACAGGTAGAGCACAGTAAACTGAACAGAAAAGTCCTGCACCATTTTTTTCTACAACGCTTAATAAAGGAGTTATTATTGAGTAAAGTCTGATCAATCAGAGCCGACTTTTAGCCGGACGCACGTCTGTTAGTGTGCGTCGCCGTAGCGACGGGGCGCCACGCACACTACCAGGCGCGCGGCTAAAGGTCAACGCTGATTGGTCAGACTTTGCTCAATAATAACTACTTTATTAAGCGTTATAGAAAAAAATGTTACATGACTTTTCTGTTCAGTTTACTGTGCTCTACTTGCTCACGAGCGTTGTCAAGAGTTCTTTGGGACACCCTGTATAACTTATAATTATTCTAAATATAATATAAAGCAATTTTTTAAATTTGAAATGTAAAACAATGTTATATTCGATAATTTCTATACCTCTTGTAATCTACTATATGTTTAATCCGTTGAACATTTTATTAAAAAATTTATCTGAAAGAAAATGTAATATATAATTTTTGGAAATTTTATACTATATGTTGCAAAAGTTTTAACTTTTAATGTAATTTATATATTATATATTAACGTTTTTACTATTTTACCTACTAAATGTGACTATGCGGTAACTGTAAAGAAAATGTACAATGATTAGTATAAAGTACGGATCGATGAATGAAGTCTGTCGTAGCGAGAGAGAGAGAGAGAGAGATTACACTTTGTACATTCGGCACAAAGGCATTCCTTAGAATCGAGAATCAAAAACGACAGAACTGGTCTTGAATTATCCATCCATCCATCAATCTTATCTTGAAAGCAAACAATCGACTTTAAGCGGGCGATAGGAAAACGAACGCGACATTAGAGGATCCCAGTCGGCTGAAACGTTTATCTTCTCCAATTCAAATCGACCACTATGTACAATCGAACGATGCCGCTATGATACTTGAACAGCCACGTGCGTTATCTGTCAGTCATTCTTTCGTACTTGGCGATTAACGCGCGATCAAGAGCTATTAACCGCCCATTTAAAAATATATGACTAATTCATAATGTAAATTTTTACTTTTATCTCGTTTGATTAAAATTAATAAGATACAATAATGACATTGCTAATGACATGTTAGAATGTCCAGCTTCAAAAAAGCAAAACATTAGATAATAGAAAAACAGTTTCAAAGACAATCGAAGATAATATTCATCTGTTATATATAGACGTAGATTTTTTTAATATAAAGATAAATTCGAATTTGCATTATTTCTATTTGCATCATTAATTCTGTCAAACATATCTAAAAATTAAAGAGATACATCCATATGTTAAGAAAGCAAGAAGATTAGGTAAAAATTAAAACCAAAAGATTTTATAACATATAATTATAATTTAGATAAAAAAAAACGCACATTTTAATAAAACTAATCTTAAATATAATAACGTTTTGAATTAAATGATATAATGCACAAATCACAACGTGAGCTTTATCGAATCGTTCAATAATATTCTAAAAGTGTTAACGCAACAGCCATTTAATAATTTCGTATGATATATATGTGCAAATTGAATAAAATTCTCGTGGATTCGATTTATCTCGGAGACAAATAAAACGATTCGAAGAAAAACTTTGCGCAATCTCATTCGATCGACGAGCGGCAATTTGCCGGCCGCGATCCCCCTCCATCGTCGAACTCTGCCGCTTTATTGCGCAATCGACGAATAAGAAACTAACTCGCTGAACTTGTCGCGGATTCTCGTGCACATGAACCAGGATGACTCACATAAAATTATGAGCGAGGCAAGATCCTCTTCCGGAAGCTAACTAGCGGTCCTCCTCCCCGACATCGATCCCGGCAGTCTCTCATCCGCTCTGAAAGTTCGCCATCCGCAATATGACTCATAGCGACATTCTGTTACGAGATTCATTTCAAGGTCATCGATCCGCCCACCGAACGCCCCATCGCGTAAACGAGACGTTACGTTTCCCTCGATGTCGAAAAAAAAAAAAAAACGGTCGATAGAAAAATAAAGAGAAAGTAAAATGTAATTGAATGATTCTCGTGGCATTTTTGAGAAATTCTCTATTCTCTCTCTTTCTCTCTCTCTCTTTATATGTGTATATATATATATACATAAACACTAATTGCATTATTTTTTGCTTAATAATCCATTTATATATTATATAATTTATTATTTTACTAGTTTCAAATTTATATTAATGCGTGTAAATTTAAGAAAATCAATATATCCTAAAAAAAAATCTTCACACGTAAAAAAGAGTTTATAATTTCATTTAAACAAATTTTTTAACAATTTTGAGCAATATTACTACATGGTGTTATTTTATATTATTTGCACGTTGTATTATTATTATCATATTATAATTTTTATATTAATTATATATATTAATTAATTAAATATTAATATATATTAAATATATATCAATTATACATACATATATATATATATATATATATATATATATATATATATATATTAATAATAAAATTAAGAACTCTCTTATGTGTTTGTGAAAATTTATTTTTTACGATATATCAATCTTCTCTAAAATTTGTGTACATTAATGGATATAAATTTGAAACTAGTAAAATAATAAATAACATAATACATAAATGGATTATTAAGCAAAAAAAGAATGCAATTAGTATTTTGATTTGCTTCAATATGGCTATTCAACAATCGTGACTTCTTTTCTATCGCATGTACGATATCCTCAAAAGAGTAATTACTTGTATAACTTCGTCGTTTTTCGAGTAATATCCGATACTCATGTTACCGTGCGATGGATTAACTTCACTGTTCTTCTCATATAAACGCGCACAGCTTGATTCAAGTGGGGTTAAAGGCGCAGGTTAAAACTTAAAGGCGACCTAGAAACCGAGTGCAGCAGCAACAGGTGGTGGCAGGTAGGCAACTCGGGGGGATGGCGGCGCGCGAGCATCTCGGTGACTCATGGGGTTGCTCCGAGAATGTTGATCGCTCCTCGCAATCCCCCCCCCTCCACCCCCGCCGTCTTTACCTGGATGACTCACATACCAGTCACACACACACGCGCGCGCGCACGCTCGCATTCTTACCGCTCGAGGAAACATGTGGACCTACTTTTTGTCGAAGGCCCCGTTCATTCAGACGGATCTCTCTCCCTTTTGCTGGACCGTCATTCGTATTCAATGGAAATCCCCGTTGGTCTGCTACTTAAAAAGGGGTCCGGATACTCGATGCGGGCTGGACATTCTTTTGTAGATCTTGGAATGTAACATCCAAAAGATTCAATTCTTTTTAATTCGTGAAATGCTGGCGAGAAAATATATAATAAGAACTTTTGGTTAGAAAGAGATAATTCACATAAATCAACGGTTGCACATTAGAAATAAATTATTCAATCAAAAGTTAATATATTGATTTGGACAAGAAATATTTATATAACTTTTTCTTTGCAAATTACATCATGGATCTGTTCTCATCGAAAGTTTAAGTTTAATTTTCTGTGAGTTTTCGAGTTTTATTGTTACAAATGTTTCCGGTCAATGGCAGAGTCATACGTGAATCTGCATATGGTTTTATACGAGTTGTAACGAGTATTTCCCGGCAGAAGTAATCGAATATACTTATGACTTACATGCTTTTGTATCGATTGGAGATACACAGCGATACACGATTCAATAGTTAGTAGCACACTTAATGAAAGAAAAGTGAACAAATGATGAAATCATATAACTATGACATATTGAACAACGCGTGTATCAAAACACACATGTGCATGTAAGTGCAATTTTATTTTTATATCAATTATCATTTTTAGGTAAAATCACGTAACGAAAGCAAATAATTAAGATTACTAGTTTCGAAATAAAAAATCCAGATAATTCATCTAAAGCGTTTTTTCGCAAAAGAGTTTTTCTTATCTTCAATTATAGAAAACAAAGAATGGGTTTTGCTCATGAAGGAAGAGTAAGGAGATCTAGCTAGGATTATCTAGCTAAATTAGAAATGGTCACAAAAAATGTTTTGTATGTGGCCAGGTTTGCCAAATGGAATAACTTGGACCAATTCGTCGCCGTATTCGTACATATATAGTGTTACGTTTAATTGTATTAGTGATCAGTAAATGTGTTGAATGACACACTACTTACTAATTACTACCACAACTAAACGTAACACTATACGTATACAAATATTCAAGATAGCGACAAAATGGTCCAAATTATTCCATTTGGCAAACCTGACCACATAGGGAACATTTTTCGTGACCAACTTTTTTCTTTTCTACACTATCGAGATAACTCTTCTCACTCTTCCCTTACGGTTTTGCTAAGGTTCTCGTTTATGAATGTAAATGGCGATTCGGAAATCGATACGGTCCATTGAACGCGCCGATGTATTCGTCATGATTTTCGCGGAAGTCAGATGAAATGTGAATGAGAAACGCCATTGTAGTATGCTACACATGAGCCATCGGTCGTCGCGACTTCTGAGAAATTTTCATTCAGGATCTGCCAATCTATAGTGGACTGGTGCCGTAACACCATTAGTTCCGGGTTCCAGTGATGATTCACGAGATATTTAAGTGGTATATTCGAGAAATCAATCTTCCGAGAAACGCTCGTAAGACGTCTTATCAATCAAAGCAGGTCATTTACAAATTTATACATTTGGTTCGCTGATGAACGTGAGCCTAAATTTTATGACCCAAAATACTCTATACTTTCACCGAATGAGTGAAAGTCTTGGAACGAAAGGAATCGATGTGATACGATTTTGAAAGAAGTTTTCCATAACGTTAATATCTTTTAAGTAGCGAAATGCTGAAATATTTATTGTTTAATGTATTAAATTGAATTTATTTATTCGATAATAGTAATTATCGATAACTTAATGACCTACGGTTCCCAGAGAAACAGTATAATTTTTTTGGCATCGGAAAGATTGGTACTATCCGGATCGCGATATTATAAATCATGTAAACAAGCTGCATAAAAAAGACATCAATAATCAAACGAAATGTTATGCAAGTTTTTTTTTTTTAGATTGTCGTTTTTGCGATAACTTCGTGAAATATGCATTTCCTCCGACAGTCCCCAGTGTCTAACAAGCGTGAATGTAGATGAGTCACGTATTGGTGATCGTGCAAACAAATACTTGCGAATGTTTGGATAATGTTTAAACGATATCGAATGGCAGGTATCGCGAGTTGCATACCGAACGATTACAGCGCACCTGTCTCATTTTTTTAACACATTAACAGTGATTAAGCGACACTTCGCAGCTGGTATAAGAAGATAAGAAACAAACCGCGCGCCAGCCAATCTGTCTCCTAATATTCTTCGAATGCGATTAATCGCCTTGTTCGCGCAAAAGAATAAGAAATCTACGAATTTTTTTTCATGTTCCGATAAAGAGAGAAATTCTTAACCCGCAACTTGTGACGTAATTATACCGAATTTATACCGAATCGAGAGATAACGAGCGATCATTTCCTTCACGTGCCTACGCATCATGATAAGCTTCCACAATATCAAAGATATCGTATCTTTAACAGAGATAGGAAGCATTGGATTTCTCCGATATTGAATATTTTTTTTCTATTAACTATTATCGCGCTCTTTGTCCTTGCACGTGTGTCCATTAATTACGTGGAAATTATTATTTCTTCTATATCGCTTTTCTTTATATTGACAAGATTATTAATGTTGCCGGCAAATCTTGCCAGTTTTATCAATTTCCCGGATGATGTGCTATTCATCGATTCGCATAAATTCGCATCAAGTTGCATAAAGAATTAAAAAAGTCCAACATCGAAGTAGTTTAAAATTATAGTTAATTCGTCACGGTGTATTTAATCATAGATTTTGTGAACGTCTTCCACGCGCGGTGTATTCGTCACATTTATATTATGTAATGACGCAAGGCGGATAACGGCTCTGTTATCGCGGTAAACACAGCTACGTCATGGTCATCCGAGTTCTAGGTGAACTCTCATCTTTCTCTTTTCTGCCGTAGAACATACGTACATTATTATTTTATCAAGCAAAAGATAGGAAATCATGTAATCACAATATTTTTTCGTAATACATATATTTATTTTACACTTATCAATTGTAAATAATTATTTCTAAAATCATCAGGAACTTTATCGAAAGTAATATATTTTTCCAAAATTAAGTACCTAATAATTGAGACAAATTTCCAATTTCTAAATTTAAAAAAAAGGATAAAATCTTTCTCTCTCTCTCTCTCTTTTATTTAAAGATTAAAATTATATATTTTTTTCCTCTGTTAAAAAGGATTCGCGATAATCATAGAAATACGGATGAATTTTGATAAATCTTCATCAATTTTTACAGGATTGTCTCAAGATCTCAAGAAAGATAGTGTTTCGGTTTAGTGGCGATACACAAAATGCTCAATCAGCCGGTCATGAAATTCCGTCACGGTAGGTAGGTTCTCGCATTGCGTAATGACGTTCCTGTGTGGCGTATAACTGATCTACGTCACTGCCGTAAACAGAGTATGGCGTCATCGCCTTGCAACGCCCGGCAGGTTTCTCGCTGCGTTTTGCTCCGTTTCCAATTCCTCCTCTCGCCTCCTGGAACCAGCACCATCTCCCATCTGCCAGCTTGCATTTTCTTCTCTTTCTCTCGATATTAGGCGCATCTACGAGTGGTGCAACATATCAACGGATACGTCATCGCGTCTCCTCTTTCCGACTCGAGTGACTCATTTGTTATATCAGCGTAATATGCAACATACATGTAGCGTATTTGTAGGAATCGCGTGCGATATACGAGATGAAAAAATCGACTCTACTCGACTCGACATAATGATTTGAACGTTTATTAGAAAATAAATGCGTAAAAATCTTACACGAGAAAAAGAAACGTTCATAGAAAAAAATATATTTTCCACTATTTCGCAATGTTTGATAAAAATGTGCATTGAAATTGCATAATGACATATCTTATTTAATTTATATATTTTTTTTATTATAAATTTATACGATGTTTAAAAATTGCTCGCGGACTTTTAAAATCTCCAGTGATTTGCGACAAAAATATTACTTTCAAAGCAGTCAAAAAAGATTTGGGAATCGCCGTTCCAGAGAATCGTTCGAGCCACGCGTCACGTAAAAAAATTTATGCCTTCCCGTGATAAGTATTTGTTTTGCTTCTTGCCTCGGCCTTGGACATATATGTGCAATATGTCATTAAACCCGTTCTCACTCGTTATAAAAAGTAATAATCTTAAAGAAAAAAAAAAATAGAAAAACGTCACAAGACGTCGATGGAATTTTGAAAGTATTCGTAAAAAAAAGAAAAAAAAATTTGTTTGCAAAATAAATTAATTGGACAAAGTATACTTTAAAAGATCATACAGATTTCAGCACTTTCGAAATTTACCGTTCAAGAATTACATTTGGAGATTTTTGAACATCTTGTAGACAAAAACCCATTATAACGCGAGTTATGACGTCACGATTGTGACGTCGCGTAGACTCACTCACCATTTATGACGTCTTCTTTGCTTAGAGAGAAAGAGAAACTATAAGGATATAATGAGGCGGAAGGAGCGACTCGCGCGGCGCGGCAGTGGGCGGACACGCATGTTTCTAATTACGTAAGTGGGACTAATGAGCCGGTAATTAATCGGAACGCGATATGCACGTGGCAACGTTGCCGACTGTGCTGTGCGCTATAGATCGGATGATTCAGTTTTCGTGTAGGACATCATCAGCTTCCGCGATCACTGCGGAGCGCCTTGTAATGTAACCGCAATGTCTCGCGTTACATAAAGGTGGGTATACATTTAGCGAACTAATACCGAACGAACAGCAAATGCAAACGTTCGTTATTATCATTCAGCAGATATATACGCCAAAGCGAATGCGAACAGAACGTTCGATTCGCATTCGGCTCGATTCCCTCATGAGGCGGTACATTAAAGACAATTCGTGCGAGAAAAACATTTAAAACGTTTCGCATTCGCTATTCGTTCGGTGTTCGTTCGCTAAGTGTATACCCACCTTAACGCGTTTAACGATCGTTCGCGCACACCCATCTCGATGAAAAACCACGATACGCAATTATTAAGCCGTAATGATGCAAGGCGTCTCATTAAAACCGCATCGCCTCAGCATCGCGTTGAGATATCGCGAATGACGGGTACATCCGAAATATACTTTGCGTCGAAAGTCGTAGTTAAAAGCGCAGTTTATTCATCGAAATTTTATACATTTTAAATATTTTCTCACTCTTTCCGTTAGGATTTTAAATCACTGACCGCACACTAAGGAAGTCTGGCAGATCTCGAGAGATCTCTAATTACTTAAATTAATTTCTAATGCGTAAAATAATAATATATATTAACCATAATGTATAGATATTTCATAAATAAAGTTACTGCGCATGTATTATATAATTTCTCGAATCGTGCAACTTCTCAGAAAGCACAAGTGGGCGTAATGCAGTGAGAAAATACGTACATACGTATGCAGAATCTCGACGGAAAAGATCACGATTGCAAGTCGTGGACTTTCGCGTGGGAGGATCGAGATGTGTGCGATACGGTGGCAGTACCGGGAAATCTCGTGATAATAGAATCGTCGTCGGGAGAGCGTAACGTATGAGATAAATTGCGCGGAATTGAAGAAAAAAAAGCGCATACCGTGAAAAATTCAAACACATTTTTGTCTGAATTTTCATATCTGGATGTCTGAAGAAAATTTCAATCAAACTGTCTTAATCATCAATCGTTTCTCTGAAAGTTCAGAAGAACTTGTCTGAAAATTCAGATAGTGTGTATGCAATAAAACTGCAGACACTTTATCTGAAGTTTCGGTTAATTTTTTGGTTTCTCATAGAAGAATGGTGGTAAATTTTTTTTTTCGAGTTTTCTATGCCAATGTGTTTAGAATGTTCCAAGATGTCAAAAAATTATATTCTTCAAAATTGTCTATATGTACCCATACAGCACCGCAAGATTGTAACAACATTGCAGCAACATTTTTTTGCAAGATTGCAACATTGCAGAAACATTGCAAAATATTGCTGCAATGTTGTTATGATATTGCAGCAACCATAAAATGTCCGCCTACAGAAATATTGCAATACAATATTGCAGCAACATAGCAATATAATATATATGCAATAATACTTTATGTATATTTATCGACAATAATATCCTTACATCTCTCTTTTCTTTATATAATCTCAAAATTTATTTATTAAAATTTGAAGTATTTTGCATATTAGAAAATTATTATTAAATTTTTGATTTAATATAAGAATGGAAATTATTAAAAGAATTCTTAGTCCAATGTCTGAGTCCCCTGTATTGGGGTTATATCATACAACTTAAACTAATGAAAATAGTTATTATATCTTTAATCTTACTAGCCGATCATGACTAAAAATTAAATGCGGATTAGATAGCGCGATATGCGTCGCATAGCGGTAAACGAATGAACTAGTGATTATCGGATACTTTTTTGTAATATTTTTGGAATGTTGTTGTAACATTGCTAAAATTATATTATAAAATAATGTCTTTACAATATTTCTGCAATATGCAATATTGCAATATTACAACAATGTCGTTGCAAGCTTCAGTTCTGTATGGGTATGTATGTATATGTACGGAATGTATTGTCTCTAACTTCCGCAATTTTTGAGATATCGAGCTCAAGTTTTTAAAATAAATAGAATATTATTAAAGAATGGTTGATTTTGAATTTAGTGAGGATCGGTGAAAAGATACATTTTTTATAAAATTTTGAATTTTTTGAGAAATGTCTGCACACGCTGTAACTTTCGCAAATTTTGAGATATCTTCATCCGGGGGAAGATATCTCAAAATTTGAAAAATTCGCTTGCTTTAAAGATCTTAAGCTTTGTGAGCGAAATAAAATGATGAGGAAGAAATGTGCAAGTTTCTAATTTGCATTCATCCTGTTTTACTGTAGTTCTCCGTGGGTTCTCGGTTAGAGCCGAAACGCACGGAAGAAAATTTCTCGAAGCGACGGACGAGTCGAATATGGTCAACGAGATTCGCGATTCGTGGGCGAACTGGTATGGACCAAGTTCAATATTTCGAGTTTCCATATACACGCGAAGATCGAGAACCGCTTCTCCTACGCCTTAATCCTTAAAACGTGTCGATCGTTTAATCTAATGAAAAAATAGCAGCTTGAAAAGACAAGCTATATAAATAAGCTATCGTTCTTTGAGCTCAACATATTTTTATGATGGAGCAAACGATGTCTTTCGCTTAGATCTACATTAATGAAGAAATCAAAGAAGAATAAATCCAAAAATTATAGACATCCTCTGCAAAGAAGATTCATACACTTAATTTTTTTTTTTTTTTTTTTTTTTTTTTTTTTTTACAAAAGAAAAGATCATTATTGGTCTTATTTCTTTCACGATTTATTTTTCTTATATATCACAAAATTAAAAAAGTATAAATAAATATAAAAAATCTATTTACACATAATAATATAAGAATTATTATTCATATAAAAATTATTCACTTTGCTCTTTTCTTCTCTCTTTCTTTCTCTTTCTCTTTCTCTTCGTTTGATCGATGCAACTGGCTGAGATGTCACACTCGATTTGGAGCGTGATCTAGAAGAGCGGATTTCGCGGAACTAAGATGGCAGACAGGTACTTTCGGGGTCCGGGGCAATATCTGTGTCGGGTATGAGCCGATTTATAGCGTTCGTAGAATGCGATCCCTTTGGCAGGCGGGACGAGAGAATTCTCAGAGATGCTGGCGCTAAATCCCGGCCTACATAATAGCCGTGCCAACGGGATCTCCTTCATCAGGCTTCGTCATAAAATATAACAGGTATACCGTTGTCTATTATTGCGAGATGTATCTTCGAAATAATCCGATCGAACGTTACGACAATACATTCATTGTATTAATTCAATAAAATCATAAAAATCATCGAATCATTAATTTTAACCATCTATATTTTCTTCTTGAATTCTTTAAAACTTAACGGGATAATTCAAAGTTTAATTAAATTTTTCTATATTTATATATATATATATATATATATATATATATTTTTTTTTTTTTTTTTTTTTTCAATTTGAAGACTTTAATGTAAAGGTTCTCACCTCCGTTGGAAATTTACTCCACATAAGATGTGATCGCGATTTGTGTGTCTCGTTATTAAAAATTTTAATTAATTAAAATTAAATATCATATGTACGTATATATTTTTAATATTATATATAATATAATAATATATTAATTTTAATAAAATGAATAATTTAAAATTTAATTATTAATAAATATGATTGAAGAAATGATGTTAGATTTTTCTATATATAAATATTTTTTATTAGGTATACAACTTTGCTTCTGTCGTTTTTTTTCCGAAATTCGAGGCTTTATTGTATAAAACTGGTTATACATTTTGAAATTGCTTGTTGAATCACTCCCAATGATCGTGCCAATTCTTTTTGACTTTGACTCGAGTCTTCATTAAGTAATGCCTACAATTCTGCATCTTCGAAAACCTTCTCTCTTCCACCGCTATGCCGGTCTTCGACGTGAAAATCACCGTTCTTGAAGCTTTGAAACCACTCACGACACATTGTTTCACTAATAGCGGCTTCACCATAAGTATTTGAGAGCATTAGATGAGCCTCAGCCGCAGATTTCTTCATATTGAAGCAGAAAATTAAAACCTCCCGCAAATGACGAGAATTTGGCTCGTAAACTGACATTTTCAATCGAGAATAACTTTATGATGCAGACACAAATCGACTAATGTTTCTATGGGGTTATGTTGACAGATGCCCAAGTTTATTGCCAGACGTCTATGATCTATTTATTTCGACCACTACTTACTGCTAAAGCCATCTATAAGAAAACGGCGGAAGCAAAGTTGTACACCTAATATAAAATAAACTATTTTATTCCATCGAAGAATCTTCTATTGTGCAATTAGATCTTCTAAGGTCTTCGATGGAAGATCTTATTGCACAATAAAATCATTTCTTTGACAAGATTTCGCTCTTATGCGGCTCGCCGCAATCGGCATTTGAAAATCTATTCAACCGGATGTCTCTTACGTAAAGCGTAGCTCGCAAAGTTAGAACTCGGATGTGATTGTTTCGTACGGTTTCGCTTTATTTACATCGAGGAGAAGATATATGGATTCGCGTGTCGTACCATGTTCGATTACGAACCCCAGGAAGCAATTACGACGACACGTGCAGGTTTTATCTCGTGGCCGCTTCGCGCCAATCGTCGTAATCGTTATTTTATATACTTGGAAAATAAAGTATCCAGGATAATAAATAGTTCGGCGACGCTTTTATGGCGGCAGTCGGTGTATGCGCTTCTGATATAGATAAACTTTTTCCGCAGAGTTGCTAAATCAATTACCGCTATGCAAAATTGACGTATATACACACTCGATGCAAAGTTTACAATCGCTCGCGGTACGCCAACGGGCGGAGCTACTTAATATAATTTTGATGGTCGTCGTGTTTGGAAATTTTCCAAACCCGCCCTCGGGGTACTCGACATGTTTATACACCGTCGCTCCCGATTAATCTATGGTTCATCTACCATTGTATCGATGCCCGCGATATTATCGACGATGATTATCGTACCATAATCCTTGAAAAGAAATTCCACTGTGAATTAATAAAGAAATTCAAGTCGAATTGAGAGTTGTCGTCTTGTCCTTAATTATACAAATTTATTCATAATTTCTGTAAGTGACACACAATTATCTTTGATAAGTACAATACGCGACGTTGCAACACGGATGTTTCTCAAACATTTATCGATGCTGCATCGCATTTGTATGCATATATGTATACGACAGAATGTTCGGGCAAGGGCACTCAAATCGCGTAATCTCGTAATGCAATTCTTTCGGACGACTAATTCGCCGAAGTCAGCGAACGGCCCCCGCATCGAGGGGGGTGAATGACGAAAATCAATACGTGCCACGAGACCCCCGTTGGCCGGTTCTGTTTCTGCAAAGTATAGAGCGAGGGTCTCACAGTTGTAAGTGCATCCATTCCAGGAGCGTATCGACAAATAATCGAAACACCTGAAGTGTTTCAAGAGGAAATTTTTATAAAATTAAGATTTGTTTTATCGATATATTTTTTCTCTTTATTTATTCAACATCGGATTATGAGTCTCTTTTCCTTTTGGATATTTCAGTCTTACTATTTTGCTATGTAAAATATAATTTAACGGATTAATGCATGATCAGTAGATTAATGTTATAGAGATATAAAAAATAATCAAGCCATCGTGGTAGAAAAATAATTTTGATATTTATTTTGGACAATTAAAATCAGGCATTTTGTTGCAAAGAAAAAATAAAATAGTACGCGACTACCAAAGAGATGGAGATAAAAAGCGATATCGACAAAATTTCGCTTCTCTCTCTTTTGAAAACTTTATATCGATTGAAAAAGCAATTTTCGAACATACAGAAATATGTAATATAGTTGCGCGATTTGAGGGGAAAGAGGGAAATTGAGGAAATGAAATATCACGAGGAGAGCAGTAAAACCAGCGTTACCAGCCACCGAACTATCGCTCGAACTTTCCGAAAGGCGAATTATTTATGTCGATTCTACGGCGAGACATCCAGGGTGGCTGACGCACAACTACGGACTTGAGTAGTACCTCTAGGGGGGGGGGGGGGCGAGTCGGCGAAGCGTGGCCCCCGCTGAATAACTCGGGTGGCGCCCCTTCGCTGACATTTCGGCTCGCAAAAAAAAAAAGTGAAGCGAAGAAATTGCTTATTTCAAAGAGACGAAAACGAGAGAGAGAAGGATGCCTGATATTACATAAAAATATGTTTATATGATATTGAATTTGGTGGGAATCGGTGAACAGATTGATTTTTTATAAAATTTTTAATTTTTGAAAAATGCTTGTATACCCTCGTGACTTTCATAAATTTTGAGATATCGGGTTAAATTTTTTTACATGGACAGATTATTGTTAAAGGATGGTTGGTATTAAATTTGGTGAGAATCGGTGAAAGGGTTCATTTTTTATAAAATTTTGAATTTTTTCAGAAATGTCTGTACACGTCGTAACTTTCGCAAATTTTGAGATATCGGATTAAATTTTTTTACATGGATAAATTGTTATTAAAGAATGGTTGGTATTGGATTTGGTGAGAATCGGTGAAAGGGTTCATTTTTTATAAAATTTTGAATTTTTTCAGAAATGTCTGTACACGTTGTAACTTTCGCAAATTTTGAAATATCGGGTTAAATTTTTTTACATGGGTAGATTATTATTAAAGGATGGTTGGTATTGAATATTGCTTTTTTTATCTTTTCATTTCGCTCACAAAGCTTCCTCTATGAGGAAGCAAAAATTGAAAAGTCCGCATGCTTAAAGGAGCTTAAGCTTTGTGAGATAAAATGATGAGGAAGCAATGTGCAAGTTTCTAATTTGCACAATTTTCAGCTTGTTTTCAGTTGTTTTACTAATTTAAGGTTAATTAACACAACAGCAATATGTTAAATTAACACATAAATGTGTTAAATTCTTAACACAAAAATTTGAACCAACATTTTTCTAACAAGAAAACATAAATTTTCCAACTATATATTTAAAAAAGCATTCGATATTTTCTGATCCTAAATTATAATCAATTAGCAATCAATTTTAATTAGCTATAAAAAAAATATTGCGTAATATAACAAATAACCTTTCAAAATCTCGATCTTTGAAGCAAAATGGGACGAAAAATAAATAAAGAAACAAAAGCAATAATAAATTCGCATGCTCGCATGCGAATCCGAAACGTGTCCAAATTTTGACAGTGTTGAAAAATAGAGAGAGACGTGCGCAAAAATACATACAGAAAGGATAAAATACAAACAAATAAATTGCACATCGAGAAGTCTGCAGAAACATCGTAGAACGATCGTCGCAGCACGCTCGTTGATATTCCACGCATTCGTACGATGCCGCGTTATTCCCGCTCGTGCACATCGGTTGAATAAAAAGAAGGTAAAACGATTCGACTTGTTTTGCACTCTATTGTCGTCCTATACCGCACATACAACGCAATTTAATGCTGCAAAAGTATAATTTATTTATATTTTCTTTAATAATATTTGCTACTTTATATATATGTATATATACTTTTTATGAATATATATAATGAAATATATAAAATATATTATTAAAAGAAAAAAAAATCTTAATTTATATAAATTAAATATATACAGCATTATTAAAGAATATATTTTATGTATAATTATTTGACTAATATAATATCGTTTTAAAACTAAGAAGATAATAATGTAAACCTATTTTATTTTCGCTGTGATATTACCCATATAGCACCGAAAGATTGCAGAAACGTTGCATAGACCTTGCATTGAAACATTGTAATATTGCATGGAAATTGGGAAATGTTTCTGCAATGTTACTGCAAGTCTGCGGCAACGTTGAAATGTCCGCCCTTAGAAATATTACAATGTAATATTACAGTAATGTTACGGTGCAATGTATTTGTAATATTGAAATGCGTTGCTACAAATATGCAGAACGCGAACTATAAATTTGATAGATAAACTTTGAAAATATATAAAGACATCCAAGAGAAATAAGAAAAAAAGATTGTGAATTTACGCAATTACGAGTTTTTTCTCTCTTGGATGTCTTTATATATTCTCGAAATTTATCTATTAAAATCTTAAATATCGTGCATATTAAAAAGTTATTATCAAATTTTTGGTTTTATATAGAAATGGAAAGTATTTAACAATTTCCTGTTATCTAGTTAACATCGCTATTTTATAAATAATTTACAAGTTTAAGAAAATGGTAATGATTAAATAATTTAATTCATAAAAGTTAAAATTTTACTTATATAGATATTAGACTCTATTTTACATCTTAAGTAGACAATTAACGAATAATTTTAACTTTTTCGGATATTTATGTATCCGATTACTGAACAATCAATTCAATATCTGAATTCCCTGTGTTGGGATTGTATCGGATAAATTATATATATATATATATAAACTGATAAAAATAGTTATATATTTAATCTAATTAGCCGCTCTTTGCAAGCTCGATGTAATCATTGTGACTGAAACTTAAATGCGAGATAGATAACGCAACGCGCGCCGCATAGCGATAAACAAAGGAACTATCGATTACCAAAAACTGTTTTTTGTAATGTTCTTAAAATGTTGCGGTAACATTCTCATGAAATATTACAATTATATGTTCCAATAATGTCTCAACAATATTACATTGCAACTTGCAAGATTATAATATTACTGCAATGTAATTGCATTGTTCTATGCTGTATGGGTAAATATTGCGGTTGCGCGCGTTCCTTTACAAACAGTTTTGTTGAAGAGTGATAATTTACTGCCGTGAAATGCAACGTATTCTCGCGCTTGTTCTGTGCATTCGCACTGTGCATCGTGTTAACAAGACATAAGTATCCAAAAGCTCTTCGGCCCTGATCGAAAGAAAGAGATGCAAAATTCGCGGGACTCGTACGTTTGATATTCCGCACGTGAGCTCGATCTCGCCACATCGCGTTATTTCAATGGAATCGTGCATCGCCTTATTGCTTGAAACGTGCTCTACGACTCGTTGTCCGATAACGCGTGCTGCCACGCACGTCGCCGTTTTACTTTGTATCTGCCGAGGAGAAGTGTCTCGTTCTTCTCGTACGGGCTTCGATCGACCTTCGTTCCGTGTGTCTTCTGTTTTGTTATTAATTCCGTCGCGCGTTGAGAGAAGCGTGTCGAATAACCGGTTTCAGATTTATGTACACGATCTCTTAATTTCATATTCATAAACGATTCACCAAAGTAAAATTGAAAAATCAGAGGAAGAGTATCGACAAATATCTCTGTTTCATTCTGCGAATTTAGAAAGTGTGCTTGCACGATTCTTAAATATAATTCTCTCAATTTTCCTCTATTTTTAACGTATACTTAATCATGTAATTAAATATTGAATATTGTTTGGAAAGAGAGAGAGAGAGAGAGAGAGAGAGAGGGAGCATTGCATAATATATGATTTTTCAATTAAAATTGTTTTCTACAAAAATAATTAGCAATCTTTTTCTGATTCTCGTCGATTGTGCGAACCATCATTGGAAAAATTAACGAGGATATGTTCAGAGAGAAATGCCTCTCTATCTCTCTTTCTCGTTTCTCGAGGAGAAAACGATTAAGATTGATTGCCGCCACAATGTAGCGCTTAAGACGGATCGCGGGAAGGAATGATCGAGGATTGAAAGACGAGCATTGAAATTCTCAACCACGCTTCTCACACGTGGGTGTCGGATCCGAAATTGATGTACATATATTAATGATGCCGATAGCACATATAAGGATCCGTCTCGACCCCTGAGACCCGAATCCTTTGTTGCAGGTTTTGATGCGAGGGGAAGTGAAGGAGAAAATATGCCGGGTCTGGATGCTCTTTTGACACGTTTCTCTTTCTTTCTCTTTCCCCCTTTTTCTAGGCTTGTCAAACGGTGACCTTCGCTACGCGGCGATAAACCGTCGACCGGTTGCGTAGAAAGATCTATAATTATCGTGATTATTTCTCTCTCGTCTCTACAACGCGCACTAACGTTTATTAGCTCATGCCATTCCGTTTTCATTAGATTTGCAGTGAAAATCGCACAAATATCTGAGAATGGAATTCAAAGCGATCTATATTCGTGCTGAAAATTTCATAAAATAAGATATAATGCGGCGCTTACAATAGAGATTTTAAGCCCCAAGCCTTAAGAAATTGACCAATCATAGTCAAGTATGAGAAGAATACTCGATTGTGATTGGTTTCTTAAGGCTTAAGGCTTAAAATCTCTATTGTAGACGCCGCATAAAAGTGTCGCACGCGTCATTTAACAAAGCCTGCGAGGAAACTTTCGTGAGATTTATCCATTGTCAAGCTCGATGGCTCGTAGTTCATATTGATTTCTCGGTCACCCTATAGATAACGAAGCCCGGCTCGAGCAGGCACCGCTATGGGGGTCAGCACGCGACCAGCTGTCTCTTGAACGGGGGTTACGTCGAACACCATGAAAAAAGGCTGACAGCAGGGGTGAGGCTGTTTAATGAAGGCACCATGATGGCGTGAGGTCAATACACTCTAAAGCTCTCTCCAGTCTTTCCGGCACTTGACTCGAAATTTTTCAGCTTTAAATTGAACGACGAATCGAATCGATCTTGGAAGACCTCATCGTTGTTGAAACACGAAAATCACGTGACCCACGCGATTTATTTAAAAATCTGATAGTTTTTGCACAACTGTAAACCCATCCAATTTAAAAGCTTTACGCTAAGCTATTATCGCGACTGATGTCACGCGATATCGTATCTTTTAAAATGAATGATCGGCATTTATATATCGCGCTGATACTTCAGGTCTTACGCTGATTGTTTATTGAAAATGACAGGAGATTTGTTTACACAAGAGCGATTAATATTGTACGGGGGGATACGAGAAACTCTCGTCTCTCTCGTATGTTAGGTTAGGCCATTATTAATAGCCACACGTGATTCTATATCGACGCTATTTTCAGAAGATATAATCGGTTATTCTCGACGATGGCAAGGTCGATTTTTCTCGTTCGACCTTGCGCTTTTATCATCGCTAAGCACGAAATCCGGTGACCACCCATACAGCACCGAAAGATTGCAAAAACGTTGCATAGTTCTTACATTGAAACATTGTAATATTGCATAGAAGTTGCGAAATGTTTCTGCAATGTTACTGCAAGCCTGCGGCAACGTTGAAATGTCCGCTCTCAGAAATATTTCAATGTAAGGCTACAGTAATGTTACGGTGCAATGTATTTGTAATATTTAAATACATTGCTACAAATATGCAAAACGCTTCCAATTTAATACATAAATATTGAGAACATATAAAAACATCCAAGAGAGATAAGATTGTGAATTTACGCAATTACGAGTTTTTTCTCGTCTCTCTTGGATGTCTTTATATATTCTCCAAGTTTATCTATTAAATTTGAAGCATTTTGCATATTAAAAAATTATTATCAAATTTTTGCTTTTATATAAAAATGGGAACTATTAAACAATTTTCTGTTATTTAATTAACATCGCTATTTTATAAATTATTTACAAGTTTAAGAAATTGATAATGATTAAATAATTTAATTCATAAAAATTAAAATTTTATTTATATAAATATTGAACTCCATATCTTAAGTAGATAATAAACGGATAATTTTAACTCTTTCGGATAATTATTTGTCCGATTTCTGAACACTCGATTCAATATCTGAATTTCCTGTGTTGGGATTGTATCAGACAAATTAATCTGATAAAAATAGTTATTATACCTTTAATATTACTAACCGCTTTTTGCAAGCTTTATATAACTATCGTGATTAAAACTTAAATACGGGATGGATAACGCAACGCGCGCCGCATAGTGGTAAATGAACGAAGTAGCGATTATCAAAAACTGTCTTTTGTAATGTTTTTGAAATATTGCTGTAACATTCTCATAAAATATTACAATTCCATAATCCAATAATGTCTCAACAATATTTCATTGCAACTTGCAAGATTGTAACATTGCTGCAATGTAATTGCAATGTTCTGTGCTGTATGGGCACGGTAATCGAAATAGCTAAAATGGAAGGCCTTCTAGGAATTCTATTCTAATTGTAACGACTCGACGGTAATTCTGCCCCATTATCGCTCGGTTTAAGTACTTTTAAGTGGCCGGACAACAAAACGAAATAAGATAGCCGCGCTAAGTTAATTACTAATAGATGACAGGATCACAAAAGAATATTATGTCTTTTGAAATAAATGTTAATAAAGCGAAAAAGACACATGACAAACATATATAAACTTTCCAGAAGCCAAACTCCGTTAGTTCCACTGTTTATACCCTGTTAATAGAATCAATGTACAATATTATCACTAATAAGCAGTGGTTTCAGATATAAGTATAGCACTGCAAACAGAATGATACTTTATTGAGAAAAATTAATTAGTGGTAGTGACTGATTTTTCAGTGAGTCATAATCAGTAAAACAAGACAGAGAAGTAAAATATAAATATTTTCCTACTTTAATCAACGGTACATTAACTGATTCAGTTTAAGAGAATAAATTTCTTAATTTTAATACCAAAGCATTAGACATGTGTTCTGATATTAAAATTAAGAAAGGACCGCGCGCAATTTATATGAAAAAAACACTTTCGGTCAATTTGCTTGAATTTGTGATGTATTATAGTTTTTCCTGATCAAAAATGTCAAGTTACAGAAACTTTCTATATCCAGTTTCTGAATTATATGGATATACAAGAAGTATCGAAACTCTTTAATATATCGAAAAATACGCATTTTAGAAAAAAATCTTCCATATAAAAGTTGTAGAATATTATGTGACGCATAACAATATTATTGTGGCCTTGAATAGCGTTGTCAAGGTCACTTATAGATCACTTTGAAATTTTTTAATGTAAACCCACATTTTTAATTGGATATTTTTATAGCTTACCTTAATAGTTTCTCGAAACACTATAACAAAGTTCTTTTCCATTAAGTATTTTCCAAGTTATCAGGCTTGAAAGATACAGTACCATCAGCATTAATACAATATTACTCGAAAATTATTTTTACGTGACGTTAACAATGCTATTTAAAGTCACACTAACATTGTTACTTAATACGCCATTTTAAAACCCTACAACTTTTATTTGCAATATTTTTCTCAAAAATGCTGTATTTTTGAGATTTGAAAAAAATGTTTCAAATAAAAGAATTGTAGAGTTTTAGCACATTAAATAGCGAATGTTAGTGTGACTTTAAATAGCATTGTTAAGATCATATAAAAATCACTTCGGGTAATATTAATGCTGGCGATACTGTATATATCAAGCCTAATAATTTGGAAAATATTTAATGAAAAGGAACTTTATTATAGTGTTTTGAAAAGCTCTTGAGATAAGCTATAAAGAATATGCAATCAAAAATGAAGGTTTCTCTTAAAAAATGTCAAGATGATCTTTACGTAACCTTGATAACGTTACTCAAGGTCATAGTAATATTGCTGTTTAACGCGTCACATAAAACTCTATAGCTTTTATATGGAACACTTTTTTCTAAAATGCATATTTTTCGAAATATTAAGGGCTTACCAACTTCTTATATAATCTGTATAATTCAGAAACTGGACATAGAAAGTTTCTATAACTTGACATTTTTGATCAAGGACACGAGAACTATAACATATCACAAATTCAAGCAAATTGACCGAAAATGTTTTTTTCATATGAATCGTACGTAGTCTTTTACAAAAAGTGGAGTTGCTTTTGAAAAGCTTATGTAACATAAAGATCGTCTAGAGTCTAGATCATTATTATCCCTAAACATTTGCGTAGCTGTACGCAAAAGTTAGGTACCTTATCACAGCACGTCCCCATCCTTTAAACATGCTTCTTATTCGTAATTCTGGCGGATATGGTGGAGGGACCGAGGTAGTATACTGCTTAAAAATAAGCCGATGAATAAGACTCGCTACACAGGGTTCCGCGGTGTCAACAGAAGGAATTTATTGTGGACGCGTCGCTTTTCGAGGAAAATCTAGTGACATAACATTATGCAATTCGTGATCTTGCACGGGCTAAACGTTAATACCGTTGCAAATTCTACGATTCTTAGAAAGCGTGGTGTGAAGAAATAATCGCGGAAGAAATTCTCATTCATTAAAAGGATGGAAAAATTGCGAATTTATTTAATTAAATTTATTTATTTGACAAATACTGGTAAAAAATATATCGGGTTACGGTACTATAATCTGCAAATGCGAATTCAATTCTCCGCACAAAAAAAAAAAAAAAAAAAAACTAAATCCAAACAAATCATTTTTTTATTTAAAAAAAATTATTTATTTAAATACTTGCAAAGAAATTAATTATTTAAATCAAACAGCAGATATTATATATTTGAATTAGTAAAATATAAAATAGAAACAAAATATGCTTTTACTTGGAAATAAAAAAATTATATTAAATTTTTTATCTTTATTATATTAAATTACTTCGTTTGAGAAACATTTTTTAATTCTTGGCTACTTGTTTCGCAAATGCAGGTTTTCTTTATTTTAATAAATAATTTTTCATCTTCAAATAAATATTTTTTCATATCAAAATTTTAAATAATTTATTTTAAAAATTATAATTTTTATTACATATGCAAATAATTATTTATTTAATATAATAAAGTATTTTTGTAAATAAAATATATATTTATTTATGTAAAAAAATCAGAATTAATGTAAAATATTTTTATTTGATTAATAAGAAATTTATTTTTAGTATGCAAAGAGATTTATATAAGATAGGTCGAGAAAGAGAGAGAGAGAGAGAGAGAGAGGGGGGGGGGGGGAGAGAGAGAGAGAGAGAGAGAGAGAGAGAGAGAGAGAGAGAGAGAGAGAGAGAGAGAGAGAGAGAGAGAGAGAGAGAGAGAGAGAGAGAGAGAGAGAGAGAGAGACCCGTGGGATGATATCAAGATAATGAAACTGGGGACTGGGGACATGATTTCGCGAGAGTTGGGAAGAAAAAGTACGATCGTTGGCGTGAACGACGAAGGAAGCGAAGGAAGAAGAGTCGGGAACCGCCCACAACACGTACACACAGACGCGGTTCTCAGCTTCTTTCGACGTTTCTGTCTGCCTGTGCCTGCGAACCATAAAATCGCTAACGCCTCGCGAACTTTCGTCCACATGCTTCTCGAGAGAGTTGTTCGTGGAAAAACATCCCGCAAAGTCACGTTGCTCGAGATCGCTTTCGGCAGACACTGAATAATGAATGATTTAAATTTAATCGACAAGAGATCGCAAGAGATATATATTTGTCAGGCAATTATCTAAATTGTTTCCGCGTGTGTGACGAATATTGGTAATATATAAGAAACTTGATTAGACATTAAAGAACGACGCAAAAAGATCGACAGCGACAAAACGAAAATTTATTCCGCCTTATTTTGTTATTGCGCCATAACATTAATTCGCTTCGCGAAGTACAATGCGTAGTTAGGTTAGGTATCCATCTGTTCTTAGCGATCGCGCATTCAAGCGATGACTAAAATGATTGATCGGAAATCGCGATATACGTTGCAGATTAGTGGAGATGAATGTCTACCCAATGTCCCAGCGCTTTTAGTTCCATATATAGCGCTTATGCAATGTTTAAGCGGTAATGCGATAATGCGAGAGCCTTAAATAAGTTCTCCTCGCGGATGTAATAATACTCTTCCCGCGAAGAGAACTTGAAAACAATCTCTCGTAAGCAACAGTGTGTCCTCCTACGCGCTTCTTAACGATAATATTGATAGCAAAAATAAGGATTTGAGAGGTAACAATGGACCACTTTCACCATTGTCCCGAGTTACCATTATCTCCGTTGCACAAAATATACGCCTTTTCAAACTTTCGATAATATTTCGTTGTCTTGGAATTATAGACGAGTTTCAATACCGTTAATAAACACATAGCCGAAGATAGAAATTTATCAATATACAGAGTGTCCCCAATTTAAATGTCAAAACTTCAGGAGCGTGTAGGGACCGAGAAGCTAAGACGGGGAAAGTCCTTTAGAGATTTGCTCGTTTTTGCTCCACTTTGGAAAAAATCACAAAAAAAGAAACAAAACAAGTTTTCGTTTTTTTACTTATTTATTTACATTTTATTTATGTTATCATCTATTTAATGCAGATATTGTTCAAAATGTTGCCCTCTTGCAGCAATGCAAGCATTACATCTACCACTGACTTCATTAATTGTAGCTAGACATGGTTCTAGTGATATTTGGTGCACTGCATCTATGATTCGGTCTCTTAATTGCTCTCTTGAATTGATTGGCACCGTAAAGGATAACATCAAGTGTTTGCATATGTAAGGTACCTTGAAGCAGACAGTTTATTCGGTGCCAATCGACTCAAGAGAGTAACTGACAATGAGAGATTGAATTTTTGCGATTTTCTCTAAAATGGTGCAAAAACGAGCAAACCTCTAAAGAACTTCTTGCCTTAGTTTTTCGGTCCCCTACACGCTCTTGAAGTTATGCCATTTAAATTGGGGACATCCTGTACAATGAAAGTATATGTAAAATTAATTATTACATTAAAAATATTTGTAATATTCATTTAAAATTACAATGTATATTGTTCTTTTTTTTTATTAAAACAAGTATCTAGCAATATTATTAAATATTATCCATTGACTCTTCTGATTTGCTGGAGCATAATCAATTTATGTGTTCCTGATAAATCATTTATTGTTAGACATAATCAATTATTCTTTGTTGAACGTCATCGCAAATGATTTTCCGGCGTATATTGAGTTTTTTCACACGAGTTCAAATTCAATTAAAAGAATTCTTCCTCGGTATTTAGTATAATATCTTATTTAAATGTTATTATTTTATTTAATTATGTAATTATTCTTAAGTTGTGATTTTCTGTTGTTATTTTTTCCGCTTGATATATATCAATCTGATGTCTACTCTTATTAAAGATGTTTTGGCTGTACAATAATAGCAGAAAATTATTAAAATTAAAAAAAAATATATATTTCTTACGTTTATACTGTTTGAAAAATCAAATAAATAAATCCGGATTATAAAAACAATCAAAGTAAATATCGCAAAATAATATGATTTTAACGCCTTCGTAAAAGAAAATAGTTGTAATTAATATTTTTCCTAATTTATGATTAAAACTTTTGATCGTGAATATCTCCTGAAATTAATTGAAATCAATTGAATCAAAGAAACCAAAAAAAAAAAACGAGTAATTTGCAGAAAGAGAGAGAGAGAGAGAGAGAGAGAGAGAGAGAGAGAGAGAGAGAGAGAAAAAGATAATATTTTTCTACAATTTTTAATAAATAATTTTTAAACGAGTAAATGGATCTAAATTAAGTTTTGTAAAAATATTTATTAGAGTTTTCTTAATATATGTGAAAATTTTTATTCTGTTGACAATATTTTTCTCTATCAAATTTGTAAATAAGTGCTATAATACGCGATTTTCCATAAAAATCAATAATAACTGTAAACTTAAATAATTTCCAAACCGTTAAGAGAATTGTATTTAGGTTTTGCACAAATATTCAGAAAAAATAATAGAAAAGAATATTCAGAAGAAATAGTCTACGAAATTTTCATGTTTTTGTAGATGTTTTGGCATATGACACATATATACTTGATTGTCTGTATTAAAAGATTTTTCCCGTTGGATTAAATAAATAAATATATATAAATAAATTAATTAATTAATACAATAATATTCTCCAATTTTAATTTCAATATTTCTTCCTCACATTCTCTTAAAAAAGTAAATCAACCATCATTATAAATTTTATTACTTTGCTACCCCACAAAACAAACATAGAAATTTAGAATTTCTAATTCGCCATCTTATAATATTCTCGAATTAATCAATTGCACTGTGTTAATAGTTCTCAGAAGATTCGATAATACTGTTTTGATTATCATTTTAGGGTGAGCTGTTTCTTCCTTTAAAAGTCGAGAATACCTTCACGCGCGATGTATAGCGAGTAGCCTTCGTATAATGCGTAATAGGAATAACGCGCGTTCACACGAAGAGCGCGCCATGTGGATTATGTGGATATGAAACGGTGACCCTGGCTCACTGACCCTTTTAACCGGAGAGCCTTCGCATCGTGTCTCTCGTAAACATTGGATTCGATGTTGCAATCTCAGCGGCAGCCTCGCGGCCACTCTCGTCCTTTTCTTTCTTCAACCCAGTGAGTTGTAAGCGAGACATGACGCTTAGCGCGACTAAAAAGCGATTAACAGACATTTAGCAAAACAACAATTGCCGCGATAGATTGCGTTCTTACGTTATCGCATTAATTTCACTACTAAAACCATTATGAAGATCAATATCACATACACGTACGCTGTATAGAATATTGGTTTTATCTTCAGATCTTTTCCCGTTTTATATTTTATTTTTGAATTTTTTCATAAGGATGCCAATTATGTCATCAATAATTCTGCATATATAAATGTATAAAGAGCAGAGAAATTTTCTAAATTAATTTTTATATCAAATACACAAGATGTAATATTATACAGGGTATCTCTAGTCTGACCCCACCCATGGATCTCGTAAAGGGTTTTAAATATGGAAAAATTTTTCAGACAAAAATTGTATGGTTTCGAGGGGAACGTAAGGTGGTGTCATTAATTTGACCTTGAATAGTTGGGTGAAGGTCACGTGAAGATCATCTTCAATTTTTTAAACGGAACTGCCTACTTTTTATTACATATTCTTGTAGCTTATCTCGAGAACTTTTCAAAACACTATAAAAATATATTTTTTCATTAAATACTTTCTGAGTTATTTTATATTTTAATCTGACAAATTTTGATATAAAAATTAAAATATCTCGTAAAATATTTAGTTTTCGATAATCTTATCGTAATACTTTTATGTGATAAATAGAGAATAAATGAGACAAATCAATTAGTGTAAAGAAAAAAACAAATAATTGTTTAAAAAAATATATTGTAAATAATTACATACTTTTTCTTAAAAACAATCATTTTTTTTATATTAATTGATTTATCTCATTGCACACTCATTGAACATAAAAGTATTACGGTAAGATTATCGAAAACTAAATATTTTACGAGATATTTTAATTTTTATATCAAAATATGTCAGATTAAAATATAAAATAACTCAAAAAGTACTTAATAAAAAAATACTTTATTATAGTGTTTTGAAAAGCTCTCGAGATAAGCTACAAGAATATGCAATAAAAAGTAGGCAATTCTGTTTAAAAAATTGAAGATGACCTTCACGTGTCCTTCACGCAACTATTCAAGGTCTAATTAATGACACCATCTTATGTCCCCCTCGAAACCATACAACTTTTGTCCGAAACATTTTTCCATATTTAAAGCCGTTCCCGAGATCCAGGGGTGGGGTCAGACTTTAAAGATACCCTGTATATAATTTTTTTTATTTGAATTTTGGATTCTCTTCTTGCTCTCTCTTTTTCTTTGAAAAGTGTGAATATATATCTACTGTATTACTTTTATCTTCAGATCATTTGTCACACATCTTCAACTAAAGATGTATCGTTTCTCTCTTGACATTTAGGTCTTCAATTATAGAACGTTAATTCTTGATTAACATAGCTAGTATTTTAGCTTTATTCATGTATTCACGTTATCTCTGTCAATTACATGGTCGAAAGTCACAAACATGAAACAAGCATGTTTGCAGTGGATCAGTGATCCTTTTGACGAAAGGGGAGAGAAAGAGGTGACAGCGGAGCTGACAAGAGGGAAGACACCGGGCAAAACCCTTCGGGCCGAGGGGGTTTCGGAAATTCGGCACCGCGCCAATTTTCCAAAAGCGGAACGGTGACTAAGTCGTCGCCGCGTACGCGGCCAATCGCGGTCCATGTTCAATTTTAGCACTACCAATCGCGTACCACCTGCTTCGTGGGAATTGCCACCCCGAGCGTCAACAACAACGCTGTTGCTCTCTCTGTCTCGCGACTCTCCATCTGTATTATCCCTATCTCCTCCTTTTCTTCTTCCGTTGAAAAGACGCCAAAACACCGTGTCCCATCGTTCGCTGCTTTATCTTCGCTGTCAGATTGAGTATTAAAACACTTTCATCTTCCAATATCTGGAAATGCGAGAAAATTGCATAACGCAAAACTCGGGTAACTTTCAAACTAATCGGACTCGATGATCAATCGAACATGGCTAAGCGATAAGAGAAATTGGCTACACAAAGTGGAGTTGAATCCGGTCGATAAGTGCAATATGTAATTATCATAGTTTGTATAGATAATCTTATCCGCGATATAAGATTTTGTATAAGGCTTTCGAGCATGAAAGAGAAGCATCAAGTAAAGGATAATAATATTGATCGCCCGACGATTTTATCGGCGTATTCCTTTCCCCCAGCAGCCGATCGATCTGTCTCTATTAATCTCGAACACCTGGTCTAGCGTTAGCCATGACCCTCCATACCCTGTTCACATCAGTGATCGCTTTCAGAGATCAAAACGATCCTAAGACTCGTTCGAAAAGCGTCGTGCAAAAAAGTCATTGACCTATTCAAATAGAAGCTCGATTGTTCAAAATTAACTTTTTAATTCCATTCTTTTAATATGAATATAAAATATCAATATTTAATATCAAGTGAATATAAAATGTGAATAAAAAATATCATTATTTAATATAAATCGAACAATCGACTATTTTTCAATGTCAAAATAAAGAAGAAATACTTATTGTTTGTCGATATTATTACTTTTAAATAAATCTCCAATTTATACAGGGTGTCCCGTTTTAAAAGTTTCACCCTCATAACTTTTCAGGATCAACGTTTGAAGGAAAACGACTCGGATAAAAGTTGTAGGAAACAAAGGAGGCTATCTAATAGTGACCTTGGATTTGACATTAAAGGTCATTTTCAAGGTCATTTGAAGGTCAACTTCCGTTTTTTAAACGGAACCCCCTATTTTTCATTACATATTCTTGTAGCTTATCTTGAGAGCTTCCGAAAACACTATAATAAAGTATTTTTTCATTAAGTACTTTTCGAGTTGTTTTATATCTTAATCTGACATATTTTGATATAAAAAATAAAATATTTCGTAAAATACTCAGTTTTCGATAATCTTACCGTAATACTTTTATGTACAGAATAATGAGACAAATCAATTAGTGCCAAAAAAAAGAAAACAAATAATTGTTTAAAAAAATACATTGGAAATAATTTTTTTAAAAACAATTATTTTTTATACTAATTGATTTGTCTCATTATTCTATACATAGAAGTATTACGGTAAGATTATCGAAAACTAAATATTTTACGAGATATTTAATTTTTATATCAAAATATGTCAGATTAAAATATAAAATAACTCAAAAAGTACTTAATAAAAAAATACTTTATTATAGTGTTTTGGAAAGTTCTCGAGATAAGCTACAAGAATATGTAATGAAAAATAGAGGGTTCCATGTAAAAAACGGAAGTTGATTTTTAAATGATCTTGATAATGACCTTTAATGTCAAATCCAAGGTCACTATTAGATAGCCCCCTTTGTCCCCTACAACTTTTATCCGAGTCGTTTTCCTTCAAACGTTGATCCTGAAAAGTTATGAGGATGGAATTTTTAAAATGGGACACCCTGTATATTAAATATCTTAAATTTATATATTAAATTATCTTAAATTAACATATTAAATATCTAAATATATTAAATATCTATGTTTTGTTGTTCGTTTGTATTTGATTTCAAAAATGTATATAAATTTTTTACAAATTACAAAAATCTAAATCACGGAATGTAACAAAAATTTATTTTGGATATTTACTTTGGATATTCTTTGTATGTGCGATAAAATTATGAAACGCATCCTTCAATGTTTCCCCCTTATGAACATGGATAAATATCGTCGAATATAGACATGTAGCATAAATATTTAGGCTGTACAGATGACAGCGACTCCGTTTTACCACAACGATTCTCTTAGCAAATATAAACCGAGCTCGGTGACGGATTTGTTTAGTGTCGAAATGTAAAGTCGCTAGCGCACAGACGTTTGGATCGTTTAAATAAATGTTCGTGAATCTCTACGCGATTTTTTTCAATGGAATCCATTATCTATTATCCATTAAGAAAGCGTAGACATTCAATCTTTTCGCAAGCTTTGAACGACAGCAAATATAATCTCCATTTTTCTAACAACGAGAAATATGAGTTCTTTTGCACGAAAAATCGTGAAAAATCGTTTCTTTTTTTATTCTGAAACTTTTAATAAATGACTATAAACTTTCAGTAATATATGATAATAATCATGCAATAAAAATACAGAAAATAAAAATATATATAAATTGTCTCACGTATATACAAATTGAGGAACATCTTATAGATATATAAATGTACGAATTAAAAATTGATCTTCCCTTAACAGATATTTCATTACTTTATTCTTTCTCTTAATCTTTTTGATAAAAATAGAAATAATTAGTGAATTCTTTGATATAAATAGGACCATTTATCGATTTATATCACGAGATATACGAAATCAAAAAAAGAATCGGGAATCAAAATCGGAGTATGGAATGATTGACGGTTTTCTTGAAGAAGTATTTTAAATGCTAGTCGAAGAGCTCATATACGAGATTACGCGAGGAAGGACAAAGAACCCCCATAACGAGGCAAGAAACTGTGTACATTAAACAATGCTTTGTTTTATTGCTACGGAAACGGTTCATTGTCGTCACGACTCGGCGAGCAACGCTCTCCTCTTCCCCTTCCATCGCTCTTTCTCTTTTTTCCTCTATCTCTATCCTTCTCTGTCGCTATTCTAGGGGATAACAAATTTACTGTAAAACTGTTCCCGGCAAGACAAATGGATCCTGCTTGTTGAAATTACAATATGAATCGCGCGCCCACCTTTTCGAGGAAGATCGGCGGGAGGGAGGGAGAACGTCATTTCTGGCTTCTTAAGCAACACGCAGCCTTTACCTATTCACGAACCGTACAACGAGCTATTTGACAGGTATCTGAATGAATTTATGGAGAAAAGTCGGCGTGTGTTATGTTACTATATACGTGGCAGAAACTCAAATGCCGCGGGCCGCGCATTGCTCGAGGATCCTGTTGCAGCTGAAAGCGTGAAATCGTAGCATCCGTTTATAACGCAACAAGATTTAGAGACACGTTGGTTTTACTCATTTGGCTTTACGCATTCATTAAAGAATACGCTTTATTACGATTCAAGTCCCGATCAAAAGCGCTACATCGTACAAAAACAAATCAAACAAATTAGAGTTGTGACTTAATCCATTTTTTACAGTTCTCTCTCTCTCTCTCTCTCTCTTTCCTATATTTTTATAAAAAAATTTTATTTAACAAATTTTTTTCTGTTTACATTATTATTTTACACGCGATGCTATGACATATCGGAAATTAAAAGCTTTTCTATTACAAAAGTACGGTACCCACGTGAAAGGAGAAATATATGGATAAGAAAGACATTCGACTGGATGTAAATTAGGGTAAACTTATACTAACGGTGTGATCCTCGTCCGAGGATTCGATAAACGATTTGCGTTTCGAAAGAACCATTGAGGAGGATGGCTATTTGTCGGCGAAATTTACGAATGGTACATCCGTTCCCGCCCACTCTTTCTCGCCTTTTACGCCATGTACGCAAACAAACCCACGTAATGCGATTAATTCGGCGACATAGGCCGAAGATCGTATACGGTTTCGGCCGTTAAATGCGAGGAAGCGAGGATTTAAGTGGGCCTTATTAATCAGACGAGTGACATAAGGCGATTATCTACCGCGATGGAACAACGATCTTGCACAGCGAGTGTTTTTCAACAATTGTTCCCGAAAATAATCTGTCCCGTAATCGCGCGTATCCTGTATTTATAATGCGTATTTATCCGTAAAAAACGGAGTCTTAAAATTTTTTGAGATACCAGTAGAAATTTTCATATTTATTAGTTATAAACTTAAGAAAATTAATCAAAGTTAAAGGCCAAGGGTAAAAGTGCATAATAACGGACCCAGCTCCAATGACCTTGACCTTGACATATGTTGTCAAGGTCATGACTCTGAGTAACCCCCAAAACGTATCAGCCGTCGCTCGTTTTTAATGAAAAAGTTATTGACAAAAAAAAGTTTAAAAAATATAGCAGTTGTTTTGAGTATTGAAAGGCATAAATGACTAATATACCATATATGTGTGGAAATAGTATATGTATGAACAATTTCTCACTTTTCCTACACAAAAATTGCAGGATAGACCTCGCTTCGCGTTGTAAAGTACAAAATATACGTGGATGCAGTGGGTTCCACCCTCCCCCTCCATGGGGGGGGGGGCTCCACTTCCGGAAGATATAACCTAACCCAAACCAAATCTTAGTTTTAAATCAGGAATAGGTTTGGCTTAAGTTATATCTTCCGGAAGTGGAGCCCCCCCTACGGGGGGGGGGGGCGGAAACCACTGTGTTCACGCATACACTTTTCCATCCACACAAAAATTGTGGGATGGATATATTTAAGAAAAGTTTATAACTTTAGAAATTAATAGTGCATTTTTATATATATAATGGAAAAAAAGTTTTTGTTAATAACTTTTTAATTAAAAACGAGCGACGGCTAAAACTTTTTGGAGGTTACTCAGAGTCATGACCTTGACAACATATGTCAAGGTCGAGGTCATTGGGTCCGTTATTATGCACTTTTACCCTTTATTATTTTCTATCTTTTATATAAATTTGTTTGTTTCCTTTAATCCTCATACTTTATTATCTAAAGCTTTACCTTATGTTTCTCGCAAATTATTGTTTTCACGTAATATCCGCGACTTGTAATTTCGCGACTCGGGATATTTAAACGAGCAATAAATCCCGCTCGCGGAAGCGAAGAAGTCTCCGTAGCCTTCAGGATACGCCAAGACAGAATTGCCGCATTGCGATCTAATCGACATTGTTTCACGCCTATTTTCACGATCCTAGGTAAGGTAAGGTGAGGTTGGCTGACGTCACTTAAACACCGATCGTGTCGGCTTTCTTCCATTTGCCTACTAATAACAATGCAATATGCAGCGTGACACGATAATTCCACTGTATTTCTCATATTTCCCTCTCGCACCTCGTCTCTCCGGCGCACCTTCCGGAGCATTAAATAAGTACGGTATGCAAAGTAACTCGACTATGAAATCTTTTATCGCTCGAAGGGATTTGAAAATAATCATACCCATACAGCACAGAACATTGCAGCAACATTGCAGCAATATTGCAACATTATAGCAACATTGCGGCAATGTTGCAATGTTGCTGCAATATTGCTGCAATGTTCTGTGTTGTATAAGTAGTGACAATCGAATTCTCCCGTGATTAGCTAATAATGTATCAATTTCTATCTAGCGAAAAATTGCACCGGGAGTTAGAAATGTCGTGCATTCTGTCATTAATTACTGTGAATTAATTGAATATTCAAGAAACAATGCAATCGATCTACGATCTTTGTTAGATCGTAGTAAGATAACTGCATCGCAATCGCGATAAACCG
Source organism: Polyergus mexicanus (assembly GCF_030449975.1). Lineage (NCBI taxonomy): Eukaryota > Metazoa > Arthropoda > Insecta > Hymenoptera > Formicidae > Polyergus > Polyergus mexicanus. Next base: position 11,895,275 of record NW_027223323.1, read on the forward strand.
CGGATAATGGAAAAGAACGTCTAGCGCGGTTGGTATCGAGGATAAACGATTCCAAGATTGATCTGAGAAATCATTTAGCGCTCAGGGACACCTCAACGATAAGTCCAATAGACACTCGTCATTGTTGGTTTCGAGGCAAGCGGATTTTATGCAAAACGCATGCGATAAGATCGATCTTGGAGTAATAATCGCCGTCGGCGTTTCACCTCATCAACGATTCTCTTGCATATTTTCTTGAAGCTCCAGCTATCGCCTCTCAAGATATATTTTTTCATAAACTTGAGACATAAAAAGCAAAAGCTTTATACAAACGAATAAAAGATACAATATGATTGAAGACAAATTAATTGCTCGAATATGCAAGAGTCGCAAATAAAGATAATTATATATAAATATATTTTATTAAATTATTATTAATAATTATTATTAATAATGCATTAATAATTAAATAATAATAATGAAGACTTACTTGTGTAATAACAATATTCATTTCTTGAGATATATCCATTTTCAAAAAGTGAAACACTAATAAATAACACTAATTATTGACACTTTGACAGGTCATGTACAGGTGATACATAACATGTCATTGACAGGTTATGTATAATATTTATTTCCACCATTATCACTTCGAGATGTCCTCAGTAAATTACTAAAGTTCCCTATGCGGATGCTCAGAACAAATCTTATTGGTGAATCATTTTGCTTCTTAGATACAGTCGGCAGCCAATGAGAGGAGACCATATTGTGTTTTCACTTTTTATTAAAACAATAATTATATGCTTTAAACCTTCCTTGATTAATAAGAAACTTATGTGCAAAAGATGATATCAAACTGTAATTGTCCTCAAAACGTCAACCGATCTGAGCTCGATGAAACGCATACTCCCTCCGTTTTTTGCCAACCTGCGGTTGACAGCAGTCGGGAGTGATAAAATAGAAAATCTGGAAATGGCTGATCGTCGATTGATATAGAGAGAACCGGTAAAAATTTATAACGGGTGAGTCAATCGCGGCTCTCGAGGGAGATTCGAAACAATCATCATCGATGATCTAGATTTCCATAGGCGTCGTTCGTTTATGCAAATCATTATGCCAGGTAGTACATCGATCTTACGTCTTACATCAATCATTGCGCACCCTTCGCCATCGCTCGCGCGCATTCCTCTCTATTGAATCAGCGCTGACAAATAATCATTATATGCGAACGCGCACAATCATATGGTATTGTTTTCATAAGATATCGCGACGAACATAGTGGTAATCATCAACAGTAAAGTAGTAAAAATAAAGGATGTTAATACAAAGATGAATGCATAAAATACTTCGCTTTGTTACCATTCGACGTGTACTCTCTGGTTTTCCAAGAATAAAACAATCTCTCGGGATGTATTTTTTTCTGCTCTGACATTCCGTCGATTATTGTTCTGGGAAATTGTAAGATGAAGTTGAGACGAAGTCGACAATAATCAATACTCTTTTTTTCATATATCAGGATAACTATTAAGGATATTTCAATTGTACAATAGTATTACAAAATAATATGGTTTTTAATGTCTTCGTAAAAGAAAATGGTTGTAATTAATATTTTTTATGGCTAATTTAAGAGCAAAAACTTTTGATCGTGAATATCCTCTGAAATCAACTGCAAGAAACAAGATAAATGAGTAATTTGCAGAAAGAGAGAGAGAGAGATATTTTTCTATGATTTTTAGTAAATAACTTTTAAATGAGTAAATAGATTTAAATCATATTTTGCACAAATATTTATTAGAGTTTTTTTAATGTAAAAATTTTTATTTTGTTGGCAATATTTTTTCCTTGTCAAATTTGTCAATAATTGCTACAACATACGATTTTCCATAAGAATCAATACCAACTTTAAAATTAAATAATTTCCAAACCATTGAGGGAATTGTGTTCAGGTTTTGTACAGATAAAATAAATAATAGAACAGTCTACGAAATTTTCATGCTTTTGTCAATGTTTCGACATATGACACATACATCCTAAAGTGCAAAAACACAAGTTATAAAAAATTCTTGTTATTGTTTGTATATTCTTAACATATGATAAAATAATATAAGAAACTAATCGCGATTTATTTTCCTTTATAATTTGTCTTACTTTCCTTTGTATAATACAAGAAATTAAGATAACGCTTTTTTTATCTTTTCTCATCAAAACTGGTTTCATCAAAAATCGTGACCCTTTACAAAATTGCTTTGTTCATCCGTTCTATGAATTGTGTAATATCCTATGTATACTCTCTCGACGCACGTGAATGTTTCAAGCGTGTCGTAACATCTTCTTGATTAAAAATAAAAGTTGTTATTAACCTGTTCTCGTGAAAAAGCTCAAAATGCGCAATTTAACGCGAAGAACAGCAATGTAGGTCGAAGAAAATAATAATCCTCGAAGAATTAATTAATTATGCTGACAATGAGACTTATCCTTGGAATAATTAACGATACTTTTATGGTTTAAAAAGTTTGCAAAATTTTTAAAAAATTATTTTATGTAGAAGATTTTAATACAACTACCGAATAAATTAATTTATCAAATTGAAAATAGAATAGAATAAGATAAAAATAAAAATATATATATATATATATATATATATGTATATATTTAATAATTTATATGTATTTTAATAACGTATGTAAATAAATTTATTTTTAATATTTTGATATTATAATTTATTTACAACAAATTTTGAATTAATTTCATCATTATTATTCTAGTCCCGCATAAATATATTTAACTTAGTCGATATAAAGGTTAATAAAAAATTATTACATTTGCATGATAATAAGATGAACAGGATCATAAATTAAGTCGAGATACTTCGAAAAATATCATTTTACTCTTATTTTGCATTTCAAATAAGAAATGACTAGATGTGATGGTAAAATAAACGTGCGAGGCCGCAAAGTCCATCTGTCATAGCGCCTGCAGCTTGAGAATCGCGGTGCAAATTAATGATAAGCGCAATCGTCGCGCTCGCTATTGAGATCATTATCGGCCTTGGCACGTTTTCTTTTAAGGACCAACCAATTAAGGTCCGCCTCGAGGTGTTGGCGCGCCGCTCGCGCTCCTACGAATTCGCGGAAACTATAATGCTGCACATTACACATTATCAAACGACGAATCGCGTATTATGCAAAAATGCAAATTGACATCCAGCTGCGAGCTCTCAAGGGAAACAGCGTCGTGTATGCGCGACTTTTCCTTTTCACTCACGCACTATCTCTCGTGCTATTTTCGAAAGACCTTAAGCGCCGTATTTGCGTGAAATCGCGAAATTACGTTCTGTTACGGACTGTTTAGAACCGACGCGATAACGATCGCATCATAATACCGGATGAAAGAGATAGAGCCCAAAGGTCGCGGCTACAGAAGCGATTTCTTCCCGAGAACTTGAGAAGTTAATTCTTCTCGGACAGAGAAATCAAAATTAACAAAAAAAAAAAAAAAAAAAAAAAAAAAATATTTTACGTCTAAGCGAGAAATTAAACATTATCATTTATAGATCATTTATAGATCACTTTAAATAAAAAAAATGATTATTATTATTTTTTTCGTCGATTAGTTTTATGCATATTCTTGTACATGTAAAATATTTAATTACATCGTAGAATTAGATTTATTTTACATTTATATTATAGCGTTATAATGCATATACATTGTACGGTGCGTAAGAGAGAGAAATGAGAATTGAAACCGGCATATAATAACGGTGATCTCAACTAAAAACAAGGACCTTGTGCCGATCGTCGCGTTTCCGTTGTAGAAACGTACGTATCATTTTTGCACGTGCCTATGTAACATCGAAATCTGAATCCAGCTAAATGAGATAACGGGTCTCAGTCCTTGAACAGAAATCACTGGTGGCGATCGAAAATTCGCCGGTTGAGTGCCACTGACAGCCCGGTAGGATGTGGGAGGCGAATGTCAAGGCTAAACAGTCACAGTGTCCCTCGATCTCCTCGTCCTCCACATCCTCCTCCTCCTTTTCCTCCTCTCACTTGCCATCCTTCCTCTTCGATTTTGTTTGTACCCCAATTTTCGCCTTCTTTCTAACACCCGTCCTCTCGTCCCCGCTTTTGCGGCCGTGAAAAAGAGAGAGAGAGAGACGAGCCGTCTCTCTACAGCCCGCAGAAAATAATTTACGAAACGGCCGGCCGTTGTTACGTTCCTACGAGTTCTCGAGCCTTCTCCTTCTCCTCCTTCTTTTCCTCCTTCTTGAGCCTCGTGAAAAAGAATTCGTAAGAAACGTGCCAGACGTATTCTCGCATGTTCTCCTAAGTATGTGTACAAGGTTATTTAGAAACAACATAACGTGGCGGATAATCATGTGAATATATATAATTTTAATTTTTTAACAAATTTTAAGTAAAATATTTTATATAAACAAATTGAGCGCAAAAAATATTAATATATTATATATTCAAAGTCTATGTATAAATATATTGTAATATTATAAAATTAAAACAAATATGAAAGTTTCTTGAAATCAGTTAAACTTTTCGTGGATTAAAATTCTAATATTTTCACGATATATTAAAATGATTTCTGTATTTATTCGCGACAATGGAAATGTAATGATTGATGTAGGATGTATCTTACCATAGCTATTGTACAATTAAATTCAGCGAGATTATATTACGCTTATTTCTTATCGAATATTAATATGCATTAGAAACAGTTGGCAAAACTATTGAATTGCAACATAAAAGCGATTATATAAGTGCAGTGGGAAGAAAATTAAAAAAAAAATGCGACATCAACAATGGAGCAAATATAGTTGCAGTTTGAAATTCGCACGATCGCTAAAAACCACAAGCAATAATTATCATCATTGCGGCGGCTGAACGTGGCAATTACGGACTCCCCATATAACGGGTAGTCATGGAAACCCCGTCGCCGGGAGCGCAACTTTTTCAAGCCCTTCCAGCATCGTCGGGCGGGCCATCGTTCGGTGTTGGAAATTGCTCTAATAAACTTAGCCGCACTTATACAGGGAAGAGATACGATATGGGGGCGGGGAAAACGAGGGGGCGAGAGATAGAGTGGATGTTTATCGTTGCCGAGAAATCTCATTCTGCCCATTCCCCGATTGTCCTCTGTCTCTCTCTACGAATCGACAAATTACCAGACGTTAACTGGTCGACTTCATTGCGATCGATTATTGCAGTAAAAGATTGAGTCTTTTGTAAATAAATAATAAATATACACTTTCTTGTATGCTATAATTAAAGAGTCCCAGACAGCACAAGCATGTCCTTAGGACGTCCAAAGGGCATCCAGGACATACATGCAGGATATCCTCAGGATATCCCATTTTAATTCTCGGATGTCCTCTGGATGTCCTGAGAAAGAGTAAATAATAGCCGAATACTAACCTCTGGAGAATCCAGGGAGATTCTGTGAAACATCCTAAGGATTTCTATAGGATATGTTAGGGATATTTTTCGTACGTTTCAAGGAGCAAATTTTAAAATTTAAATATAAATTAAGATTGTGTTGTATTATTTACTGTCAATACTAAAAATCTAATATTAAAAATAGTTCACGTTCTATAATATTTGAGGCTTTTGTGCTGTACATGAATATTTTAAGGTTTGGTTTCCGGGTTTGAGTCGTGTAATATTTTCTAAACAATCCAATATCTGAATTCCTTATGTTGAGATTGCATCAAAAATTGAACCGATAGAAAATAATTACATTTGTAATTTTCTGTTGCTCTTTGCAAGCTTTATATAATTCTCATGACCAAATCTCAAATACGAGTTCGCGCGTCGCATAGCGGTAAACAAACGAACTAGCGGTTGAATACTATTTTTTGTAAACTTTTTGGAATGTTACGGACAATAACAATCTCATAAAATATTAAATAAATAATAATTTTAGATATATGAAAATGTGCGCATCAAATTCAATTATTTATATTAAACGAAATTAACGTTAACAATTAATTCCACATGTATATGTCCTCTGGAAATCCAAAAGACATCCGATATAATAGACAGAGCAGATACAGCACCGCAAGATTGCAACAACATTTTTCTGCAAGATTGCAACATTGCAGAAACATTGCGAAATGTTGCTGCAACGTTGTTATGATATTACAGCAACAGTAAAATGTCTACCTACAGAAATATTGCAATATAATATTGCAGCAACATAGCAATATAATATATATGCAATAATGTTTTATGTATATTTATCGACATAATATTCTTAACATGTAAAAAAAATAATAAGAAATTAGGAATATAAGAGTCAGCATCTAGTGTGTATATAGATTTTCTGTATTAGAATAATAACGAAATCATAAAATGTAAATTTTTGGTTACACATTCGACTTCCTTCAGTAACAGAGAGTATCTAAGAGAAATAAGAAAAAACTCAATTTGCAATTGTGTAAATTTGCAATCTCTTTGTATCCGAAATATTCAGATATCCGGATGCAAAAAGATTGTGGTGGATTTACGCATACAATGAGTTTTTTCACATCTCTCTCGTCTTTATATAATCTCAAAATTTATTTATTAAAATCTGAAGTATCTTGCATATTAGAAAATTATTATCAAACTTTTGATTTTATATAAGAATGGAAACTATTAAAAGAATTCTTAGTCCAATGTCTGAATCCCCCGTGTTGGGATCGTATCATACAACTTAAACTAATAAAAATAATTATTATATCTTTAATCTATTAGCCGCTCTTTGTAAACTTTATGTAATCACCGTGACTAAAAATTAAATGCGGAATAGATATCGCAACATGCGCCGCATAGCGGTAAACAAATGAATTAGCGATTATTGAATACTTTTTTTGGAATATTTTCGTAATGTTGCTGTAACATTGCTGAAGTTATATTGTAAAATAATGTCTGCAATATTTCTGCAACATTATACTGCAATATGCAATATTGCAATGTTGCAGCAATGTTGTTGCAAGCTTTAGTGTTGTATGGGCAGTAGACATTTATAGGACATTCATAGTTATTATAATACTTAAAATTTCTAAATTATATTAAATAGCCAACACAACTAAAAATAATTATGTATGCATATTAAATTTTTATAAATATATTTATAATAATATCTTAAAACATCCTACAAATGTCCTGAACTGTCCTGGACATATTTAGGATGATCCTGAGGATGTTTTGTGCTGTCTGAGGTGGAAAACAAAACTGCTTTGATAGAAAAAATATTTTTACTTTGATCTGTTTTCTTTTTAATTTATGTACCTAGGATTAATTCGAAAGATAACCTCTTGGTAAGCCGATCAAGTTCCGTAATCGGCGGAATCTTCTTACTTTCGAGAAAGCGAGGCGGATGTCACTTACGTGGAAAGCGCGCATTACCGCTCGTAGACTTTAATATAGGAATCGCCACCGCATTTATTGTAAATTCCGAGAGGGGTCCTGAGTTTACTCAGGAATGGGCCGGGATAAGATATTAAATTACGTTTAATAATATTCAGAACTGCGCCGTTTAGGCCGAAAGTTACCGCCGTCTTTTGTCGACAACGGCATCGTCTGCCTTCACACCGTGTTTAATTGCACGACTATACACGAGACTGTTTTATGCGTCTCACGCACGATCTACTACTCATATCGCTCCCGAACATTTTCTATGAGATTATTTGATTTCTCCATTATATAACTATAATTCCTTGAAATTTTTACTCGCGTGCGTGTGTGTATACGTATGTAATAATCACTTAAAATTTTCAGCTTATATATTGTATATCATGAGATAACAGACAAAGATATATCTTTTATATATGAAATGAGTAAAAAGTGAAATCAGCTTTTATTACAAATTTTAAAAGCTATAAAGTGAAAGTAAGATAAAACTAACAATAAATCAAAAGATCTCTCCGAATATAATACACATGTAGCAAGAGATAAGTTTTTCCAACTTTCTACGTATACATTCCAAAAATTTTAATGGAATTTTTCTGGAACATTTATTATCTAAACTATCTTATTTATTTTAGATTTATGGGTTCTTCAGACAATGGGAAAAATATTAACCAATTCATTAGTGAGCCATGAGAAGGTAAAAATCGATTATTTGTTTTAAGCACTTATTTTTCGAATCTTTTTCGACACACACTATAAAAAATAGAAACAAATTGTAAAATAGAGATACGAAGAGAAATAAATTCATCGGAGAAATCAGTTCCGAGAAAAGTGGATTATATCAATACCAGTTCGATCTTTCGACTTAATCGCGACGTTGATAAGAACGACAAAGTTAGCTTGATGCTTTCTGGCATGTTCATTACAAGTTATCACATTATAGCGAGATATATTTCGCGCGTGTGTATTACATTTACAAATAAATCACAGGACAGACTGTTAGATAGATAACCGGCGATAGGCAATCGATGTTTACCATTGATGGATTCGCTAATGATAAATTGGTTAATGATTTCTATCACTATGAATTATCAATAAAAAAATCAATTTTAAAATCTTTTTCGGGTTTTCACAATGGCATTTGTAAACTTAATTTTATTTTTGCACATATTGTAGAGCACAATAATTATATTAATAACGCAAACTTCTAATTTTTATTATCTTGTTTCTTAATTTTTTTAATCAGTTAGTTTCTGTGTCCACAATATTATAAATTATCTTCAAAAATATTAATGATAGGGAAATGAGATTAATAAATTAATTAATCTAAAAAACATTGAATTTTTGTATTCTTATCTATTCATTTTAATTCTTCTAACAGAAAAACCTGATTTATATTCCTTCAATAAGAATTTATACAGCATATGTTTGTATCACAAAGTTCTTATCTATTTTTATATAATTCATCAATTTTTGCAAACTCAATCGCGATTTTCCACTTTATCTATTTTTGCAAACTCAAAATCGCCATCAAAAATAAAAATTGGGATGCCTTCGTGAGCGAACACCCGGTAGATCACGGCACGATTTAATGCGGCAAAGCTGCTTATACTGCTGGTCGCTGGTCGTGCTAGTCGTCGGCAATCATACGGCATTAGCACTTTAACCTACTCGCTCTCCAAGCTTTGGCCATTTTAGTCGGGGAACTCTCGCCACTTCGACGGTCAACAAGACGTAGTTGTTGAAAACGACGTACGTACGAGAGAGCAAGACCAAAAATAGAAAATCATCGCCATTCGTTACCACATATTTCAATTATTAGGCACTTCGCAAAGAACGCTTATCTGCCACTTGGGCCAAATCTTGTGCGCCTAAGTAAATTTTAATACATTTTTTTGTTTTACCAAAATTTTAAGTTAATTGCTTATCCGCTATAGCTAAATTCGCGGCACCTTTATCTTTCTCTTTCTCTCTCTCTCTCTCTCTCTCTCTCTCTCTCTCTCTCTCTCTCTTTCCCTTCTCTATGATTTATGCATATATTTATAAAAAAAGAACAATATTTCTATAATTCATATATATATATATATATATATTGAATATTATACATTTATATAGTTATATAAAATATTTACTTAAAAAAAAAAAAAGATTTGTCCATTTGCTTTTACACGATGATTAGATGGAAAAAATATATACTCTTCTCCTCTTGTCATATACAACTTGCAATGAGCAACGCATTTCTCCTAAGATAAAGGCTAGTCGCTGCATAATTACAGGATGTAATTCATGCGAGATCGTTTATGTACGCGCCTCGATCGTCTTCGAAGGTCCCGACTTTCCGAGCGTGTTCCGCACTCGGCACGCAGGACGACACGTTCATCCTGTCCTCGTGCAACAACGGCCGCGACAGCGGATCGCAATTTAATCTCTCGAACGTCCTTGACAAGCGTGCCGCGTGAAAAGTGCGGTCGCGCGTTGCGAACCGGCTTAACCGCTCGCTCGCAGCAGCTAGAAATGCATTTGGCACGAATTTCGGCTTCGCCGACGATCGATACCCCCGAAGGACAAACCTGCCCGAATCGATGCACACAGAAAAAGTAGGGAATTATGCGAAGTGCCAACGCGCGAGATAGCGGATCTCGTCGTTTTATGCGCGTATTATCCCATACAGCACAGAACATTGCAATTACATTGCAGCAATGTTACAATCTTGCAAGTTGCAATGAAATATTGTTGATACATTATTGGAATATGGAATTGTAATATTTTATGAGAATGTTACAGCAACATTTCAAAAACATTACAAAAGACAGTTTTTGATAATCGCTACTTCGTTCGTTTACCACTATGCGGCGCGCGTTGCGTTATTCATCCCGTATTTAAGTTTTAATCACGATAAAGCTTGTTATATAAAGCTTGCAAAAAGCGGTTAGTAATATAAAAAGTATAATAACTATTTTTATCAGATTAATTTGTCTGATACAATCCCAACACAGGAAATTCAGATATTGAATCGAGTGTTCAGAAATCGGACAAATAATTATCCGAAAAAAGTTAAAATTATCCGTTTTTTATCTACTTAAGATATGGAGTTTAATATTTATATAAATAAAATTTAATTTTTATGGATTAAATTATTTAATTATTATCAATTTCTTAAACTTGTAAATAATTTATAAAATAGCGATGTTAATTAGATAACAGAAAATTGTTTAATAGTTCCCATTTTTATATAAAAGCAAAAATTTGATAATAATATTTTAATATGCAAAATGCTTCAAATTTAATAAATAAACTTGGAGAATATATAAAGACATCCGCGAGAGACGATAAAAAACTCGTTGTAATTGCGTAAATTCATAATCTTTTTTCTTATCTCTCTCGGATGTTTTTATATGTTCTCAAAATTTATGTATTAAATTTGAAGCGTTTTGCATATTTATAGCAATGTATTTAAATATTACAAATACATTGCACCGTAACATTATTGTAGCCTTACATTGAAATATTTCTGAGGGCGGATATTTCAACGTTGCCGCAGGCTTGCAGTAACATTGCAGAAACATTTTGCAACTTCTATGCAATATTACAATGTTTCAATGTAAGATCTATGCAACGTTTTTGCAATCTTTCGGTGCTGTATGGGATGCAACAAGAATGCAATAAAGCAGCGGGCGCGCTAATAAATAAATATACGTGAAAGGTCAGCAAATATATGCATGTGCGATATATTTTCTTGTAGCTCGACATAGTTTCAACAACATAATTAAGGTCAATTCGCGCGCTGTTTAAAAAGACATTATGAAATTAGCGTATATCTTGAAAAACTTTATTCTTCTTTTCCTATCTGTAATATATATTTGCTGCTAATAATAATATTAGTACACGTGTGATATGCAATATTCGGATAAACATTAACGAATAAATAACAATTTATTCTCGGATTATGTAAAGACAAAGATATTTTATAATAAAAGTGTATAAATATCATTTATAAAAATCAATGCATTTATCTATCGTAGATTTAAAGAATACCATCTAGAGAATAATATTATAATTTTAAATATTTTTATACATCTAAATTGTAAATTTGTCTTCCGTGAAGTAATGTATCTGTCGTTCATTTCAAATTTGCGTTATAAAAGAAAAACAGATTATTACATTTGCATAAAATAAAAAAGTAATTAATGCACAAATATTAAATAATACATGTTAATGCAGAAAATTGATAAACAAAAGCCAGTTTCATTATGCAGCCACAGCATCTCAATTCTATTCCAGATCTTTTTATTCGCATAAATTCCGATCGATCGCATTGGATTGGTTGTCCTGTTTGCGTCGAGAGGACATCGATCTCAGGAGCATCGAGAGAAAGCCGAAAAAGTGTAAAATTATGCCGCCGCCGCGTTTCGTCCCGACGCCGATAAGGTAAACGAAACAAGAGAAACCCGCTTTTCAGTGAATTTATGAGCCTCCTCGGTGACGCCACGGGGTTGCAGACGTGGCGCCGGGCGTCCCGACGCCCAGACTGGTCGGGGCCGCACGCACGTTGACCGTGAAAACCGTATTAAGCCGGTTGTATGCGCGACCGGACTACACGCTCAACCCGATCGGGTTTCAATTGATTTGCATCGCAAGAAAAAAAATTTTTAATTATCCACTTGCAAAAGAAAAAATTAATTTTTTTAGAGAATTTTGCGTTACGGAAAATATAAAAGGTATGAAATATTATGGAAGATATTCTTTAAAAGCGTGTTTTATATAAAACACACACATCTCTATTTTTAGAGGTCAAATTATTTTCATTTCCTTTAGATAAATAAAGAGATATAACTTTACTATATTAATATATTTTTCGAGCGATCATTAATTATTAAAATTAAACAAAATTAAACAATCATAATCAACACAGAGAAAGCAAAATAAATACAATTGGAAAATTTATGTTTTCTTGTTAAAAAATATACCGATTAAAATTTTTGTGTCAAATATTTAACATATTCACGTGTTAATTTAACATATTGCTGTTGTGTTAATTGAACTCAAATGTTAAATTATTAAAACAACTGAAAAAAACGTGTAAAAATAACACAATGTGTGCATCATATTTTTAATTTTACACGATAGATATATTCCGTATTATTAATGACAGGATTTATCTGTTAAAGTTTAGAGAAAAAAAATGTTGATTCTATTTTACAGTAGGTGTGAGAGAGACCGTAAATAACATTTTTTTTTTTTCAAGTCAATTTTATCATTAAAGATATATCGATTTTATACAAAACTTATTTCAAATTATTATGAAATTCTGCATTCATTTTATGTTGAAATATTAACAAAGTATTAGCGTCACCATTTAACATATTCATATTATGTTAAATTAACACAAAAATTTGTGTGGATCGTTTGCGACATGCGATACATATTAAAAATTTAACACATACTTTCCAACTGTATTTCCAAATCTGAAACTATTACGTATCTCGGAAACAAAGGAACAAGCACTTTTCGATTTCGCATTGGATTCGCACACGACCTTTCGCGTTCCGAGGGGGAAGGGATAAAAGGGGGCGATAAAATCGATAAAATTCGAGGGTTCCACGCGTGCACACAAGGCGTCCTTCTTCCTCTCTGTCTCTCACCCCTCCGACGTTGAATTAGGAATTCTTACGTGGGAGGATCCCCCGCGATTCGGAGGGGGGCGAGGGGGTTGCTATATTCCCTTTTCATTCACCCTCGGTGACGGGCAATATCCGCGGGGGGTCACTGAATCGCCCTAGCAACACAATGGCCGTAGGAATACGCGTCTCCCTCTTGCTTGCATTCTCATTGCCCCTGCTCTTCGATATAGTATGTACAACTATATGGACAAGAATACACAGCGATCAAAATTTCACCCTCGCTATCGCTCGCTACCGCGATATCACTTTCGTCGCGAGCGATAAATCTACCGCCCCCCTCGTGCTCAAATCCGCGATGATTATCGCGCGAGAAAGAGAAGGGGGGCTATCGGTCTGTTTGGAAACAGTACGATGTCGTGTCTAGGAAACGACCATTTTTTTTGCTGTGACTTATAACGACGAGATAGCATCATTTGTTTCTTTATTCGAAATGTCTAGAAATGTGTCAGTTACCTGAAGTTGAAGTTTAGAGAAATTTTTAAAGTAAAAATTCGATAATACATATAAAACAAATAAGATTATACTAGACCGTACAAAATGCGTAAAATAAAAAAATTGTTTATCTCTTATTGGTACGATGCGTAATGGCAGAATTTGGGGCGCAACATCGTCGATTTTTAAAATACAAAATTATCCACATTATAAAGAGTAGAGTTCAAGAAATAATTATTTTGGAATTAAGAATTTGTTATTTGCTTTTAATCCTCTTTTAAACATAAATTCTTAAACATAGCTAATATTTAATAAAAAAACACATAATAATTCTATTATTTAAATAATCTAAGTAATTATACATATAAATCTTGAATAATGGTAAAATGTTACACACGCATTACACATTATTATATGTAATGCCGCATACACAAGAGAGAAAAGTTTCTTTGGATTTAATAAATTTTGTTGTAAACAAAGAAATATAATGCTTGAAATGGTCCAAACATACTAATGTTTAAAGTAACAAATATGATTGTTTGATTTTCAAATAATATATTTATTTATCTTAAATAAAATATTTTTTTGAATGAATTTTATTTTTTCTTCAACTTAAACAATTATATTATTCTTTCAAATAATATTCTTTTCTTTTGTTTAAAAGATTCATTATATTGCTTTTAACAATTTAAATAAATCTTAAAACAAGTTAGATAAAATTAAATGGCACGTTACTGCATCTTTCTAATTAAATCTTTGAAGCATCTTAGGATCATAGCATATAGAAAAACTTAATTTTACTTATTCGGAATTTCTATCCGAACAAATGAATATCGGACATTTATCTGTCCGATTTTCCAAAAATTAGTTTCATTATCTGGATTCTCTTCTATAAAGATCGTATCAGAAATGAAACTGATAGAAATAGTTGTTAAATGTTATTAGACGCATTTTGCAGGCCTTATCCATATACAGGGTGTCCTAGACTACCCTTTTCTTTCAAAAACTAAGCATTTTAGAGAAAAGTGTTTTGAACAAAAAATGTATGGTTTTGAGGGGAACATAAAATGGTGTCATTGGTTTGACCTTGGATGGCATCGTTAAGGTCAAGCAAGGACATCTTTAATTTCTTAAATGGAACCCCCTATTTTTCATTACATATTCTTATAGCTTATGTCAAGAGCTTTCCAAAACACTACAATAAAGTATTTTTTCATAAATACTTTTGTAAATAATTTTCTTAAAAACAATTATTTTTTATAATAATTGATTTGTCTCATTATTCTGTACATAAAAGTATTACGGTAACATTATTGAAAACTGAATATTTTACGAAATATTTTATTTTTTATATCAAAATATGTCAGATTAAAATATAAAACAACTCAAAAAGTACTTAATGAAAAAATACTTTATTATAGTGTTTTGGAAAGCTCTCGAGATAAGCTACAAGAAAATAGGGGGTTCCATTTGAAAAATTATAGGTGTCCTTGACTTGACCTTAACGATGCCATCCAAGATCAAACCAATGACACCACCTTATGTTCCCCTCAAAACCATACAATTTTTGTTCAAAACGTTTTTTTCTAAAATACTTAATACAGGTGGTTTAGGACACCCTGTATTTTTATGACAGAAACTAGAATATGAGTATAATGAACTATAGCGCGCCGCATAGCGATAAGCGAATGAATTATACTTTCCAAATAATAGTTATCTCTTCGTCAAACAACATGGTTTAATGTTTAATGCAACGAAACCATTAAATTTTTTATTCAACAAAATAATGTTCCGTATAAAATTATGTTTTTTGTAATGAAACAAATATAAGTCAAACAAATAGATACATTAAATTTAAAGAAACCTTTTTCTTTCTGTAGACAGATAGTTTCTCATCGCCATGAAATACTTAACATGCTACAAAATATAACAAACTCATGTAGAATATTTTACATTTTCTTTGAATTTTCAATTAATTATTAATAAACAGTTTATGTATCTTTCGCGACTTTTCGTTGCTTTTAATCATTCGACTCTAAGATAATAAAATAATTAAATTTTAGATTTGTTTATTACTACGCGCTCTCAATCCGAAAATTAGTGACAAATTTTCGTATAAAACAATGAAAACTCAAGGAATCCAGCATTAATAAAATAATTATCCGTTATACACTCGAAATATCAGAATAAAACAATATTTTATAATTATTGTCTCCTATCGTCCCATTGTCTCCACATACTCTGCATTTAACGCTTTCATTCACAAAATTTGAAGTTCGTTAATATATTAATAATCTTACGCTTACAATTAAAAGCAAAGATAGCTTGGTGTCAAAGATAGCTTGAAGCAATATGCTTCAATCAAGCATCTTCCCTCCTTTCGATTTGGAATAGCGACGTGTAAAAAATAGCGACGTTTACATAATTGACGATACGTCAGTTGTCAGCACGACGTAATGGAAGGTACGCTCCATCACACAAAAGGCATCGAGAAGAAAAAAAAGGACAAGGATTAATGACCAGTGAAACGAAAAGGTTATTCTGTCAATATTCATATATTAAGAAAAATGTATCGTATTGTTTGTTTTCTTATCCATCAGAATAAATTCTTCTACTTGGCAAACCTTGATAAAATTCCATCCAGTCTCATAAATCTAGCTTTCCTTATAAATTCCTACTTCAAACAAACAAGCGAAATAGCCGTCTTTTTAATATGTTAATGGCTAATTGTAATAACCGTAGAAAATAATCGCTCTAATATCATACGATACTGTGTACGATTTTGCAATGCAAATACAAAACTCTTCTGACTCATTATCAAACTATATATTTTGTTTTTACTGCAAGATTAACGTCAGAACTGTGGAAAATGTCGCATCATTCTGATCATTCTGGTCTGATTAAGGCGCGCGCAATTGTAATTAACCGTATTTTCGCGAATGAATGTCATATGAATGAGCAACAAAAGACAAATAAGAGAAGAAGATAAGGCCATCAGCGGTAGCATCGGACGACGACGGAGTAAATATGGAGTGAGCAATTCATTAAATTTTCTAAATTATTATTATTATTATTATTATTATTTTTAATTAAATGCTTATCTTTATAATAGTGATTCAGTTTACACTATTGTATAATACGCTATGTTCCATTTCTTTTTTTCATTTTATCGAGTCGAGAAAAAATTTTCAGAAGATAGAAATATTTATAAACTCTACTTGGGTCATTTGACCTCGGAGGATCTCGAATATGTGGTCATTGAATTCTTCATGAGAAAGATTACAAACTTAGGTATTCAAAAAAAATTAGGGTCCCATTAAAAAAAAAAAAGAAATTGATCTTCTCATTTCACCTTGATACTCCATCCAAAGGTCAAATCAATAGCATCACCACACGTCTCCTTGGAAACCCTACAATTTTTGTCTGAAAAATTTCTTTTTATTTTGCTTTATTTTTTATATATTTAGGCGTCTCTCAATCTAAATGCCGCACTCTGTATATAGAGTTCTTTAGGCTTCTGTTATTAATGTATTTTATTTTTACTTTAAGATATCTCAAAGAATAAAATAATTTTGGCACATAATGCTGATTTTTTTGGAGGGGAAAAAATATATCAGTAATTTTTTAATTTATAAAAAGATCTTGTTAGGAATTTTATCTTTTCTAATACAGATAATTAAAAACGAGTTCTTAATTAATGGAGTCTTTCAAATTAGCCTTAATGAACTGGTTATGTCGGTGCGTTAAATCCCTTGTGGAATTTTGTCTATTATATTATTTCCTAATGATAATGGTGACAGAGCTTTTAAAGGGATCTTTAAGGACACACAAAGGGTCAAAGAGACAAATTAAAGGTGATTGTTAGATTATAAGGGTGTCTATCTAGCAGGCGCTCTCTGGACTTCCACTCTTTCAAGCTACACTTAATATCGTGTAAGAAGTGTGAAGCAGCTTTAAATGACAGCTGGATCATACGAATGCATAGTCTAAAAAAGTAAAAGTTTGATTTCTTTCCGAGAAAAGGGGAACAAAGAGCACACACAGACGTTTCTCAAAGTTGTTTTTGTCTGAAGGAAGAAGAATAAAACAATATCACACACACACACACACACACACACACACACACATAAAGTGTTATTTAAAATTATTTAGCATTAACATATTTTAATTACTGATATCGTTAATGAATTATTTATATCTTCTTGTCAAAAGATTGAATAGGTAATTATATATATAATGTAATACGCATTCAGAGCAAATAGACGGTATAATTTCGCATAACATTATTTAAATTAATCATTATCGCATAATCTTGCGAACGTTTGCTAGAGAAACGTTTTGCCATCACGAGCAGTTTATAATTTTTTACTAGCAAAAAAAAAAAAATAATCCGACGACAGTGGAGAAAAGAAAAGAAGCGATTAAAAGGAGCAACAACGAGCGACGAGTCTCGCTTGGCGCCGCCAAGTGAATCACGCGTCACGAAATAAACCGCGCAACGCGTGTCGTTTGTAGACCTCTGACAGAAGAAATATATATGATGAGAGAAAGACGACTGATTATCGTTTCGCGAGCTCATTCTTTCCTCGCTCTGTCGCGAGTACTCGCGACATTCGCGTAACGCAACAGTTTTACTTTAATTTTAAATAGTTTAGTAAAAAATAGTTTCTAAAAATAAAAAAACAAGATGAATAGATATAAAAAAGTTGCGAAAAAATTGAAATTATCCAAACTGAATAATAACGATAGTTTAATGTTACAATTAAAAACATAAAGTGAAAAACAATGCCAATCTCTAACGAAATAGCTTAACGTTGATTGTCGAATGAAATAGATTTATTATTGTTTCTGTCACGTATATATATATATTTAGATTTATAATTGGATGTTAATATATATATATATATATTCAGATGGTGACCGGCAGCAAGTCGCCGAAAGCGTGCCACCGGTGTGTGTGTGCCTCTGCTTTTATTGGCAATCGGTCGATAAACATTTACATCCCCTGTCAACGTCCCATTTTCTATGGACGCCTAAAACAATCTTTTGGTTATTCGAAATCGCGCGAGCATTTGTCTCATTACTCGAAATAAAAAGCTTCGTAAATAACTAAATGTTATGCGTAATGCTATTGTGTATTGCTATTGCATAATATTTAATGTTAATCAAATCTAATAATCCTAATAAAAATATATATAGATTGTAAAGTAATCGATAAAAATTCATTCTTTGAAGTGATAAATTTTTTATCTTAAAATATAGAAAAATTACTTTAACAGTTTGATATCATCAAACATGAAAATATTTTTCTCAAATTCTAATTTAAATAAGGCAACAATTGTTCCGCTTTAAATTAGAATTTGCGAAAAAAATATCTTCATCTTGATGATATAAAACTGTCAAAGTAATTTTTCTATATTTTAAGATAAAAAAATTCTTACTTCAGAGAATGAGTTTTTATCTATTACTTTACGATCTATATATATTTTTATTAGGATTATTATTATATATACAGGGTGTCTCCAATTTAAATTGCAAAACTTCAAGAGCGTGTAGGGGAAAACTAAGACAAGAAGTCCTTTAGAGGTTTGCTCGTTTTTGCTCCATTTTAGAGAAAATCGCAAAAATTCAATCTCTCATTGTCAGTTGCTCTCTTGAGTCGATTGGCACCGAATAAACTTTCTGCTTCAAGGTTCCTTACATATGTAAACACTTGATGTTATCCTTTACGATGCCAATTAATTCAAGAGAACAATGAAGAGACCGAATCATAGATGCAGTGTACCAAATATCACTAGAACAATGTCTAGCTGCAATTAATGAGGTCAGTGCTAGATGTAATGCTTGCATTGCTGCAAGAGGGCAACATTTTGAACAATATCTGTATTAAATAGATGATAACATAAATAAAATGTAAATAAATAAGTAAAAAGACGAAAACTTGTTTTGTTTCTTTTTTTGTGATTTTCTCCAAAATGGAGCAAAAACGAGCGAACCTCTAAAGGACTTTCTGTCTTAGCTTTTTGGTCCCCTACACGCTCCTGAAGTTTTGACATTTAAATTGGGGACACCCTGTAGATATATATATATTATATATATATATATATTAAATTTTATTCGTAAATCCTTTAACAAAAATTGAACGTTGAAGATCACAAAATTATTCTAAACAATAAATAATACGTCCTTGATATTATTCTCAGAGGAAAACCTGATACTTCATACTTCAAACATATTAATAATTTCGCAATTCGTTTATTGCCTACTAGTCGACTGATCAACGTCGAAAGTTACAGCGTTAAAGCTTGATCGATTTGTTATTTTAGGCGCATCCGATGAGAGCTAGACGGTCGGCACATTGGCAGATATCCAAATGGGATAAGCCCTGACGTAGCCGCGTGAAAGCGATCTGAGTATGTGTACTTATACGTGATGCGTCCACGATTTCGCATCACACGCGTAAGTTACGTACCCGTTAATTCGCATTATTCGCTCTACCCGTTTCATCTGTACGCGAATCGATCGTCCTACAAATGATGCTAATTTAATCGATCCGCGCCCAGGCATCTCTCCTACTCGCAAACAGGCTATAAATAAAGAAAAAAAGAAGAAACAGCAAATAACGGTTTCTCTACGAATACAAATTAAACGACAAATAAATACCGAATCGTGCCGAGGTCGAGAAATTTTTATACTTGACCAGTATTTCTCGCTTAGCATCGCATTCGATGCTAAATGTTGGTGTTGTATTCTCTTATATTCGCCAAATATCATCCACTTGATAAAAATGAATAGCCAAGCTTTTTAAGAATGTATGTATCATATATCAAGACAAAAATATGAAAAATTTGTAGACTGTTCTACTATTTCTTTAAAGTAACTGCAAAAGCTGAGCACAATTCTCTTAATGATTTAAAAATTATTTAAGTTTAAAGTTAATATTGATTCTTTTGGAAAATCGCGTATAGCATTTATTGACAAGAAAAGAATATTGCCAACGAAATAAAAATTTTCACATATATTAAGAAAACTCTAATAAATATTTATGCAAAACTTCATTTAGATCCACTTATTCGTTTAAAAGTTATTTACTAAAAAACCGTAAAAAAAATATTATCTCCCTCTTTCTCTCTTTCTGCAAATTACTCGTTTCTTTTGTTTCTTGCAGTTAATTTCAGAGGGTATTCATGATCAAGAGTTTTTGTCATAAATTAAGAAAAATACTAATTACAACTATTTTCTTTTACGAAGACATTAAAGAGCATATTATTTTGTGATGCTTTAATTTTTCTTATAATTCGGATTTATTTATTTAATTTTTCAAAAAGTTTAAACAAATAAGAAATGTTTTTTTTTTTTTTTTTTTTTTAAGCAGTTTTTAGCTACTATTGTACAGCCAAAACCTCCTTAAACGCGATGCAATTAATACTTTTACAAAAAAAAATATAATTATTATACCTTGTGGTGGTTATATTCCGTATTAATATATATATATATTTTAAGAGAAAGATATAAATGGCCGTGCTTTGTCAAGAATATAGAATATTCCGATTACAAGCCTTTACCAGCCTGTACGTGAAATACTTCCCGGCCTTGAGAGCACCGTTATTAGTTTATAAGCGGCTAAAAAAAAGTGGCGTAACTGCGTGCGCGTAGGCGTGGGAGCGCGCAGCAGCCTGAAGGTCGCCGAGGTTGTCGTTATTAAAAAACCATTATCGGAATGGCGATAAAGGCCGCTATGAGTGGAGATTTCGAGGAGAGTCTTCTTATTGCGCGCCGCAATAAGAGTACTCCTTTCGCTTGCGTAATCTCGCGGCAAACGCGAATCCTTGATAGATCTCTTCGATGGTCGACGGTGATAAAATAACGGGACGAGACGGTGCCCTGGCACTAGGGTTGCCAAATCCAGAAATCTAAATTACTGAACATTTCGTCTTTGGAAACAAAATCTAACCGGACAAAAACAGTAATTATAAAATTAGATTAAACACAAAATTTTATCAGAAATTACTTACAATACTATTTTCTAAATCATTTTGAAAACAGAATTTGGATGAATAAAATAAAAAATAAACTATTATTATTTAATATAAGACGTTTTATTTTTGAACATAAAGTTAAATATTTGAAATTTTACACATACAATTATCATTTGTTAAAACACTTAACACGTTAAAATAAAAACGTTTAATACTTATTAAAACATAAAATATATTTTTTTGAACAAAAATAAGAGAAATAATAAAAGTATTTCAGTAAGAAAAATAACATTCCGTGCAGCGGAAGATTTGATTGGTTATCGCATCAATTTCCACCTCGCGCCAAGCCGTACTCTATATGCAGGAACCATAACAATTGTCGATAATTAATATTTTAGATCTATCATTTAATTTAAATTTCATTTTATTAATTATATGTACCTAAAAACCGGACATATATGACGTCCAGTTTAAATTGTCAAACGGATACCGGACAAGATTCTTGAAAACCTGACAGTCCGGGTCAAAACCGGACGGTTGGCAACCCTACCTGGCACACACGTCGCCTCTGTATCTTCTAATTGCACGTGATTCTGTATGTCTCGAGCGCAATTAATACGTTCTCTTGGCTTGATATCAGTTTTTAACGTCATTTTATAACTCTCCCGAGAATCCGAGCTAAAATACTTCATTTAACTATCGCATTAATTTAATAGTATAGAGAGCAATTTTCTAAAGAAATAAAAACTCTTTTTTCGTGTAAATGTAGAAAACGGTTTTATTTACGGATATTATAATATTCATAAAAATATATATCATTGTTCATTATATCTATTGTTAATATCTTTGCATTTTATTCTTTTGTGTTAATATCTCTGACATATTATTAATTAAATCGATGTCGATAAATCGAGTGTCCTTTACTTTAATCGATGATTTAATTGTCTTTTACTTTCGTGCGAGAAATAAAGCAAGTATACGTGACGGAGAGGAAAGGTGGAATTTTATGAAAGAAAGAAAGGCACAGAACGGCGTAGAATTACAAGAGTGAACACAAAGAGGAGCAAGAAAAAGAAAGCCGACGAACGCAGAGCGACGACCACCTGAGCCAACAATAGTCTCTCGTTTAATCCACTTGATGCACTGTCGCTCAGTTATTAACTTTTTATGCGATTCCCAGCTGCGCTTAAGCGCTTCGGACGAAAAAAAATTCATTAAAGCGGGAATAACCGAGAATTAGAACTTATTCTACGAAATCCATTGTATATACAGGGTGTTCCGGGACAATCTTCTGTCCGTAAAATGACGTATACAATTCTAAGACGATTTTTCCTTTACCAAAATTTGAATTGAAGCGTAATTTTTGAGTTATAAGCAAAAATAGTTAGCAAATCACGCGTCGAGTACAGAAGGCAAGCAGGAACGGTGCGGCGCGGCCGCAGCTCACTGTCTGACGTGTGATTACCACTGCATATATAATACGTATTCCTGACGCAATTCTAAGACATTTTTTTCTTTATCAAAATTTTATTTAAAGCATAATTTTATGTTATAAGATAAAATAGTTAACGATTCATGCGGTGGTAATCACACGTCGGACGGTCAGCTGCGGCGTGCCGCGCCGCTCCTGCCACCCTTTTGTACTCGACGCGTGATTTGCTAACTATTTTTGCTTATAACTCAAAAATTACGCTTCAATTCAAATTTTGGTAAAGGAAAAATCGTCTTAGAATTGTATCAGGATACGTCATTTTACAGACGGAAGATTGTTCCGGAACACCCTGTATATATCCGCTTGGTTAATCCTTCTTATTGTTAGTAATGGCATTAATTCTTGATTTCAAGAGAGAAAAAAGATAAAGAAAAATAAAATTTCTATGAAAATAAAATTCAACGAAAAAATTAAATATATATATATATATATATATATATATATATATGTATATTTATTATTCAATATCTATAAATAGATGTGTGATAAGGAACTGATTTATTGTTTTACAAAGAAGTTTATTTATTATTCAAAAGACGGTTTTAACTATTTTAGTGTCAAATCTTAATAAAACCTGAAAAAAGCAGACAGCTGATTAGCTTCTAGAAATTCATATTCGTTTTTTATGCCGCTTTATGTAATTTTTATCACTTTATATTCGTTCTCTTTGATCTCTCGCACAATTTGTTGACAGATCCAAAAGCCAGATTTCCGACGTAACAAGATGCAATGTATAACATGTTAGAAAAGTCTCATCATATTAAAGTTAAAGGTAATCTCTCTGGCAAACGCGCGATACTTGGCATTAACTGCCCGATTTTGTATACAATATAGGACGGAGATCATGATTTATAATCGCGCGTTAATGATACATCCAAAATGCAATCTATCCGTCGCCAGACGATACAGATATGGAGCTAAAATTAAATCGGGGGATGCCCGAATTCGTCATCACGCAGGATGCAACGTCCAGTATGAGTAGAATATCAGTGTTCGTCGACGCCGGATGCAGCGCGAAACGATGACAATCAAAAGAGGTCGACGCTAGTTGTGTGATGCGATTGCAATTATAATATTTGTGTGTCCAGCATAAATCAATATTCCTCAGGTATTAATTAAAATAAAATGTCAAGATTTTATTCTAGAAAATCGTGCAATTCTTTAGATTGCGTAAGTTACAAATTGTTGGTAGTTCTTTCTTCTCATAAAAATCTGTGTTCCTTTCGAATTTGATTTGAATTCCGTTTACATAAACTTTTCGAAAAGCTACATTTAATTCGGTGGATCGACACACTGATGCGAAATTACAACGCGGACTAATAGCGGCTATCGTCGACTCGGCGATCGAGCCTACGTGGGTTTAATTCTATCTGGCAGCCCGCGCGAGTTATACACATACACACGTGCGCATGCACCGGTCACGTGTACGCCTCGCTCTGGCTGACCACCTGCGGCATCGCGAGATCTTTGTCGCGTAAACTGTGCTCGCGCTTGCGTCGCGTCGCGTCGCGACGCCTTCGCTCGCATTGACGCAGCGACAACGCACCCGCGTCTCAAATTCCAAAGAAAACAGCACGCGGACCGTGCCAACGCGAAGATATGACACCCGTGGCACATCGTACACAACGAATAGAGCCTGCTCTCGTTTGCGTCTTCAAAGCGAAATCTTCGCCGAATTTGCTCTCTATACTTTTTTTTTTACAAATATTCTTTTCCGTTGAGAAATATTATTTCTCTCAAAATCGCCTAGGAATAACGCCTCTCGGCACACAGAGCTAAGGTCGCTTTGTACGCAAGTTTCCTTCGTTCGGAACGTATTAGTTACGTATCTGTAAGTGAGATTTGTCGAAAATTCTTGTACAACATCAAGGAAACTGAGGAATAACTCTTCTCGGTACACAGTCCTTAGATTGCTTTGAACGCAAGTTTCCTTCGTTCGAAACGTTTTAGTTACGTGTCTGTAAGTGAGATTTGCCGAAAATTAGAGAGATTGTTTTATTTAATTAATATGATAATTAAAGTTCCGTTTCCATTTCTTTTTTTTTTTAGCTTATATCATTACGTTGAAAAATATTAGCTCTCTCTAGAAATCTTTTAGAGAGATTGTTTTATTTAATTAATATGACAATTGAAGTTTAGTTTTCATTTCTTTTTTTTTTTCAGCTTATATCATTACGTCGAAAAATATTATTTCTCTCTAGAAATCCTTTAAAGAAATTGTTTTATTTGATTAATATGGCAATTAACGTTTCGTTTTCATTACTTCTTTTTCTGTTTATATCATTACGTTGAAAAATATTATTTTTCTCTAGAAATTCCCTAGAGAGATTATTTTATTTTATTAATATTAGAATTAAAATTTCGTTTTCATTTCTTGTTTTTCTACTCATTACATTATCATTGTAATTTTTTTCATAATTATATATATATATATATATATATATTTTATTTTATTTATTAAAAAATAAAATATATTTTTTTATTAAAAACTACATGTATAGATTGAAAAATGACATCTAGTCGCGCGTTATATATATTCTTGAGTCAGAAGAGGGTTAAGAGCGCTCTGTTCCAGTTTAACTTTCATAATGTCTGGAGCTTATGTTACATCGTTTCTCTCCCAACCACGCGTGTGCTTATGAAGGATTAAGTAGCAAAGTTTCGCCGGACGCAAGAGAGAGAAGGGGGAATCCCAGATACGTCACGGTCGCCGTTTTTTCCTCTCTCTCTCTCTCTCTCTCTCTCTTTCTCTTTATCATTCGCGTTTCCTCTCGCTGTTGGCAAGCAGTCCTCTCGCACGAAATCCGCATCGACCGCCTTTTCCTGCCCGAGATACGGCCCTGTTTTAATGCGTGACTAATCGTGACAAAAGCCCGGCGCGCGTCTCGTGTCGTATCTTACTGAATGCTAGCGGTAGTGACTCTTGACATTTCCGTTCGTGAGATTTAAATCCGTGGCAAGATATCCCTGTTCGCCCGGAACTTTCGACTTCTACGAATTTCTACTGTTTAACGGGCTGATATTTCAGTCGATGCTCACAGTCCGATTTTTTTTTTTTTTTTTTTTTTTTTTTTCGTCATTGTAACGCGTGAATTTTGACTCGCCCTCGTAAAAGCTCGCATTCCGCTTTATTCATTTATATTACGTGTGTATACATTCCGAGATTATAAGAAGCATTGATATCAGAACCGAGGAGCCGCGACGCGCCCTCTCGCGCGCGTTAAGAGATATACGCGCGCTAATTCGCTAATTACTGATCAGCGTGCACGCGTGCGAACATAATGACGCGCGCGGGGCACACCGCATACAAACGGCTCTTCTTCTCTTTTCTCTTTTTTTCCCCGAGCGTTGAATAATGGCGTGCGCAGCGAGTGACGGAGTCCCCGCCTCCGCCGCTCCGCTTGTTAAGATTAACGACTGGCCGACGAGAGCCAAGAACGCGCGGGGACACCGAGAGGAGAATCCGGAGACAAAGGAAATCCCCTGTGCGATACACTCTCTCCACACATCGCGCTCCCAATCTCTCTCTCTCTCTCTCTCTCTCTCTCTCTCTCTCTCTCTCTCTCTCTCTCTCTCTCTCTCTCTCTCTCTCTCTCTCTCTCTCTCTCTCTCTCTCTCTCTCTCTCTCTCTCTCTCTCTCTCTCTCTCTCTCTCTCTCTCTCTCTCTCCCTCTCTCTCCCTCTCTCCCCCTCTCTCCCTCTCTCTCTCTCTCTCTATCTCTCTATCTCTCTCTCTATCTCTATCTCTCTCCCTTTACAGAAATATAGAATTCTCGAGAGAGAAGAGGAATAATATCATATAATTAATTTTATTTAAATATCTTTTTTTTTATTAGCGTAATAAAATTAGCGTATATTATATTTCGGTCGTTAAAGTTTATCAGTGTTTCATAGAATTTTTCAAAAACTTGTAATACAAATTCCCCAAATGGTTAAAAATTTGGAATAAAATTTTTCCAGTAACTTATATGATATATATTCCGATTCTGCGGTCTAAGTTACGTGTTGTGCATTTTCGGGCATCGCTGTGCCACTTTTACAAATCGCGCCGTAGGCAGCGAACAGGATCGTAAAGTCCGCGAGGATATCGCGAACGCGCGACCTGGCTTTATTTCGGTCGTCCCGAAAGCGAATCGTAGAAGGGGAACCGGTCGTTTCGAAATCCGCCACCGCTGTACCGGATAAAGAAACTGGTCCAGAGTTGCGGCGATCGCAACGACGAGGCGACGCGACACGTAGATGAACCGCCCGATGGTGCTTGGCGGTCGTCCAAGACTCGTAATGCCCGCGAATTTATCGCGAGGAAATCCTGACTGCGGACGCGTGCAAACAACGTCGCGCGGAAACGAGCGTCGGCCGGCGTAAAGGCCGTTTTACAACGGATGGATTTTGCCGATGTCAATTAGGCTTGATCGCGTAATCTTAATTGATCGATTAAGCGATTTCTTTCGGCGAACAAGAGGAGGAGTTGGGAAAACGAGAATTAGAATAAAAAGCAACAATATATATATAATGAAATTTAAATATAGGGTGATTTTCTAAATAAGTGCGAACAAATTTTAGGAAATGATTCTTTGTCGAAAATTAAGAGAAGTCTTTTATATAAACATGTACTCCTATATCCCTCCCTGAGGAGTTACACTCTTCCAAAGAGGGAAGTGAAAATTAGGTTTTTATTATAATTTTGTGTTTTTGTTTAATTTTTTTCCAACATTTACTATAATTTTGTTTTGCTTGCTTTTTTTATTCTAAAATTCTGCTTCTTGTAATTCGAAATCTAATCTATGACATTTAACACGATGCTGTGCATGATAAGATATTTTTTTTTCTTGGAAACTTGATTTAACGAAAAAAATGAAACAAATAAAAAGATTTCTAAAGGAATCAAGCTTTCTAACACATATTTTTAGATGATCACATTCCGGCCCATTAAAAATTGAGAGAGAGAGAGAGAGAGAGAATAGGGGTTGCTAGTTTCATCCCCTTATAACGATACGGGAGGATTAAAAAAATATTAATAAATATTCTTTTTACTAGTGGAAAATGTCCATCAAATTTCAGTCTTTTAACTTGTCCAAAATTTGAGAAAAAAAATAAAAATCTAATTTTCATCTTCAGGGAGATATATAAGAATATATGTTTATATGAAATATTTCTCTTAATTTTTGACAAAGAATCATGGCCTAAAATTTTTTACGCTTATTTAGAATCGACCTATATATGAATAAAATTAATTTTATAACCTTAATTATATATTGTTGATATATTGTTAGAATTAATCTCAATAGAATTGAACGTGGTTTCACAAGGATTTTTCGCATTCTTCTCTCTTCTGCGATCTTTTGCGACGTGCTGAAACGAGCTTGAAGTCTCAGTGACGAGAACGATAAAAAACCACTCAAAGCTTGTCGCGCGCGGCTGATTAACACGGAGGAGGAGGAGACTCACGTCTCTGACCTGGATTTCGTTTCTTCCAACGCACGATTAATGAGCAGACGTTACGCCGCGCGCTCGCTTTCTAAGCGAGCTCGTTTTACGTCGGAGGAAATCGAAAACACGAGCATATCGTAAACGTGATTTTTTCCGACTTGTGTAATATCGCGGCTCGCGATATGGATCTAGAGAAATCGCGATTCTTTTATCGTTTCTTCTTTTCAAGGCTCAAATAAAATCTAATATACGCGCCGAGAAAAATTATAAAGTAAAATTGAAGAACACTCTTTTATTTATCTAGTGCGTATCAACGAAAAAGTATTCGAAAAACGGCGCGTGTAAAATGTACTTCTCGAACAAGCGAGTTCGATTCTCTTGGTGGTTGTATTCCCACTTGGAACAACACAGGGTATAAAAACGATGTCAGCGACGCGAGGAGGTCGACGAAGAGGGACCATGTTCGACGAGCTATTTGACCCCGAGGGGTTACGCATTGCGTATATAACGATCGCTGCGCGCATGTATACACGGATACAGATACACATACACACATGCATCGAATTCTTCCGCGCTTAAGTGCGTACACGTGCAAGAACTGCCAACGCACCACGTGCGTACGGAAGAATGTCGGCGATTATGCCCGATCTCTCGCGGTCGGTTTCGCTTCTGCGAATTCGTCTCGCAGAATTACGACGGAACAAATTCGCGCCCGAAGCTCCTTCTATATAACTGGCAAAACGTTCGCCTCGCCGGACGAAGAAATTACGAGCGATCGTTATAGCATGTTGGCGGTACAATATTGTCAACATTGCAGCAATGTTGATCCGCGGTAAAATAGTTGGGCGGTAACTGGAAGGGAGTGGAAACAGAAATGCCTTAAGATACTCGCAGTGGTCTGCTCGGCGACTTAATATGGATAAATATAAGTCGGCTCTGTTCAAAAGAAAAGAGAAAGAAATAATTTTCAATTTTATTTTAAAATAAATACAGATAATATATCAAACATAATATTTGTTTTAGTGCTTTTCTAGATGAAAATAAAGTGGAAGTAATATTGAAGCACATATAATATCTTTTTTATAAATTTATTAGGGGGTTAATTATAATTCTACGTTAAAATATCTGATACACACATATAATATCTTTTATGTATTTATTAGGAGAGTTTAATTATAATTATCTACATTTTTTTTAGAATAATATATGCATGTAAATACTCTCTAATAGAAACTTTACGATTATTATAGTATAAAAGATTTTATCATAAAATCATAGAGAGAGAAAGAGAGACAGAGAGAGAAAAGTTTGATCAAAAATAAAATCAGAAACCTGAATATACAAATGACATAATAGGATTTAGTGACGAAACGTTCGCGGATTTACAGTGGAAAAAAACGATGTTGTCCCTGATTCTGTCATCTGTTCTCAGAGAAACATGTTTTCTCATCCTACTTTTCGAACATCTATTTCTCGATAGTCTCGCAGTACTTAGCGTACTGTCACGTCATGAGCATAAATCTTGCGGCGCTACCGATTTATTACACACGCGGTATAATACGTATGGCAGTATGATATTCTTTGCTTTTCAATAAGAGAGCAGACGAGAGAAGCGATATTTTTCACGAGACCATTATATACTTCGCAAATGAAAATAAAAAAAGTATTCAAAGAATATTTATTATACGTTTCGATCCATCTTCAATAAAGTTTCGAGTAGATAAAATCCCGCACTTACGTATTTTATTTAATCGAAACTACATTATTGAGAGCCGATTTCTATTTATTGTTAATGATGAATAAATACCTTTATATACTTATGTTATCATATCATATCATATTATTATATATTATTATATTATAAAAAGTTTGTTCGTTGTTCCATTGTTCGGGATAATCTCAGAAACTACTTCAAAACCAATTTCAAAAAATCTTTCACTGGTGGATAGCTTAGATCTTCCTGAATAACATAGGTTATGTATCATCGCGCTGCAACGGCTAGGGGCCAAAAGAAAGCAGTAAGAAACATGTACGTGTCGAGCGCGCGAAAAACAAGCGCCATCTAGTCTTTTTATAAATCTTATTAAGAAAATTTGCAAAAAATCCGCTATTTAAAAAGATTAAATATGACGAATATTTCTTTTATGTAAAAGTCGTTCAATTTATATTAATTTACTGAAACGATTTATTACAAGAACAAGATTCTTTATCAAGATTCCGAATGCGATTAGTGACACAATGTATGATTTTAATCTTCATATCCAATGCATTCGGAAGAAAAATAATGTATTTATCTTATGCCTTTATAGAAATGTTTTAAATAAAAAAAAAACTTGTTGCTTCGTCAACCTTGATCGTCTACACGTGACGCTATTAGAAGCCAGTAAAAGTCGCTTGTGTGACCTTGATTGTCATTCGTATATCAAATTGGCAGAAACCAACTGGTTTATAAATCGTTGAAATAATATCTATCTAAAATTTAAAAATACTCTTTAATATTCTGTAAAAAAGATTGCTGCATATTGTTGCAGTTTGTGAAACATTCATTCCTTTACATAATTAGAATGTTTTGCAATTATAAAAAATAACGCACACAATATATATATATATATATATATATATATATATATATATATATATATATATGAATGAGAATAACAATAACTGAAATATTTTTGCAGAAATTGTAGTAAATACATGTTCATGCGACAAAAAAAATGTATATTTGTAGTTTTTACAGAAATCTACAATTTTAGAAAAGACTTTTCTCGTCTTGTTCGTAAAATAAGTACACACATGCCATCGCAGCAACCTTGATCAAAATTTACGAAGCGCCTCTTCAAATATTTCGATGCGACCTAAGACCTCCTCTATAAATTAAAACGTGGATCTAAAAATAATCCTGCTCCTTTCCCGAAGAAGTTCTGTTCCGTTATATTTAAAATAAATATACTAAATCACACGAAATTGCTTCTCGTGTGGCATCCATAATCCAATGAAGTGTCTCAAGTCCTTGTAACCAAATAGAAAAATAGCTTCCATTTTTTTCATTACGAACGAATCTTGCAAATCCAACATCAACCACGATCATATAAACCAGATAGACAATTCTATTATATTTTTTTTTCAGAGGAAAGAGTTTTTAAAGTTCTATTTAAATAAACAAAATATTTGAATTGTCAGCGCAATTGTTATCGCATTTTTACTTCTGAAGGATCTGAATTTTATTGCTCCATCACATATTCAAATATTTTAAAACCACTAGAGGCATCAATGCAACATTCTGTAATCTGTAAGATTATAATCAGAAGCTAACGACAAAGTTACGGAAATCCGATGGATACCAAGCGGCGAGGATGAAAGAACGCACTTCTTCAATGTGTGCATCCAAGTCACGTTCCATGTCGTAACTAACTAGCAAAGCAGGTTTTCGCCACTTCGTTCTGATCGTCTGATACTATCTTGCGCTCACAATCGCAAATACACCGCAGAGTAAAACAAATGAATAATAACGAAGAATAATATCGAGAAATATGTAACATAGTATATGTATAAAGTACCGTCTCTCCGCTATGGGAAGACGTCAAGGGGGATACACTGCGATCCTGACATAATTGTGTGTTGATGATACATCACCTTGAGAAAACCTCTCTCGGCCGTGTTACATAATAAAGGACAATATCGCCGATTTTTAACGCGCTATATTTCAAGGTACGCAAGTTGGACCTTGATGTGCTCATCACTGTAATGTAACGAGCGTGTGTCCCTGAAAAATTGATATTTGAAATTGATAATGATGAAAGATATGATTTTGAGATGCTTGACCTACTTAGTGTTGCTATACGTCCTCTTTTCCCCGGACACCACCCTCTTTTTTTAGGCATCTGGGGGGATTTTTCGAATATGTCCGGGGTTTAAGGATATTCGTAAATATTTTGCTGTTTAGATTTAATTAACCTCATCATATTCAATCACTTTAATACAATTGAAGTTATTAACCATTCGTTTTTTTATTTTTATGCGTGAATCTAATAATAAAACTTCTTTTAAATTAAAAACATGTTTAATTTATTCATTTTATTCTGAGTACTAATGAAAACGAAATTTAAAATAATTATTAATTTATTGTTATAACCAACTTGCTAACTTATTCGCATTTTTGTATACGTCCGAAGTTGCAAGCGAAATGTTCGATCGGGGTTTTTGGGCTATAGGTTAGTTTCGAAAATTTTATTATGTATATATCAACCCTGGATCTACCGGATGTTAAGAGAGATTAGCGAGTTCAAAAAATTCATACATTTCGTTATATTCAGTAGCAAAATAAATTTTTACAAGAATTATTTCAGTTTCCTATTCTGTTTCAACATTCAGAAATTTGTGTCTGTGATTTATGTGAGATAAAATTCATATATAATATAATGTACACATAAATTAGCATATCGCATAAAAATTTAAAAAAAAAAGTTATTCTCACGAAACGAAAACAGTCTTTCCCGCGTACTTTCTTCGCACTTTCATCCTTTGTTCTTGCTGCACGACGATGCACGCGAGAAGAAATGCGTATGTTTAAACTGCGCAGCAAGTGGAAGATAAGAGAGACAAGAGCGAGCAAGAGAAGACGAGTATTGGAAAGAGGGAGAAGGAGACACGAACAAACAAGAGGGGAGAGAGAGAGACTGGCACGTGGCAGTGCTTAGGTCAACTGCACACAATGCCCGAAAGCGAATCGAGATGAGCATCGAGAGGGTGGGAGAAAGGTTTGAAATACGTTATTAGTGAAATATGGTAATTTTAGGCTAACACTCATTGATTACACGCGTTTATAGCGTATCTTCAAGTCACAATCGTAGTTTTCATATCGATTTATCAGATTTTCCGAGGTTGATGTAGGACATGGATTATCAGTGTAAAGTAAAAGACAAACAGAAAGAGAAGAGAGAGGTGCACTGTTATGCGGAAAAAAAAAAATTTTCGCTACCATAGCTAATCATGGTTCGCTTAAATAAATTTCTAAACTGCAGCAAAACGGTTTGCTGTTGCACCTAATAAATAAGTATCACAGTTAAGATGTTCGCTATTGCACCTAATAAATAGATATCACAGAGCTAAGATGTTCGCTGTCCATATATTACGACTGAAATCTAGTTACCACGCGCAGTTTTCAGCTAATTTTTTTTCCGTGTACCTCTCTAAAAACCTTTGCCATCTGTGTAACATATTTTTAATTATTCTATTGCCGTTTTCATGTTTTTATGAGACTGCAATTCTTATTATGATAATGATGAAATTATAGAAAATTGAATATAATTGTAGTCAAGAGAGAATTGTAATTCAATCAGACTACACACACACACACACACACACACACACACACACACACACACACACACACACACACACACACACACACACACACACACACACACACACACACACACACACACACACACACACACACATATTATACGCGTTGAAAACATATGACTTGCGATATTTCTGAGCACTTATATATAACGAATACTTAGGCCCGTTCTACAATAAGTCGTATGTTGAAGTCGTATGTCGTTAATTGTATGTCGTGTGTCGTATGATGGATATTGTTGCGACTTACCATTCTACATTAAGTCGTATAGTGTATTATTGAAAAATAAGGTTAACAAGAAAGATGTATAATGTAACTATTGGAGTTTACCTTAATTTGTTATTAATTTGGGTGCAAGTTATAATGTCACAAAGAATATTAAGGGTTATGCTATATTTGCTGGATAATAACCTGTACTACATATAAAATGCGTTAGTAAGCAGGAAAAGATGAAAGTTGACCATCTTTCATTCCAATACCGACACACGACTTGCGACAACTTCATGCGACAGCCGACAACCCAATGCGCATGCGTCCGATATCCGACTGCGACATACGACTTATTGTAGAACGGGCCTAAATAATGTTATTCTTTATCATTGTAAGAAAAAAATATTTTATACAAGGATAAATCGGTGCAATTATATTATATAACATTATTCCTGAATAAATAGAAAAGACAACAACATATCATTAATCAATAGTCGTTTTACAAAAAAAATCTAATCATCCACTTATGACGTACGCGCGCGCGAATGCATCATGAACATCTCTACAGAAGACTCTTGGAATATTCTTGGTGGATCTTTCGCGTGCATAGCGGAGAACTTTCCAGTTAAGAAACGGCTAAATAAACAGCAGCTTGAATCAAGCATCGCTCCCGCAAGGGTGAGAAGGAGGAGGCAACAAAAAAGGACGGAATATGCGCGAAAAGAGACAAAAGCTCGCGCACGTGCGTAAGAGAGAAAGTGAAAAGGGGAGAGAGAAGCAACACGAACGAGCGGATGGTGAATCTTCCCGAATAAGAAAAGTGGAGTGTAAACTAAAGAGAGAGTGACACAAGGTGGTTGCGATGGAGAGCTCCATCTTTCCGCGAGCGCGCGCGCTTGCATGTCCCAAGTATGTATAAACGTAAAACAAAGCGCCGTAGAATAACGTTTAATATAACACGGAGGGCAACAACACCGTCGAACAGTGCGAACGTTGGAGAAGGGGACAACGAACTTGCACACCGTAATACGTATTGCTCGCCGACATTCTGGGTTAAGCGCCGCTGCGCAGAATGCGCCACGTGCGCGTTTGCTGGGAGAAATTAACTGGCGAAATCTTGCGAGGAGAGAGATTGCTTCCGAAACAAGGCGCGACCTTCGCCGCGACTCGCGCCGAGAGAACAAAGTCTCTTATAGGCACGTGAGACTTCTACGCAACACACTTACAGTGTATGACGTACGGTTTTATTTTTTTTTATATATCATCGCATTCGTCTTCCTTAGCCCGATCATTTTTATCGTTCAAAATGTAAATTTTTTGCTTCACTTTGGTACTGAGAAACACTGTTTATATAATCTTACAGAACAGTGTTTGGCTATGATGTCAATTTTTTTCCTCAATCGCGTTTGAGGATGTACCTATATGTCAAAAGCATTGACAAAAGTATAAAAATTTCGTAGACTGTTCCACTATTTCTTCTGAATATCTATGCAAAATCTGAGCACAATTCTCTTACTGATTTGGAGATTATTTAAGCTTAAAGTTACTATTGATTCTTATGAAAAATCGTATTGTAGCACTTATTGACAAATTTGACAAGAAAAAAAACATTGTCGGCGAAATAAAAATTTTCACATATATTAAGGAAACTGTAATAAATATTTGTGCAAAACTTGATTTAAATCTACTTACTCGTTTAAAAGTTATTTATTAAAATTGTAGAAAAATATTATCTTTCTCTTTCTCTCTTTCTGCAAACTACTCGCTTCTTTTTTTTTTTTGCTTCTTGCAGTAGATTTCAGGGGGTATTCATGGTCAAAAGATTTTGTCATTAATTAGGAAAAATATTAATTACAACTTTTACGAAGACGTTAAAAACCATATTATTTTGTGATATTTTAATTCCTTCTTATAAGGATTTATTTATTTAATTTTTCAAACATTATAAACGTAAGAAATGTTTTTTTTTATTTTGATAATTTTTTGCTATTATTGTTGACCAAAATATCTTGAGTGTAAAAACAAAAGGATTGCAATGTCTATTTCAATGGTGTTTCGCAACCGGACGTTTCTCTTTCTCTCTTCCTCTCTCTTCGGTGATACAGAAAATCAAAGTTTACATTAGATAAGGAGTTGCGTGCTTGCCGGCCGAACTGAGCTCTTGAGCGCTTTGTTTGGAATCGCTGACAAAGATCCAGATTGTGCGAGGCTAGCACTGTGAAGTGTGATAAGGGTATGGCTCGAAGGCCGTGACCAGATACACCAGCCGGTTATAAAATCAGAAAAACAGAGTGTAGAAAGAAAGAAAAGTAACCTATCTCCTTTTCGCTCCTTTTTATAGGATAAGCTGAATATTATGTTGTAACGTGCGAGTCCAATAGTACACTGTGGATTATCAATAGTTTAATGGATTTTTACTTAATACAATAAAAAATAAACATCAAATGCCACTATAATCTTACAGCATTTATTTTTTATTCACTTTTATCTACTTTCAATTATCTTTTAAAAAAAAAAACAGGAAAATCAATATTATCATATTTATCTATAGTGATTTCTTTATTAAGATTATGCTTATACGAGTTGAGATACAATGCGGACTTTCAACGCGTGCCGAGGAAAGGTCTGTTTCGAGGAAGTCGGCAAGGCCGCTCGGACCCTTTTGAGGTCTGAGATTAGGTTCTTGGGCTTGTACGGAATGCGAATGATAAAAAAAAAGGAAAGAGAAAGAAACGAAACCGCCAAATACCTCGACGGAGCCACTTCCTCGTTCTAAGCCCTCCCGAGACGGCCGGTGTGTAAAACTCGCATTCTTCGTGCCTGCCCTCTTTTTCATGACTTCTTTCTTCGGCACTGCTCCGTAAAAAAATCTTGGAGAGAGTGTTAACGCATCCGTCGTAAACCAGGGGAGTTTACACCGATCCTTTTACGACATTTTGTCTCTTACGGAAAAAAAAATCGTTTAAGATGTCGAAAAGATTGTTAACATTGTTAAACAATAGCTTTCGAAAAATTCCAACTATGTGGATCGAGTATATTATTGATGTATAAGATCTTATCTTTATTTAAGAGCAAAATTTTAAAATTTTTTTTACAAAGTTAATCCATTTCAGATAGAGATTTAGATAGGGATAGAGATAGAGATAGAGATAGAGATAGAGATCTAGATTTCAGCTTAAGGATGTATGTGTCATATGTCAACACTTTGACAAAAGCATGAATTTCATAGACTGTTTTATTATTTCTTTCGAGTATCTGCGCAAAACTTGAGCATAATTCTCTGAACGGTTTGAAAATTATTTAAATCTAAAATTAGTATTGATTTTTATGAAAAATCGCGTATTATAGCACTTATTGACAAATTTGATAAGGACAAAACATTGCCAATGAAATAAAAATTTTCATATATATTAAGAAAACTCTAATAAATATTTGAACAAAATTTGATTTAGATCCACTTACTTGTTTAAAAGTTATTTATTAAAAATTGTAGAAAAATATTCTCTCTCTCTCTCTCTCTCTCTCTCTCTCTTTCTGCAAATTACTTGTTTGTTTTTTTTTGTTTCTTGCAGTTTATTTCAGAGGGTATTCACGATCAAAAACTTTTGTCATAAATTAGGAAAAATATTAATTACAACTATCTTTTTTTACGAAGACGTTAAAAACCATATTATTTTGTGATACTTTAATTCTTTTTATAATCCGAATTTATCTATTTGATTTTTCAAATAGTAAATATAAAAAACATGTTTTTTTTTAATTTTGACATTTTTTACTACTATTATACAACCAAAAGATCTTTAAATCTGTGTAATAATTGCTCGAGCTTAAGAGTAACTCGAAATTATCTATCCGCAACAGAATGTATTCGAGAAAGAGGTACACACGACTCTATCGAAAACAAATTCCAAACGCCACAGTGGCCATTTTAAAATGACCGATGAATTCGGGATCGAGAAACGATCGCGACAGTAGCTTTCTCGCACGCATTTAACAAGGCACATCCGGCCACGTGGAGATTGATTCAACCGGAGAAAACCATCATTTCGATGTAAATGCGACCCGACTGCATAATATCGTCGCCTATACGCCGACGCAAACCGCGCACACGACCAAAAAACACAAAAGTAGGCTTCCAATTTTCTTATGCTAATCGCGACGCCCGTTCTAAAGAGTTTTCGACAAGCGATGCCTCTAACAGAACGTTTCATCGATACGCGATATATATATGTACGTACTATTACTTCATAAACATAGATAAAGTCATATATAAGATTAGGCATTTTATTGCAATCTTATTGCTTTATTGCTTCAACATACGAATAATTTATCATTCATTACATGTTAATCTGTAAGAATGTGAGTGTGACTTTTTTTATACGCTAAGATCTGTAAATAGT
The DNA here is from genome assembly GCF_030449975.1 of Polyergus mexicanus. NCBI lineage: Eukaryota > Metazoa > Arthropoda > Insecta > Hymenoptera > Formicidae > Polyergus > Polyergus mexicanus. The sequence continues at coordinate 11,933,645 of NW_027223323.1, forward strand.
ATGTTTTGAAAGTTTTTTATGGAAAACAAATCTAGAATTTTTTTCAATCTCCGGTTCCCCTCTCTCCCTTCCTCCTCAAAAGTCGGATCTTTCTCTCGAAAGTCGAGTCACGAATTGGCGGGCCGCGAAAACGTTTTTGTACACCACCGTCATCGTCATTGATCTTGCGCAATATTTGACGAGTCTCTGGGCCGTCTGCCAATTGTGATCTTTAACTTAACACATGTGTTGCGAATAAAATGAGGACAAACATAATATGAATCATAAACTGGCGTCAAGTAATTGTGTGGTCGAAAAATGTCTAAATCATTAAAAAATATTACACAGTTGTATTGCATAAATTCCATGTTATATTAATTATTATGAATCGAGAAGTTGCTTGAGAAAATATATACTAGGATATATTGTTTCCTTTTTCTTTAACTTTAACATATAATTATAAATATATTTATAATAAAGAAACATTTTTAACACAAAAAACAAATTTTATAAAATTATTGATAGTAAAAATAATCTACATTTTTTGTTCATAAATATAGAATGGATTTTATATTTGTTAAAAGTTTATATATCACACTGTATTATTGAAAAAAATTAACTCGAAATAACGCGACGTTACTAAAATCTCTCTCCCAGTGCTCTTTAAATCGTGATGCAAGACCCAAGGAGCGCTGCAATTCGTCATGGATCCAACGGCGGCATAAAGGTCTATTTACATTTATCCGTTCTGTATCCATATCGTGCGCGTCCGGATGCTAGATTCGATTCCATATGATTAAATGACAGTACGGATACGGAATAGTATAAATACTTTCATTTAATCATATGGAATCGAATGTAGCATCCGTGCACGCCTATACAGCACCGCAAGATTGCAATAACATTGTAGCAACATTTTTCTGCAAGATTGCAACATTGCAGAAACATTGCAAAATGTTGCTGCAACGTTGTTATGATGTTGCAGCAACAGTAAAACGTCCGCCTACAGAAATATTGCAATATAATATTGCAGCAACATAGCAATATAATATATATGCAATAATGCTTTATGTATATTTATCGATATAATATCCTTAACATATGAAAAAAATAATAAGAAATTAAGCCTATAAGAGTCAGGATCTAGCGTATATATAGATTTTCTGTATTATAATAATAACAAAATTATAAAATGTAAATTTTTCAGTACACATTCGACTTCCTTCAGTGACAGAGAATATCTAAGAGAAATAAGAAAAAACTCAATTTGCAATTGTGTAAATTCACAATTTCTTTGTATCCGAAATATTCAGATATCCCGATGCAAAATGATTGTGGTGAATTTACGCATACGAGTTTTTTCACATCTCTCTTGTCTTTATATAATCTCAAAATTTATTTATTAAAATCTGAAGTATCTTGCATATTAGAAAATTATTATCAAATTTTTGATTTTATATAAGAATGGAAACTATTAAATGAATTCTTAGTCCAATGTCTGAGCCCCTGTATTGGGGTCATTTCATACGACTTAAATTAACAAAAATAGTTATTATATCTTTTTAATTTTACTAGCCACTCTTTGTAAATTTTATATAATCATCATGACTAAAAATTAAATGCGGAATAGATAGCGCAACATACGTCGCATAGTGGTAAAAGAATGAATTAGCGATTATTGAATACTTTTTTTGTAATATTTTCGGAATGTTGCTGTAACATTGCTAAAGTTATAGTGTAAAATAATGTCTTTGCAATATGTCTGCAACATTAAACTGCAATATGCAATATTACAATGTTGCAGCAATGTTGTTGCAAGCTTCAGTGCTGTATGGGCAGTACGAATACGGAACGGATAAGTGTAAATGGACCTTAATATACTGGCACTGATTTCGCGTCTGGCGTGGCGCGAAGATGCGATCGAGAACAGACTCTTTTGTCCCACGCGCACATGTATGCGTGTTCTTTGTTTACGCGCGCATTCCGCGGGGCCTGTCACGCGTCACGCGTGGTGCGGCCGCGCGTCTCGTCGCATCGCGCTATGTCATTACATTCGCGTCGTCGCTCCGCGACAACTTATCTGCATCATAAAGTCTACCACTTTAGTTTGGCCTACATATCCCGCGACGCGTCTCCCCGCCTTCTTCCCCGATAGCCGAAGTAGTGACACATCGTCGAGATAACAGTGTCAGCGGCGCGAGATGAAGCAAGATTTTGCCCGGAGCTCTTCGCGAAGCGAATGCGGTGCTCGTTAAAACGCGCGATAATCGATTCACTTTAAGGTGCCTTTACATGGCAGCGTCGAGCATCTGCGCAGAAAATTGCGCAGAATCTAATTTCAGCCTAGAATCTATCTCGTTTAAATTATGCGCATTTTTCTGCGCAGACGCTCGACGCTTAACGCTGCCATGTAAAGGCACCTTTACGATCGGCAATCTCTGATGTTGCGACGGAGATATATGTATTTAACACATTGATTGAAAAAAAAATTCATGTATTATTTATTTATGAGAAACATATTTATGAAGAGAGAAAGAGAAGGAGAAAAAAATTGTTAGTTAAACAATAATTATCTTTTTTGTGATAACTAGAAATACTAATATAATATTGAATATTGCTAGAGATATAGCTCGAAAATAAATTATTTTAATCTTATATCCAGAATTTAAAAAAAATTTTTTAAATTCTTTCGGCATTAAAATCTCTTTTAATCGATGCATAGAGCATATTTATAATTTTTTTTTGCGACAATTCTTGACACTCGTAAAAATTGCATGGAAGAATCAATGTAATAATTAAATATCTACGCGTTTATATACCTCTCTATCGGAGATCTCACTAAAAAAAGTGCAAATCTCTCTCATCGGTAGCCCATTGTGCACGAAAGGTAAACAGATGAAATCTATTATTTCACGCGTCTCGTTGCTTAATAGCACAGAGAGCCGGCACATCGCGATAAGCTAGTTAAAATACAAAAATCAAGATAACGCTGGAACACAGCACAACTTTTATACGATTGCGTAATAACGACGACGCATAAATTGAATACAAACACTCCATCGGATTTACACTTAAGTTAAAACTCACCGATAAACATCGCAACAAATAACATTAATCTTTATACTGCAATTGTATATGTTCGGATAAATTGTTTGAACATTGAGAGAGAGAGAGAGAGATAAAAAAAGCGAAAGATACTTACCCGGAATAACAGAAACATGGAGTGTATAATAAACAACTTGATATATCTCGTGATATAAGATAATATATATACTCGTGTAAAAAATATTCTGAAAAAATATAGGATAGCTTTATGTAATTTGAGAACATATTTAAATTCTATAAGTAATATTGGAAATACTAAAGTACATCCAGAAACTTCATCGATGCGAATCACGTTGAACAGTGTTATTTAAATCGAAACGAGATATTCAGAGATTATTGAGCCACCGTTAATTAGGCGATCATTCGCGCGTGTAATTGGGTGAAATAAAAAGCACGCTCACAATTCCGCGTGGAGAGCTACAATTAATTCAAGGACACACGCTATAATGAGACACATCGTTCGTCGGAATTCGCGATAATCGCGCGTCCGCCACGGGTTAAACGCGCACGCGCGCGCGCGCGCGCTTATTTGTAACTCTATACGGATATATCGACGCGATCGCGGCCTCGCATTTTTCTCCATCACGGTGTCGGATCGTTTTCTTTAAGGAGATCTAGATGCGCGGAGTTCTAGCTTCTAAAGCGGCACTCCGAACAACCTTCGCCCGGAGGCGATCCATTTTCATCGGATTTCGCGGAATCTCGCACGCGGAATTGCGTTTCATGCGCGTTGGATTCGCGACAACTGGCTTTCAGCAGTCGATACATTGTGAAATGCATTGTACACTGTTGGAAAACATGCCGGTTAAAATTTTTGTGTTAAATATTCAACGCATTCATATGTTAATTTAAGGATATTTTGACTGTACAATAATAGCAAGAACCTATAAAAAATTTAAAAAAAAAATGTTTCTTACATTTATATTGTTTCAAAAATCAAATAAATAAATCCGAATTATAAAGAGAATTAAAGTGTCACAAAATAATATGATTTTTAACGTCTTCGTAAAAGAAAATAGTTGTAATTAATATTTTTCCTAATTTATAAACAAAGAAAAAGAGTAATTTGCAGAAAGAGAGAGAGAGAGAGATAGATAATATTTTTCTATAATAAATAAAGATAAATAAATTTTTATTAAATAATTGTGAAACGAGTAAATGGATTTAAATCAAATTTTGCAGAAATATTTATTAAAGTTTACTTAATATATGCGAATATTTTTATTTTGTTGGCAATATTTTTTTCTTGTCAAATTTGTCGATAAGTGCTACAATACGCGATTTTCCAAGAAAATCAATACTAACTTTAAACTTAAATAATTCCCGAACCATTAAGAGGTTTTGCATAGTTATAAAAAAAAAAAAAAAAAATAGTAGAACAATCCACGAAATTTTCATGCTTCTGCCAATATGGCACATATATCCTTAACATATTGCTATTGCGTTAATTGAACTCAAATGTTAAATTATTAACTGAAAAAAAGATGTTAAAATAACAATAATGTGCATATTTTTAATTTTACACAATAGATATGTTTTGTATTATTAGTGACAGAATCTATCTGTTAAAATTTACAAAAAAAAAGGTTGATTTTATTCTAAAATAGGAGTGAGAGTGACTACAAATCGCCAATAACATTTTTCCACGTTAACTTTATCATTCAAAATATGTTGATTTTACACAAAATTGATTACAAATTACTGCGAAGTTCGCATTCATTTTGTATTAAAATATTAACATAATATTAGTGTCACAATTTAACATATCCATATCACGTTAAATTAACACAAAAATTTATGGGCCATTTGCAATATATGTTTTTAAGCCAAATTTTCTAACAGTATATAAATTTATTTACTCACGCAACAAAACGATTTAGGTAAAAGTTGGACAATTAAATTGGACGCGTGTTTCGACGAGTACAAATTCTTGAGAATATTTTATATTTATGCTACATGTTAGAATACGCATTTGAAGCCGTAAATACGAGATTTGCGGAATTTCATATATCCATAAATGTGTCTCGAATTTCCCATTAACTCATTGTTGCCTCAAACCTTTCGATCCTATTCGGATCTGTCATTTTATCTTATCGAATTTATCTATTCGACTTGTATCGAAAAAAAATATTTTTTAATATTCCAAAATCATATTTATTTATAAAATCTATTTTTTTATTAACCATACATATTCAATATATTCTAGTTACTAAATTTGGCGCTAAGTCAAAAACAACTTGTCAAGACCTCCTCGCTGCTGCGCCTTTTGTTTCTTCGCCACGTGGCGAAACGCGCTCCGAGAATTCTCGGCGATAAAGCGAAATCCGTTCCACATACCGCGGCGCCGCAAGTCTCCCTGTACGTTCTTTCAGGAAAACGATAACCGTCGACGATCAGTGTATCGTCCTGCGGAGTACAGGGAGAGAAATATCGCAATTACATGGAAAATCTATAAATATATAGCGCATCCGTTGCGCGCGAAACGCACCTTTAACGTTCGTGAAACGGCGATGCGCGTTTAAAATCCATGAGCTTGAATGCCGCGAATAAACACGGTATACAAGGTATTCTTGTAGGCATTGGTAAATCGGCGAATAACGGGATCCACTATCGCTGCTCGTTATTCCAAGAAATTTTATTTTTCCAGAATTTTAATTTGATATTCGTGGGGAGATCTTCGATACATGTAATATCGACGCGATTAATTTCTCGAAAAATTTAAGGCGTGTCTTGAAACACCCTGTACGCGCAACGAAGATATGGGAAGCAATTTATAATCTTATCTCGTCTCGTCGTATGTTCGAACTCGCGCCGCGACGGCTTCGTCTCGTCGCTTCAAACCCTTGTCCCGATAGATAAGTTATTATATACCATTTTTGACTTCGCGCGAAATCTAATTCCTGATTATTAACTACATGCATGAGAGAGAGAGAGAGAGAGAGAGAGGCAAGTCCAAGATGTTCCATTTCCGGAATAACTCATCCCGTCTCTCAAAACTCTTGCGATATAAAATGTTTTCATTATCTTGCGTACTATACGAAAGCAATTTAAATTCAATGCGAGTCAATGATACTGTCGAGACGATTGCTAATTAGTAATAAATGTAATGTCAATAATAAGATATATCTGCATTAATGAATTAAAGAAAATATGATTTTCCGAAACTATATTTCTTTTATTTCTTTCAAATATTCAGCATTAATCAATTATGATAATGATCAGCTGTTTCGCGTATCAATTATAAAAATAACTGATTATTCATATTTGACGGTATTTCAAATAAAAATTTATTTTCTTGTATATAAATAAACTGTCGGCTCTAAATTCTTCCGAAAGATAACGCTGACATTTCTTCGCGTACATAAATTACATTCACAGTACATTTAATTGCGTAATCAATCATCTCAATAATCGAAACCATCAAGCAATGATCGAAGGTCAACTCCCGTTGAATATATTCGAGAATCATCGGCAGCAAGACGCTCGCGTGTTGAATACTTAAAATCTGTATTCATTTACATTTATTTGTGTAATGACGTTTCTACGTACTCCTTGTTTTTATTTTCTTGATATTATTTGGCAATATTTCTTTTGTAATATATCGATTGTTAAGTGACATCGCATGATATAACGGGATCAACAACTTCGTGCCATATTACGCTTTCCATTTTTTCTGAAAAACATAATTATTCAGAAATATAAATACAATATGTTTCAACCCATACAGCACTGAAGCTTGCAACAACATTGCTGCAACATTGCAATATTGCATATTGCAGTTTAATGTTGCAGAAATATTGCAAAGACATTATTTTACAATATAACTTTAGCAATGTTACAGCAACATTCCGAAAATATTACCAAAAAAGTATTCGATAATCGCTAGTTCATTCGTTTACCGCTATGCAACGCATGTTGTTCTATCTATACCGCATTTAATTTTTAGTCACGATGATTATATAAAGTTTACAAAGAGCGGCAAGTAAAATTAAAAAGATATAATAACTATTTTGATTAGTTTAAGTCGTATGATGTGACCTCAATACAGGGGCGGAGACATTGGACTAAGAATTCTTTTAATAATTTCTATTCTTATATAAAATCAAAAATTTGATAATAATTTTCTAATATGTAAGATACTTCAGATTTTAATAAATAAATTTTGAGATTATATAAAGACAAGAGAGATGTGAAAAAACTCGTTTTATGCGTAAATCCACCACAATCTTTTTGCATCCGTGGATATCTGAATATTTCGGATACAAAGAAATTGTGAATTTACATAATTGTAAATTGAGTTTTTTCTTATTTCTCTTAGATATTCTCTGTCACTGAAGAAAATCGAATGTGTACTGAAAAATTTACCTTTTATAATTTCGTTATTATTATAATACAGAAAATCTATATACACGCTAGATCCTGACTTTTATAGGCCAATTTCTTATTATTTTTTTCATATGTTAAGGATATTATGTCGATACATAAAGCATTATTGCATATATATTATATTGCTATCTTGCTGCAATATTATATTGCAATTTTTCTGTAGGCGGACATTTTACTGTTGCTGCCATATCATAACAACGTTGCAGTAACATTTTGCAATGTTTCTGCAATGTTGCAATCTTGCAGAAAAATATTGCTGCAATGTTGTTGCAATCTTGCGGTGCTGTATGGGAAGTATTTATCACACATATTTTCAACTTTTAATAAAATTATTCTCAATCGTATATTATTATTTTCAACGTAATATATTATTGTTGCTATTATTTGTATTATTGCTTTAAATTTGCAAAGTACAGTGAATAAAATTGTATAGAAAATAATATGATATATAATTGAAAAATCATCGTTTTAGAAATATTTTAATTGTAATAATTTTTTAAATGGATATGTATTACAAAAAATTCATCAAGTCTATATCCGCGGATTAAAGTAAATGGAACAAACGCGTAATACTGGTCTAGCGTAACGACATGTCGTAAACACGTTACAACGTTTCTTTTTATCCAAACAAACCAGCCGCTTCGAGATACGCGCCGTCCATTTAGCTCTTACATTCCACCAAAGCCAAGGTAAATGGAAGGAAAAAAGGAGAGGGAAAAAGGAGAGAGAAAGGCAGAAAAAAAGGAAACATCGCTCGCGCCTCCTCTTCGTCGACAATCGTCCCCGACCTGGCACCAAGGTTAGGTCTGGTCCCCCTTCTCTCTTCGCGTGCCCCTTCCACGATCCGGTCGGCGTAATCGCCGCAATACTCACAATCGCGAAGCTTAATTAAAGATCGATCAACTCGAGAAATGGATCGCGAAAAATTACGAGACGCATTTGCGTCTGTATTTTGTATTGCGAGTATATTTACACGGATGTCAATATTGCGTCAATGCTCATGCAATATAGCTACGGTTTTATTGCTTGTTGAAAATAACATGTCTTTTATGAAACTTCTCTGGTCTTCTCCTCGACTAATTTTTCATTGATTGTCTAAAGCGATTCGCGCGTTCGTTTTCGCTTGAAAAATGCAATCGATGTAAAGGACGCAGATCAACGGAACATCAGCTCGTTCGCTTTTCCCCTTGCGATAAGGCGCATTCAATAACGGACTAAAGCGTGCGCTGATAACGACCGTGATAACGATGCCGATAACGCGAGCGATATCTTCCGCGCGCGCGCGAGCCTAAACGGCGCCTCCTCTGAATTTTTATCTTCTTTAACTTAAACTACGTGAAAAATATGGCAGAATTGCGCATCGCAATTTGCTTCCCCTGATATAAAGCCGTCAGTTATTAATAATATCATATAATATTAGTAACAAAATCGACAGTATAAAACGACAGATTCTGTAAAGTAGCGAAAAATAATCTTGCAAATACGGTAATAATCGATTATTAATTTAAAACATGTCATATTATCATATATAAAATATATAGCTCGGATTTTTCTCTCAATTCCTCTTGATTTGACGCAGAATAACTATTCTATAGATTCTTTTTTATTTATTTTTTCATTTTTTTTATTTTTATTTTTATTATTATTATTATTATTATTATTATTATTTTCTTTTTTTTATGCCGAGTAATTCTTCCTGCTTTCTTCGACGATTAATGATTATTGTTCACTCATTGTCAGGTATATTGGTACTTGAGTTGGGGTTATATTTTTCACCATGCATTCCGAGCTCGGCCTAATTTATGCTGCATCTTATCGATTCGTATCCGCGATTATTAATGCGGCTTCTTATCATCACCTTCCTCCGGATTACATAAAACCTTGCGATTTCTAGAGCTCGCGCATCTTTATGTTTCACACGCTCGTAAGTGTCCTTCCGACTAAGAATAACGCAAATTATTAATGGCTAAGCCCGCGATAATCACGCACACGTGTCTCCCAAGACTACAAAATCCAAAAGCTGATGGATAATTTTCTTAAGCAATAAGAGAATAGCGTTCTCCTCTTGCGATATTTTAATTCCAATTAACCTGACTCGTACTTTTTATGCTATTTTCCTTTCAAAGTATATTTGCTTGTTAAATAAGGCTAATTGTAAATGCACAAATGCAAAATCTAAGAAAATATTACAATATGTATATATATATTATCGAAAACTAAATATTTTACGAAATATTTTATTTTTTATATCAAAATATGGCAGATTAAAATATAAAATAATTCAAAAAATACTTAATGAAAAAATACTTTATGGTATTATAGTGTTTTGGAAAGCTCTCGAGATAAGCTACAAGAATATGTAATGAAAAATAGGAGGTTCCATTTAAAACATTCAAAGTGATTTTTATATGACCTTGACGGTGCTATTCAAGGTCAAACTAATATTATTATATAATGCGCCATTTAGAGCTCTACAACTTTTGCATGAAAGATTTTTCACGAAAATGCGTTGCTACCTCAACAAACTGCTGATACGGGTGCTCTGTTACACCCTGTATATACCGCATGCCGCAGGTAACGATTTCCGCGATTCTCTTTACTTTGCAATCGTGAGAAACTTTTCTCCTTTTACACCTGCGTATGAAACTAATTATTATCTTGAATATCGGTGAAAGTCTTATATTGCGTCTTAAAATTGTTCGTTTATTTACGAAAAGAATAATAATACTCAAATTGGAATATTTAAAAAAATATATATGCTTTTCATTATCGTATAATCTTATAAATGTATTACCGTTAGGTAAATAAAAGTAATTTCGAATCCATTTATGAGTTGCAAAATAAATTAATGATCGAGCAAAAGTAAAAGAGATAATTAAAGCATTGGCAAATAGGGTTGTAAGTATTATATTATAGAGTTACTGATATTATTTAAAAAACAATATTCTGATAGATTCATCAAGTAGATAAGAGACCATTAAACCTATATTTATCTTTCATAAAATAATATTGTATATGTATACATAATATTATATGTATAAGCATACACAAATAATATTTTTTATTATAAAGATACAATTAATCATTGCAAAGTTCAATCAAAACAATTATTTGCTAATAATTTTGTTTCAATATTTTCGTTTTACTTCTAATTTGAAACGCGATGACTATCTTATTGGAAGGAAAACAAAACTCAGATTTTTAAAAAGAAATTCCCAGAACGAAAGGTCGTTCCAATAACTAGAGCATTTTTAAAACTACACACTACTACTCGCAGATTTTAATTTGTACCGAGAACTTTCTCAATTGAGCCAATTAATCAATTACAATAATTAATGCTGACAAGGGGAGAAAGGGAATGTAACCATTCTATACTTGAATTCATCTTCTCTTTTACTCCTTTATCCCCATCACATTCTCTAGAGTGAAAATGATGCAATATGAAAATGATATATTTATTAATCTAATATTTTTTCGCAAAAATGATTCTCTTATGAAAAATAGAAAATCATATATTGTATATTAAAGCGCATGAGGTGATTACGATAATTAGAGCCCCCTGTTTGAAAGGTCGTTTCTGAAGACATTTTTGACGAGGAACACGGGAAAAATAGTAAAAAAAATTTCCGACCAATAGTTTTCGAGATATGTCACTTTAAAATATTGGACATGACAATAAAACTTTATAAAAACAGACCCAACGATGTTGACCTTGACATATGTTGTCAAGATCATGATCCTGAGTAACTTTTCTGTATAACTTAATTGGCGGTCTCTTATAATTTTTGAGATATTTAAAGTTAAAGTTTAATCCGAAACGAAAATTTCGTTTGGGTTATATCTAATTTATTTACCTAAACGTTACCTAACCTAACGTAACCCATACCAAATTTTAGTTTTAAATCAGAAATAGGTTTGGGTTAGGTTATATCGTTCGGAAGTGGAGCCCCCCCGTAGGGGAGGGAGACGGTACCCACTGTGTCCACGCATATACTTTACAACGCGAAGCGAGGTCCACCCTATAATTGTTGTGTTGGTGGATTGGGTTAGATTCGAAACGAAAATTTGGTTTAGGTTATTCTAGCACGATTCTAAGCTACACATTGAAGATACTCGCAACAGTGATCTTCACAACATATGTCAAAGTCAAAGTCATTGGGTCCGTTTTGTAACGTTTTATTATCGTCCAATACTTTAAAGTGATATATCTCGAAAACTATCGATCGGAAAATGTTTTTACTATTTTTCTCGTGTTTCTCTTCAAAAATGCTTTCAGAAACGACCTTTCAAATAAAGGGCCGTAGTTATCGTAATCGTGCCAAGCGCATTTGAGAATTTAATCTTATAATACTTATAAGCTATGCAGAAAATTGACAAGGACTGAGAAATGAATTATTATTGCTAAGACTATCATCAAGGATATAAAAGAAAATCACACAACTTGATCACATTTAATATATATATATATATTGAAATTTTATTTTCGTATTTCTCTCATTCAAAAATAAAATTATTCGTAAAAAAAGATTTCTTCGCTCTGTCGGTAGACAATATATAACATATATATATATATAATATTATTACATTTTATATATATTTATAGCAATATATTTATATACTCTCATGTATAATGTTATACATAATTCTACGGCGCGCGCGTGTGTGAGTGTATGTGTATGTTCTTATCTTTCTTTACGGGCGTCGTTAACCACCGCACAACACCTCGCCACGCGATATTATACTCTAATGGGGGTTTTTCTCGCTTACTGACTAAATCACATGTGGTTTTCATTACTTTCATACGTTTTTTTTTGTTTTTTTTTTGGCGCCACCGCTTTCCTCGCTCAGAGGAAGATGCATGCCCTTGAAAAAATGTCGCTCGCACGATTAACTCGAGGAAATAAAGGCACGCCGTGTATGCGAATGTCTGATTCGTACTCGCGAGTCTGTTTCATTCAGATGAAGATCTTCTATCATATTTAACGCTAAATACGCGACAATACGAACGAGAAAATTGATCTTAGAATTTTACAATTTAATCCTGTATCTTACATCTCGCGACACTCTTTGTACATATTTTACAATCTTCCAAATCCCAAAATACTCATAATTATGTCAAAATGTTGGAACATAATATCTAAGATAAAATTTTTATTGCATCGATCGCAAAGAATAAAATGTTAAAATATACAAATATGCGAAGTGAAGACGCGCGCGTTTCATCTTCGGTTTTGCTTCTCTTTCTCTCTATCTCATCCTTGTACCAAGACTTCGTTCAATCTGATCGAGTACTCTACGAGCCCGAGATTCTGTGATCAGAGTATGAAGCGACAATCGCGCGCCATTACGACAAATAGATACAAAGAGCGTGAAACCAAGCGAGAGGAAACAGCGCGCATTTAATCCACCGTTACTCGCTACTATAATATTCTTATTATGTATAGTATAAGTATTTGTAATAATTCAATGATTCAATTTTTTTTCCATAAAATATACAAAAATGTTAAATGTTTTATACATTATATATAAAAAAAAATTTTTTTTAAAGAATTCTTATCTCTCCATGATATCTATGCGAATTGTTTTCTGTATCACGTGATTCAATTTTTTTCGCACAAAATACTGATAGATTAACATAGTGATTGTGGCGAGTATCGGAAAATTAATTTTCAGAAATAAATACATTTTCACATTCTCGAGTTACGTGTTAATGTTTAAAAAAAAGTACAGAGAGAAGGAGAACGAGGTCGACGGCGTCCTCTTCCTCCTTCTCGAATCGATAAAATCGTACGTTTTAAAGTATAAAAGGTCGATCGCGATCTCCGTCGCGAAGAGAGTCAATTCGCTTATCGTTAGCGCTTTTAATTAATTAATTTGATTGAAGCTCCATTGTCCCATCAAAAAAGCTCTATATGAGACGAGCATCGTATTTAAAAAAAGGAATTTTTCATATTTAGAAATCTATCGTTCGTTTGCGATCGTCTATTCCAAGATGATCGCCGAAAATTAATTTCGGCGAAATACATTTCCTCTTATGTCGAAGACATGACCCGCGGATAAATCGATAGGTGTGGTCCGCGTCGCGTTCATATGCCACGCACACCGAGTAGATTACACGCCGATGTTACGCAACGTCCGCACGAAGAAAAATACGTTTTTCATGTGTCGACAAAGACTTTTTATACAATTCCTCGCTTTAATCGAACGTCGATTTTATTCGTCGTACGATTTTAAAATATCTCTTCCTGCAAAAATGAAACATGACAAATATATTTATTTTCTTATACAAGGTGGTCCCGAACGTTCCAGCCAGATTTTGAAATCTTATAGAAAATTTAATTCTGAACAAACAATTTCCCATAAACATAGGTCGAAAAATGCTATCTTAAGAAGTTATCGTTCAAAAACCTCTGAAATCGTGATTATTTTACACATTTTTCCAAATATCATGGAAAATGTGCGTCTTTTAACAAAAAGTACCGAAACAAATGTTGTAGAAAATTAAATTATCTTTTAAATGAGATTAAAATGATTGTCGTACGTTCCATAGTTTTTGATATAACAAGTTTCAAACGTACAAAAAGTGCTTTCCGTAAAGCGACTAGATCAGTCATTATTCGATACCGAAAGTGTATTGGAGCTAGAGGGGGGGGGGGGGGACATTTTGAGAACAGTTAGTTTTTTCACGTCTTTATTCATTTTCTACTATTACGTGCTATTTTAGTTTTAAAAAAATTTATTTTATTTTCATAAAAGAAAAAGATTTTTATTTTTTATTTTTATCGTTTTTTTCAAGAAATTTATTAAGTTTCATTTTCTTTTTATTTCATTTCCTTTTCACCTTTTGCTCTTCCTTTGCATCGGAAGTTTTTGAACGATAACTTCTTAAGGAAGCATTTTTCGACCTATGTTTATAGGAAATTTTTTCTTCAAAATTAAATTTCCTATAAGATTTCAAAGTCTGGTTGGAACGTTCGGGGCCACCCTGTATATACACGTATATATATATATAATATAAGATAATTTTGCGCTGATAATTCGCGAATAGACGATTCAAATAATTCGAAAATTCTCCCATACACAATGTTACATGGACATTATTTGCGAAGAATTGCGCAACAGCCCGGCTGATATAGCGCGTAATCGCGATTTTTCCCCGTCCACTCGTCGAGTATTTTTCTTCGCGATTGCGCGCGATCCATCTCATACAGATAATACGCAAAACGGAGGTAAAATTGCTTTGTTATTGCTCGCTTATTACTACAAAGTGTCTCGCTTTAATCTTTCCGCTCGTTATACGATCCAAAAAGTTCTTCGGAGAGCTTCGTGATACATTTCAAAGATAACACGTGTTAACGATCTTTATTCAAGAACCTTTCTCAGATTGCAAATAATTTTATCGAGAATCAAACGGAGAGATTACGCTGGACATCCGGTATACAATTCCCAAAGTTATAAAGGGGAAGTTTTTTTTTTTTTTATTGCGAATATCGAACCGTGTCGCGATAACGATAACTTGCGAGCATCTTCGGACCTAAGCCTACAATCTTGGTATTAAAATATACGGCTTCATATGTTACTAATGTATGAATGTACGAAGATGGCGAATGTGTATTCGAGCAATGCGGATGTCTCTCATCCCGATATGATGACCAATGTCGCAGAAAATCGACGTTGCTCGGTCGCGACGTTTCCCGACGTAGCTTGCGACACGTGGTGAACGCGGTCCTGCCTACCATTGTGTATACTTCGGAGCTGTATATGTGTACGTGTGCATGCATGCATGTATGTATGTGTGTGTGTGTGTTTGTGTATTTAGTATGCGGCTACGCGCATACGCATTGCGCGCAAGTTATAAGGGCATACTGGACAAGACTAGATGCACATATGACGAAATGGAGTTCTACGCGACGCGGTCGCGCAGAAAAATCAAGGAGAACGTGAGACTCGCTGGCTTAATAGCTAAGGGAAAGATTTTCCCGGGCATCCCGGAGAGTCGTGCGGAACCGATTTTACTTGTCATGGTGATACTGACGACGTATATGGATCCTCTCCAAGGAGACGAGGAGCCGCACCAGCGGACGAATTTCATATATATATATACAGGCAAAATTAATTTTGTTCGATTTTGTATGCGGCTTAATTCATAATAGATTCATCGAAACATCTTCTTTTGAGTTGTATCGACGGCAAAAACTATAAGTGAAATATCTATATTTATAGTTATATATAAATTAAAAAATCTTTTACCGCGAGCCTATATCATGTCCATCCTTCTTGTTCAGGATGATGATCCTTCGACAAGTTCAGCACGACTGGCAACGAACGACTGCTCCCGGACACTATTCTATTTGTACAGCCTTAATAGCGTTAGTTGTTTGAAAAGCGGGGTTCAAAAACGAGGTCATTTCGATGCAATCCAATTAATGCATTGTTGGCGAAACGACGAGGCACGTCGGAAAAATATCGAAGAATCGGACAATATTAATAATCGGATGCACGGGCGAGGTTACAATGAACGCGTCTTCTGACGATACTTTTCTTAATACGCACTCTATACAGATATATTACATGTATCTTTATTTAAATAAACTTTTAAATCGATTAATTAAAAATATTTATGGAATATACAAAAACAATTTTTTTACATATTTTTACACTTGTAACAATCTAAAATTTTTTACATATATGTATATATTATATATATATATATATATATATATATATATATATATATATATATATATATTTGATACAAAAATCGCGTCTCTTGATATATACATTTTATATATAACTTCCTTCTTTTTAATCCCCTCAAAAATATGTTATAATGCTTTGTTTTATCGTTCAAAATACAATTTGCATAATAGAGAATCATATAAAAGAAATGATTAGTGTTAAAATTAAAAATCATGTATAATATTTAAAAAAACAGACACGTATTGATCAATAAACTAAACTCATTCTTATAGAATTGCTCAATTGTCATTGATCGATTCTGTCGTCCGATACGTTTGGAACACGCGTCATTATAACATACCGCCCTAATACACGTTCTTGTGCAGTTACAATACAGCACCGTACTCCTTAGAATTAATTTGTCAATTTGTATGCACCAAAGTATGTAGAAGTTTCCAAAACTAGCGGAATGCTCGAGTCTCTCGAAGGTGCATTCGGTACAAGGCAAACATGATCTCCCGGTTTGATTGCGTTTATCACAAGTAGTGCGTTGCACGATTCTCAGTGTAATCGCGCCAAAATAGGTAAGATCTCTCTTTCTGATTGATCCAAGAGTTATGTATCCAAGTTGAGAGAAGAGCGATAAGAAACGCGATCGAGATCATCGATATTCGACAAAATATACAATCCTCGCAGCTTGCACGAGGCGTTTTACTTTTACAAAGTGTCATCGTGATTCGAGAATCCCTCAGTGTAAAATACACCTCGCGCTTAATATTCGAGACTCCGATCGCATCTCCTATCAAGGAAATTTGGAAAATTGACTTATGTCACTCGCAAAGCGAACGCCTCGTATCGAAATTTACAATTCATAGTCGACGCGAGATCGCGAGTCTGCAAGAATATCGGCGCTGTCGTTCAGTGCCAAGAGAGAAAGAAAGGAGTTATTTTACAAATTATCATCAAGGTAGATAAGATATTTGCATAATGCGATCGAACGAGGGGATCGATTACGTTCTAAAAATACAAAGGGGTATACGAAAATCGTGAAAATTGGGACTTCTCCGATAACAACGGGAGGAGTAAAAGAATTTCCATCTCCGGTAGAAAGATTCGTATCTCCCGCCGTTTCTCGCGCGTTCTCTAAAATGGCTGTCGCGAGATACTCTCCCCTCTCTCGCGCGATCTCCCTCTTTCTCGCGCGCGTATACACGCTCTCTCTTTCGCTCTCTCATACATAGACTCTCTCGCTCTTTCTTCCTCTCATACATGACACACGCACGCACGTACGCATTCGTCGAGCGTGTTCGTGCGCATAGAGTCTCTCGCGTGCGCAAAACACGCACGCGCGCACGCCCGCCACTCTTCTCTAAAAGCATTCTTTACGTTTCACGTCTATACGAAGGCACTCCTTCCTCCTTCTCCCGCTCCGCCTGCTGCTTGCTGTCGCGCGATGGTATCTCCTCCCAGTCATGTCACAAAAGAATTAAGACAACTGTAAACGTGGTAGACCATAGTCTGACTTCGTTCCTCCTTCTCTTTCTTTTACGAAGATTCTTTCCGGAATGGCAATGGAGACACTCTGTTTTTTTTTTTAAAGATAGCGTTTCCTCTCTGTGTGTGTGTGTGTGTGTGTGTGTGTGTGTGTGTGTGTGTGTGTGTGTGTGTGTGTGTGTGTGTGTGTGTCCCAAACTTTTCCATTAGCAATATCAGCAGACAGAGATAGACTTTGCTTTTCGTAGAACTGTTTAGTTCCTTTCTCATATTAAAAGAAAGGAATCTATTCTACATTTTGTTGAGGTTGAAATAAAGAGAGAGAGAACATTTTCATATGCAAAATATAGGCCCGTATCCACATAATGGAAATTCTTCCCGATTACAGTGGCGGAAGAGCGAATCCGAATGACGATTAACAGCTGTTGAGAAAGTTCAATGTCCGTTCCTTTGGTGGAACTATGAAAGGCAAGATGACGATGAAGAGCACCAAATAGCGAATCCAGCGAGAGAGTGATCGAAAAACTAGAGCGAGCATTAACGTTCGCAGTTTCATCCCTAGAGGGGGATTGAGAGACTTCAGTATTGGCCAGGCACGATGTGACAGCCGGCATTCACGTGGTCCATAACCTGCTCCTTGAGTCGGCACACGTGTTCTTTGAGCTTGTGCACGATGTTACTTAGCTCGCTGTTCTCGCCCTTGAGCAGTTTGACCTTGTCCTCGAGCCTGGAGATGCGCTCGAGTTTGCGCCTTCGGCACTTGGAGGCGGCCACGCGATTCCTCTGTCGTTTCCTCTCCAGCTTAATCTTCTCTTGGTTCTCCATATCAATCGGCGACATCGGCGGTGTGCTGGATACGCTCGGTACCGTCTGCGGCTCGTCCTTCACCTGCAACAGGTTCGGATTGCTCATGGTGGATTCTGTGCTCTGCACGCTACTAGGCGGTTCCAGGGTTGTATAAGTCGCGCCGTGCATGCTACCAGGTTCCTGCGAACTGTCGGAGTGATGTAGCTCGTTGAGCGCGTCGACGAAGCCGCGCGCGTACAGTTCCTGAGCCTCGGTGACCGTTTTAGGGAACAGAATTTGGGTGGTAGGCGTTGGGAGACCGGTGACCAGACTATCGGACTGTGTCATGATGAACTTTTCTAGCTCCGGCGAGGCCAGCTTCAACATATTGAGATCCGGCGAGCTCAGGATCGGCGTGACGTTGTTGAGCGCGGGTGGCAGCGGGCCCAATCGCGGCCTCTTCGCCTGAGGTCCCTGCCTCTGGCAACCGTTCAGATCGAGCGTGAGGTTCCGCTTAAGCTGGCCCATGCTGCTCTCGCGACCATTCATCGCGCCATAAACGCTCGCGTCCTCGTAGAACGTCGGCTCCATCGTCAGGCTTCGCACCATGGATACCGCCGGACTGATAAACTAGTCGCTCGATGGAATACCGAAGGTTCTCCCTCGTCAACGAACGTCGCTTTTCGCCTCCGGAGCGAGCGGTCTACGCGGCTCGCTTATCGGATCCAAAGAGCTACCAACGAAATGCTTTCTTGCAGTTTCCGTATATCCAAAACTTCCTACTCTTCAGTACATATATTTAAATATGTACACGTTATTTTCAACTACACATAAGTATAGACGATGATGTATCTATCTTTTTCTTGTTTCTGCTCTTTTTTTTTCTTTCGCTCTTTCTCTCTCTCTCTCTCTCTCTCTCTCTCTCTCTCTCTCTCTCTCTTACTGTCTACGTCAACTCTTGCAAACACTTTGCTCCGCGCTGCGGCGATTATATAACCGCGCGCGCGACCATACGCAAAAAAAAATCCAGCAACGGTGATTGGGGGGTCTCCTTGTACTTCACGAGCACGTTTCGCGACACTCGGTATATCGCGCACAACTACCAACGGCACTTGGTTGATCTCGAATGGACGTAGAGGACACGTCGGTATCTGACGTTTGGTGACGATTCACCGCGGTAACAACAAGCACCACCGTGCACGAGGTAGCCGACTACCGCCCGTTACGGCTGTCAACATAACAATGACTCACGGCGACGCGACGGACCGGGCGGTGCGCGTGTGCCGTCTCTCTGTTGCGGAATGCAGAGATCGCGACGATCGTTGCGCGAGCAAAGGCGTATTTACCCGTGTACGACGATGGCTCGACAACTTGTGAACACCCAACTAAACGTACTCGCTTATATCCCATGAGTCACGTCGGCCGAAAATAGAGACGTCGTCATCGCTCGCGTCGCCGATTGGTCGCCGATGAGGTTACCCGGAGCGTTCTATTGGCCGGACGATCGGCGCTGCTAGGAAATGGTGTGCGCATGCGTACCGTCGGGCGTCCGCGCCGCTGGAGGGAGCGTTTGAACGTCGGCATCACAGGATTAAGGTGCGATTACACCGAATGAAATTTCGGAACAGCTGCTCGATGCATCGGTGCCACGTGACGCGAACTGTCGTAAACTGTCAACAACGACGAAGATCGTTTCTGAACGATTTGTGGCGCAAGCGGATACCAGTGAGAAATTCATCTCATGAATCGTTACACTCTCTTAAGGGACTCGTGCGATTAAGTGGAAACGATGTTTTACATTCGCTGTCCCGCTCCCACGCGGCTATCTACGGATCTATCGCCGTCTCTTTTTGTCGTATACAACTTTGGACAAGCAAAAATGGGTTTATATACGTTTCGCGTGCCAAAGTTGAAGTTTTTAAAAAGTTGTGGGGATAATGAAAAATAAACGAATACAAAATGTGAGATACATATTACATATCAAGTTTCGCATATTTTTAAAGGTTTTAAAAATAGATAAAAACCTGTAACCTGCGAAATGCTAATATAATTATGTGATCACACAATCGAGTCTCAAAATTTATAATATCCTCAAATCTAAAATGTTTGTTTATTCATTTTTATTGAATATTGAAGTTTATCATGAAACTTTCTTTAACCGAAAAAAGAATAATAAAGCCTTTAATGAAACATTTTCTTACCTAATAAACTTTGGGTAGTGAGAATTACTATTTGATTACTTTAATTGTCACGTTAATACGCCGATACCAATTGCATAGAACGTATCACAGTAAACACTAATTTCAATGGTTCCATATCATCATATGTTGCATACGTTCATATCTGATTATCTATATCTTATGCAATTGCGTCCGAGATACATTGAACGACTTTCAGGCCAATCGAGAGTCATTATCATTCTCGATTTTAATATACAGGGTGTCCCAAAGCACTCTTGACAACGCTCGTGAGCAGATAGAGCACAGTAAAGTGAACAGAAAAGTCCTGTATCATTTTTTTCTATAACGCTTAATAAAGGAGTTATTATTGAGTAAAGTCTGGTCAATCAGCGCCGACTTTTAGCCGGACGCACATCAATGAGCCGCCCATCTGTTAATGTGCGTCGCCGTAACGATGGATCGCTCGCGCACACTACCAGGCGCGCGGCTAAAGGTCGACGCTGATTGGCCAGACTTTACTCAATAATAACTCCTTTATTAAGCGTTATAGAAAAAAATGTTACAGGACTTTTCTGTTCAGTTTACTGTGCTTTACTTGCTCACGAGCGTTGTCAAAAGTGTTTTGGCACACCCTCCCATACAGCACAGAACATTGCAGCAACATTGCAACATTGCCGCAATGTTGCTACAATGTTGCTGCAATGTTCTGTGCTGTATGGGCTGTATAGTATAATGGATCGTGCAAACTTTATTGATTCTGAGATAAATTTACAATTCAATTAACTCATTTGTTACAAATATGTCATTAAAAATAAAAGTAACAGATTTATATCAAAATATTTTACATATTATATCTAAAATAGCACGCCTGAATCTTCATACTCTTTAACGTTTTATAATTTCTAAAAACTTTACGAACGATATTTTTAACACATTTGCTTATCAATTAATTTTTTTATTGCTGTCCGATATTTTATAACCCGTGAAAATTGGAATATGATAAAAAATATAATTTCAAATTTAATAAAAAATGCAGTGCATTCGATTGTCGGATCTGTTTTCGAACGAACTCGCATATTGCTGTATCCCGGCTACATACGTTTTTCCGGGAAAGATCTTTTGATCGTTTCGCGTAGCGATTATTCCCCGAATGTTTTCCAGGAAACTCGCGTTGCTGTTGCAAAAGAGCGTACCAAACGTGCGCGCGTGCTATTTGCCATACCATTATATTCGGGTCATTTATTTACAGAAAAGCAATACCGAAAGTCATAAATATTATCGCGCCCTGTTGTTGAATTTCGACTGCATTCCAAAGTTCCGTAAGTTGAAAAAATATTTAACGGAAAAATTTATCTCTTAGAAACTATTGTTGTAACGATATTCTTATCGTGAAAAACAAACCAATTGGTCGTTATCGCTGAAACATATTCTATAATTCTGTAGGACATTAAACTAGAATTAGACATTATATGTATATTCAAACTGCGCATTTAGTCTAATTAATTTAAATTGGATTTCTAAATAAATTAGACAAATAAATTTAGATAAATTATGCGCAGCTTGAATTATGTTTTTAATAGAGTATGGATGTGTACAGCGTTACCTCGAGAGAATTACATGATTATTGATAATGAAAGCGTTTTTCATTTAACTCTAGTTTATTTCTTCACTAAAAAAATTTTATTACGTGTTTCAATGCGCGTTTAAAATTTATATATATTTTGAGAATAATTCGCGTACGTTCGAAAATAATTCGTGTCTTTCTAAATGAACAACGTAGTTATACAATTACATGGAAATCGGTACGTAAAACTTGCACGTTTGTCGATTAACGACATTAATTGAGAATGATAATGATAACCCATACAGCACCGCTAGATTGCAACAACATTGCTACAACATTTTTCTGCAAGATTGCAACATTGCAGAAACATTGCGAGATGTTGCTGCAACGTTGTTATGATATTACAGCAACAGTAAAATGTCCGCCTACAGAAATATTGCAATATAATATTGCAGCAACATTGCAATATAATATATATGCAATAATGCTTTATGTATACTTGTCGACATAATGTTCTTAACATGTAAAAAAAATAATAAGAAATTAGGAATATAAGAGTCAGCATCTAGTGATGTATATAGATTTTCTGTATTATAATAATAACGAAATTATAAAATGTAAATTTTTGGTTACACATTCGACTTCCTTCAGTGACAGAGAGTATCTAAGAGAAATAAGAAAAAACTCAATTTGCAATTGTATAAATTTGCAATCTCTTTGTATCCGAAATATTCAGATATCCGGATGCAAAAAGATTGTAATGGATTTACGCATACAATGAGTTTTTTTTACATCTCTCTCGTCTTTATATAATCTCAAAATTTATTTATTAAAATCTAAAGTATCTTGCATATTAGAAAATTATTATCAAAATTTTGATTTTATATAAGAATGGAAACTATTAAAAGAATTCTTAGTCCAATGTCTGAATCCCCCGTGTTGGGGTCATATCATACAACTTAAACTAATAAAAATAATTATTATATCTTTAATCTTATTAGCCGCTCTTTGTAAACTTTATATAATCACCGTGACTAAAAATTAAATGCGGAATAATGAACTAGCGATTATTGAATACTTTTTTTGGAATATTTTCGTAATGTTGCTGAAGTTATATTGTAAAATAATGTCTTTGCAATATTTCTGCAAAATTAAACTGCAATATGCAATATTGCAATGTTGCAGCAATGTTGTTGCAAGCTTTAGTGTTGTATGGGAAATGTTTAGGTCGAAAATCGTTCAATGCATGAGACGCAATAGTACGAGATACAGACAACCATACCAGTTTTGTCAATACGCAGCATAGTTAATAAGATGCTTATCTCGAATTTCGCTCCATTTTCAGGCCCGCACAGGGAAATGTGAGCGCGAAGCGTTGATATCCGGTAATCGACGAGAGCACAAACACATTATGTTACCACGTGACTGGTCACATGCCGATATCGTACAGCGAACGCAAATATAACGATCTATGGTTCACGTTGCGTCGATATGATGTAACGATTGATAATGTCGCGAATAATTCTATCGCCATATATATCGTATTACATTTTTAACGAGTATGGCTTGCTTGTGAATTGAATCGATGTACAAACAATAATTATATTTAATGTATCTCGCGTAACTTTAAGGATAATAATATATATATATATATATATATATATATATATATATATATATATAAAATATTTCTTTGAACTTAATAAAATTAAAATCGTTAACACAAAATTTTTTAATGCTTTCGTGTATAACAATTTCAACAACTTTCTTTTCTCTATCTTCGTTTTTCTCTTTTTCGGATTAGAGTCGTGCATGGGCGGGGCAGTGCCAGCAGCTTTTTTCATCTCGAAATTAAACAAACATAATTAATTTTCGCCCCCGCGCGTCCTCGCGTGGAAGCGCGCGCGAGGGGAAAAGGTTAAATCCATTACATATATAATACTACTCTCGAGTATGCGGAGAGGCCAAGCCTTTTTATTTGCGCACGAAAGCTGCTGGCCGTTTCCAACGCCGATCAATCATTTCGCGAGCTGAGTGGAACCGAGAATTTCGCCTAGTGCTTAATTTGCCATACTGCCGGTACATTTCCGAATATCGTTGCGACGTTAAGCGTTCCCCAAAATGCTGAGAGAAGAAAAGTAGATGCTTCGATAATTCAACATGGAGAAAATAATTATATATGTATATAATGTAAAATTATACTAATTGATTTGTCTCATTATTATGTACATAAAAGTATTACGGTAAGATTATCGAAAACTAAATATTTTACAAGATATTTAATTTTTTATATCAAAATATGTCATATTAAAATATAAAATAACTCAAAAAGTACTTAATGAAAAAAAAAAAACTTTATTATAGTGTTTTGGAAAGCTCTCGAGGTAAGCTATAAGAATGTGTAATGAAAAATAGGGGTTTCCATTTAAAAAATTCAAAGTGATTTTTATATGACCTTGACGGTGCTATTCAAGGTCATACTAATATTATTATATAATGCGCCGCTTAGAGCTCTACAACTTTTGCATGAAACATTTTTTACGAAAATGCGTTATTTCCTCAAAAAAACTGCTGATACGGGCTCTGTTACACTCTGTATACATGTAACAGTGAAAAAATGAAAAATATATTTGTTTCTACCGGAAAAGTTATGACTGTCGTAAAGCATTAATGTTTCTATTTATATGATTTTAACATAACGTATTAAAATTGTATTTACGCAATTTGAAAATAGAATGTACAATATTGTTGTGTAATCAAGACGAGGCACTAAAAAGTGTTACTATAGTCATCTAGCGTAGAGTTTGATAACTCGAAAATTTTATTTGCGCGCGATATTTTTGTTTATCATATAAAAAAAATATCTGCATAGATGAGATTGTTGATAATATCACATTCATAGATATATACATATGTACAGTGATTCAAATTTAGTCTCACACACAGCACAGACCAAAAAAAAATGATACCCAAAAAAAATACATTAAATTATTACAATATAATTATGAAATATTATTTGATATAAGAAGTAAATAAAAGAAAACGAACATAAAGAATAAAAATAAATAAATCAAATACGCAATAATTTTTTGTGTCCATGATTTTACTTTAAAGATACACTTTGACTAAGTTTTATTTTATTTAATCGGTGATTAAAACTTATTGCGTAATAGCTGCAAAATTGTGTTAACATAGAATTATGAATTTTTTGTTTTCTCACGCATGAAAAGAAAGATTGCATTAGAAACGAATAAATTATATTTAAAAATTGTGTAATTTTACCAGTTAAATTAATCACCGATTAAGATCAGAATTGGTCGAACTCGTTCTTAAACAACAATAATAAAATCATGAGAAATTCAGACGTGATATCGCAGCAACGCCATAATTGACGCAAAACATGAAGATAAATCGAGATTCTTTCTCTCTCGAAATATCAAAATATATCTGTCTAGATGTAGCATCAATCAATCGCAAGTTATTTAACTTAGAAATAATGCCCAAATATTTCAGAATCTGCACATCTGGCAACGGTCATTGTATTTTCACTGCATTTCAAATGAAGAATATATGGAAAAGATATCAGAGTGAACCCTCTTCAAACATATAAAAATATATACATTCGTATCGCGGATGTAGATAAGTTGTAACATTGCGTATAACTGTTGGCTTACGACAAACGTTTGAAATACTTGTTTATATAACATTTGCGATAATTTCTCGCCAGCCAAATTTACTTTTAGACAATAAAATAGTCGCGAAAAATACAGAGCGATTCGAACGCAGCACCATGATATTTAAAACGAAGATATGAAATAAATATTATTTTATTCAATTTTACGTCTACATATTTTTGTCTATGATCCATGCAGACGGACAACGCAGAAACGCGTGTAAAAAGTGAAGCGATAAATCTACGAAAAAGTAGCAAGTTAATTAAATATTGCGGCAAACGTCCTGCGTACATGAATCGTCATATAATCGACAAATATTAAATAAATAGAATAAAATAAAATAAGATAAAATAAAATATAAAATCAAAAATTGAATAAAAATATTTTGTTTTAAATTTATGTTTTTAAATATTTTTTAGTTAATTTTTTCTTTTTTTCATTTCTGGATTTCAAATTTGTTATTGGTCCGATATTTTCAATGCCTTCTTCAAAAGAATAGCGTTTGATCAGTTATGACAGAACGAGCAAAAATTTGTTATTCTAATTGTTAATTAAACAGTACTCTATTCGGATTAAATATTGAATTATTAAAATTGTACAGTGAAAAATATTTTCCGCAAAATTTAATGGCATCTACGTTTATTAAAATAACTCTAATCTTTGTTATATCAGCCTGGTATTTAAATTCTTTTTATGATTAGACACAGATGCTGTTGGAAATTTTAGAAAAACTCGACCATCTACATCATGTTTGTATAAATATAATTTATACCTAGTAATACAACCATTTATTACTAGGTATAAATTTCCAAAGTTTAAATATTATTCATGGATTCGGTGAAGCTTTGCAAAGTAATGATAACTCTTGTATTAAGATAATATAAAAGAATACAATATATTAATATAAAAAGAAGATATACCAATATGGTTTGTATACATTTATAGTTGGAACATAACAATACGAAGACCAATTATTATATGTGATGTATCTCAGTGGAAGTACATTTTACGAATATCCCCATACATATAGTCTTCACAAGATTATTAAGATAATTTTATCAAATATAATTTTCTGTTCTAAAGCATTAGCTAACAGAAAGAGAATAACATTTAATTCTTGATATTTTATGATTCAAATAATTTGTGATGTATATATTACAATATATATACAGGACTATTTTAATATTAATTAAAAAATCACAAATACAAGAAAAAAAAACGACATTCAACATTTATGAACACGAATAATAATTTATCTTGTTTCACATCATATCGATAATGCTAATAATAATTTATCTTGTTTTACATTGATCATGATACATCAGTCTTCTCACTAATTTCGCCTTAATTTTCTAAAAGACAAAGAAATGTTAACGTTACAGTCTTTACAGTATACTCTAATGTTTAATCAACATAAATCTTAACAGATATATTTTATTCGATTTAAGCGGAATTTTTACTTACTTGTGCAAATTAGGCTCTTTTAAGTTTACTGGAGCCTTTCTTCGTTTAGGACGGCCGGAAGCATAACTGTTCATATCATTTTCAAAGTCCCGAATTTCGTCCTGTTCTAGATTTTCATCAAAATTTAATATAGTGTCCCTCCTGCAAATCCAAGATATTAAAACTTGTATAATCTACACAATTCACGAAAAGAATTTTATTGAATTATACGTACGTGTGATCATGAGTATTTCGGGGTTCTATATCGTCAGCTGATAGAGTCCTTGACTTAACATGATTTTCATTGAGCTTCTCCAAAACAACTTTAGCTGCACTTGGGTCTCGATTGTTTTGCAATTTGTTTTTTTTCTTCGTCTTGTTTTTAATTACCGAATCATTTTCAACATGATTGGTTCCGTTATCGAAATTCAACATTTTCGCAATTTTTTTCTTTTTATTTAAATCCTTTTTCTGTTGTAGCGTCGATTCTCTTTCATGATCCTTCATTAAACTTAATGGCAGTTTTATTATGGCAGTCTGATCGTGTTTCAATTCGTTCAGAGTCTGATTTGACATAGATGATACCGAAATATTCGCAACGCTTGGGCTTTCAGCAGTAACTTCGGTGTCGATCCCATTATTGATAGAATTCATCATAGATTCTTCTAAATTAGGTAACCTTAGTTCATTGATATCGAATTGCATGTTTCGTTGACGCGATAACATTAGTGTAAAGTCTTCTGTCACTTCGGGATGCTGTCGCCTCATTGTCACAAAATTTCCAAAATTTTTTGTATCATCTTCAGCATTATCTTCTATGTTATTTAAATTTTCTTTATGATTGAATACATTTCCTGCTGGAAGCTCATAGGTACTATCATCATCTTCATTATGAGATTGATAGCTAGTACGATCGGCAATAGGTGTTGCGTCTTCATCTAAAGTTTGATCACCAGTATCATTCAGAGATTCATTTAAGTTTTGTAGCAGTGATAACTCTTCTGTATTGCTTTCTGCACTGCTCGATTCATCATCATACACTATTAATTGAGATGTGTTATTATTGACATCAGAAAGCTCTTCTTCTGGTTCGCTATCCCGCGATGGTATGGTATTATTAAATAACCAGCTCGGACCTTCCAACGGATCCTCTTCTTCCCAATTTCTAGTATTATTTTGCAACAATCTTGAATTTTCTATTATATTTGGAATTTTGTTAAGATCTTTATCAGAGATCTTGCTGTTTATTTTTACTTTGGGATCCCTTTTTGGTGTTTGCGCGTGCGTTTCATCTTCTTCGTTTAGATTAATAGATATACAGGTCTCTGGTATTACGACATTTCTTTCTGATGGATCATTAGACACATTGTCATTATTCTCCTGATTTTCAATGTCATCAACTCTGTTATCAATTATCTACAAAAATAATAATATTATATTAACAATTTAAGTATATAATATCCTTAAATAGAAGGTAAGAACAAAGTACTTTATTAGAAATAACATTTTTTCACATTCATGAATAAACACTTACTCTTCTAATGTTAATAGTCTGAGAATCACGCAATAAATTGGATATATCTTTAAGTTGTATTGTAGGACTAGCTACATTAATATGTCTTGTGCTGTTTGTTGGAGTTTCATTAGACCATCTATTTCGCGATCGCAAATAAGATCCTGATATTCGCTTGGAATGATAATTTCTTCTTCTTTTTTTTTGTTCATCAGTCAATGTAAGTGCATCTAAATGTTAATAATTAATTGACCAAAAAATTCATCACGATTAAATAATTAAATAGATTATAGATTAATAATTGTGATTAATATTCTGTCATACCATTAACTCTAGATGAAGAGATTGTTAGTCTTTCTGGCATTCTACATGTAGTTCGATTATTCTCCTAAAATGATTGTATATTGCATATAAAAAATTTATATATATATATATATGTATATATGAAAAATGACATAAAATAAATATATACATACATATCTAAGTGGTGTAGATGGTAAAGAAACAGTAATTGATGATCTGTTCTCACTTATTTCTGGACTTCTATCAGAAGTAGTTGATTCTTGTATATCACTTAATCTTGATATATTTTCCATCTTAACTCGACTCAAATTAATTGTGGGCTTAGTAATAGTATGTCCACCTACCATTGGTTTTACTACACCTTTAGCTGGAGATTTTGTTGACAGTCTATTGGAAGATTCTTTTCCTGGAATATTCCATAAACCATGTTTTATAAAAGTATACAATACAGTATAAATAACATACTTCTAATAAATTATGTACATTAAGTTGCAAAATCCCCAAAATTTAGCAATATAATATGGTGAAATATTCCTTACTTCCATCTGCAGCAGACGACAGTCTCACAGTAGTATTGGAAACAGCAAGCTCTTGACACATAGAAATAGTACTTGTTATATAACCAGTCATGGTGAGTAACATTTTCAATATTTCTTTTGCGTTATTCTGTACATTAGCAATTACAGTCTAAAAAAAAAACAAATAATAAATATTAATAAATTTAAAAACTTTTGGGAAAAATTACAATTAAAAATCAGAACAAAAATAAAGCTAGAAAAGAATTAAGCCATACAATAGTTGTCCAAATTTTATAAAAAAGATATCTACATATAATATTAAATTTATATACAGGATGTCAAACCATAAATGTTCGAACAAATATTTCACAACTGATTAAAGTTACAAGAAAGTTTAATAAGAGAAATTAGCAGTTTTTAGTTCGCAATAAAGCGCATGTAAAAAAGCTTTTTACTCGTAATCTTTTCAAGTTATGAAAATCACCATCATTTTTTAAAATGGAAACTCCTATTTTTTGTTATATATTCTTATAGTCCTTCTTGACATGTTTTCAAAACACTATTAAATTATTTTTTTCATTAAGTATTTTTTGATTTATTTTATATCTTAATCTGACATATTATGCTAATATAAAATATAAAATATTTTGTAAAATATTTAGTTTTCGATAATTTTACTGTAATATTTTTATGTACAGAATGAGACAAATCAATTGGTTTTAAAGAAAAAGGAACAGTACATACTTTTTCTTAAAGACAATTATTTTCTTTATACCAATTGATTTGTCTCATTATTCTGTACATAGAAGTGTTACAATAAGATTATTGAAAACTGGATATTTTATATTTATATCAAAATATGACAGATTAAGATAAAAAATAAATTTAATTGCAAGATAATGAAAAAATACTTTGTTATAGTATTTTGAAAAGATCTTGAGAAAAGCTATAAAAATTAACTCAAACAGTTATGGATGGACACCCTGTATAGATTCATCAATAGCTTCTTCTTATAATATTTAGGTATGTTACTTTATCTAACTAATTTTTCTTCTTTGTTTTTTTTTATATTTTATAAGATTCTTTATCTTTTTACATTTGATTGGACTCAGTTTTACTTCCGTTTTAATAAGTAAGTTTGCATTCCATGCAATCATATTTCTACTTTTTAATTTTTAATATAAATGATGCTTACATTCCGTGTATTGCATACTACGTTCAATTGTTGAATCTCTGCAATTAGCTGAACATTCTGCGTAAATAATAATTGATTGTTTTGTTTTTCTTTTGAAAGCGCCTTTGCCAAGAAGTTATTGTTGCTCTTTAACTTTTCATATACTGAAAAAAAAAAACAACTGTATTAGTAAAATCATGCAGCAAAAATATAAAGTAAACAATCAATAGAGAATTTTAACTATCTTACATGGTCTATATGATCGTTCCTTGTAATGCTTCCCCAGGCATTGCCCTTTTTTGGTAAGCACACTGACTCTTTTAGCTTTCCGAATTTTTGGTATTTTCGGCATATTGTAATTAATTCTTTCATGCAACAAATATGCGCATGTATAGAAATAATGGTATAATATATACAAAGAAACTAGGTTTTTGGATTGACAGATTTATTTGGAAAATTTTACCTTATACATTTTGATATTTTATATCTGTCCTGTGTATGGAGAGAAAGATTATCAAATAAAATAAATTTTCTTCATTATAGCGTTATATAAAATATTATTCATTATAGTACTTTAACATGCAATATTAATATTAGTAATAATGCAAATATATACCTCTGGTATTACATATCTCAATTTCCTATACAGAGTTTATTAGAGATTTTATTCTCTCCTTTCCGTCCAGTCAAATGTTTATAATATTTTTATTTGTAGTAACCGTTGTTTAAATTTATATCTTTGAACACTGCATCATCACATACTAACTTGCCAGTAATGTTCGTTATCGTTCCGCCATTCCAAGAGAAGCAGAAAGAGAACGTGTTGAAACATGAGAATCTGAAACCTGAAGTTGATTCTCTCGAAATTGAAAAACTGTACTTGGCGGCACGACGTTTAGAGATATTTTTTATACCATAGTTGGTCACTATGCCAAAGATAAAACCATAGATATAAACGATCTTCTTCTTCTTCTTCTTCGTATTGGCTAAAAGACCTCCAAGCGGATTCGTCCATACACCATCAACTAGACTTATAAACGATCTGTTTATCTCTCAAGGCTCTTGCACAATGCTAGATGATAGTAGAGTCCTAAATAATCAGAGAAGGGACAATGGACAATAGCGTCTCGCTTGCTGATCGCCATGTTTGTCCCGTAGTGAATCCTACGTGCAAACTAAACGCAATCGGCGTACCGTATATGAGAAAAAAGTATATTTGTAATGTTATTTTCTAAAAAAAAATATTTGAAAATCTCTGAGACATTTTAGATTTACAAATGGACAGCTGGGGGCCCAACATGGCGATCATAGGGAGCATAGAGGGAGTAAAGCCCGTATCAACTACGCATTGAAGATTGAGATTGAAGAATGAAGATTGAAATTTGACCAATCAGAATAAAGAAATTTTAGTCCTTTTTGTTCTGATTAGTCAAATTTTAATCTCAATCTTCAATGCGTAGTCTGGGGGTCGACTGTGTATCTTTGAAACAAAGTGAAACATACAAAAATGAACAAATTTATTAGATTTTTACAAGTGAAATCGTAGATACTCTAGTGAATTTACTTACTTTTGTAATTTTCACATCGTTTGAAGATACATAATCAATCCCCTGATACGGGCTTAAAGCCCGTATCAGATTACGCATTGAAGATTGAGATTGAAGAATGAAGATTGAAATTTGACCAATCAGAATAAAGAAATTTTAGTCCTTTTTGTTCTGATTAGTCAAATTTTAATCTCAATCTTCAATGCGTAGTCTGGGGGTCGACTGTGTATCTTTGAAACAAAGTGAAAATTACAAAAGTGAACAAATTTACTAGATTTTTACAAGTGAAATCGTAGATACTCTAGTGAATTTACTTACTTTTGTAATTTTCACATCGTTTGAAGATACATAATCAATCCCCTGATACGGGCTTAAAGCCCGTATCAGATTACGCATTGAAGATTGAGATTTAAGATTGAAGATTGAAATTTGACCAATCAGGACAAAGAAATTTTAGTTCCTTTTTTTCTGATTAGTCAAATTCTAACCTTTAATCTTCAATTTTCGTATTCTGATACGGGCTTAACGCTATTCCGCTGCATAGGTTCGCACCTTGATACGGGTTTTACTCCTATTCCTAATATTTTCTCTATTATGCGCAGGGCCTCAAAGCGGGGAGCACACACTTTTGCATAAACGCATAATCATAAGCATAAGAAATTTGATTGGTCAATTTCCTTATGTATAAGGAAATGGACCAATCAAATTCCTTATGCAAAAGTGTGTGTTCCCCGCTTTAGGCCGATATTACATTTATCGTACGACAAACTTTTTAAGCATATTGATTGGCTGCAAAATAGAAACTTTCTGGTGTCTCTAGAAAGTTTCTATTTTGCAGCCAATCAATATGCTTAAAAAGTTTGTCGTACAACAAACTTTTTAAGCGCATTGATTAGCTAATTTCTAGAGACTCAAGAAAGTTTCTATTTTGCAGCCAATCAATATGCTTAAAAAGTTTGTCGTACGACAAATGTAATATCGGCCTTAAGCGTTAAAGATGCCGCTTGTAAAGGTTAGGAAATCTGTCAATTATTGATATATCGCCGACAATAAACGCAAGTTTGTGTCGACAATTTGCACGTCTCCAGCCCCAGATAATCCTCGATGCCGAGGAGGGGATTGCTGACGGACAGCGGTGCATCGCTGTGCGAGAAGACGATCTGTCCGTTGCCGGAGGAACTAAGTGTAATAACCAATAATGTCAAATGCAAACTATGCAACCTCGTCTTCGCGAATGTGTCGCGTTATAGATTGCACGATCTCAAGGTGCACCAACGTAAGAAATTGGATAAAGTCGCAAAGGAGAACGTACGCTATCACTGCCCGGTACAGTCTTGTGTTTACGCCATCAATTCTCAGAGATATTTTAGCAGCATGAAATATTTGAAGCAAGTACGTACCGTGTATATTTTAATAATTGCTTAATGAAAAAAATAATTGTGTGAGATTATTATATAAAAAAATAATAATAATATTGAATCATCTCCCCAGCATTATCTGAAAGTTCACGCGGACAAGAATTATGCGTGCGATCGCTGTGGTAAAAGTTTCTCCATTGAATCCGCCAAGGAAGGACACACGAGGGTCTGCGGCATAGAGTTTAAGTGTTCCTGCTCAAAGATTTATACTACATATGAAGCACTGCTTACGCATGCGAAGCGATCTTCACATATCATAATAGAAAAATACAAAAATTCCTTAAAGTATATTTAGTCGTTATATATTTTCAGCTTGATTACTGTGGTACTGATCGATAAAAAGTTTAATCAATATTTTTAATGTCTTTGCAGACATAGCAACTCCAAGACAATACAGATTGTCTTACCAAGCAAAATTATGCCAAGCAAACCTGTGGCGATACTACCCAGTCCAGATAAATCTGAGAGAGATGGCAGAAATATTAATACTACAGGGAAAAGTACATGTGACATCAGCGTACAGACGGATGATTACAAAAGAAGCAGAAAGTTATTAAGCCCATTAAAACTTAATAATAATAACTCGCATTGTAATACAAAACGCCGAATATCCAAGCAAACACAGACTAATAGCTTGACCAAAGAAAAGAACTTTGGAAAATCAATGGAAACGCAAACGACCCAGGAGTTGCAAGCAAACAGAGAGTCGGCAAAGATATATAATCTCGGAAAGAAATATCGTCGCGCATTATCGAAACAATCGGAACACGTGTTGCTTAAAGAAGACCTTAATCTCGGTGATAATTTTGCATCGGCGAATTTATTTAGTCCGCTGCCGCTTTGCCACGATGTAGGTTTGCAAGATTTTTGGGAGAAGAATACGTCAGGCACACAAACGATACCAGAAAAGGATATGTTTGAAGCATTTAATGATAACGTAACTCAGACAGAATTTGAGACACTCTATGAGCATAGCCATAATCCTTTAATACAGTGTGTATCAAAGAACACTGTGGCTCTGATGACGTTGCCTTACGTCGAAGATGCGTCGACAGTTGTCGAAGGATATCCTTTCGCTTCGACTGACGGTATGTCTCGAACAGATCCTATGCTAACTGCGAAAACTTTCGATGATAGATTTAGCAGCATAGAAACGCAAACCGAACAAGCCTTTTCCCCTTCGTACTTCTATTCTGAATCTTTATCAAGATCATTTACCTTAAGTTCGAATATCGAAACTCAAACTACGGATAATTTGGATAACATGGAGCAACTGTTGTACAGTAATACATATACTCAGACTTGCAACGAAATGCTGTCTTCTGACTTAGGACTGTCTAATATACAAACTCAGACCGCTTGGTCGCACGACGATACCACAGTTTCTACCGAGACCCAAACAAAGTCTTTGATTTGCGAGAGTGGTTGTAACATTCCCGTAGGGACCTGTAGATCCTGGCTAAACACACAAATAAGTCACACTGAGACACAGACTGATTTACTTAATATTTTCGAAGAATTTCAATAAGTTAATTATATCATTTTTACTGACTCTCATTATTCATATTATTTACTTTCTCACTTCGGCACTTAATTCAGTTTTTGTACAATCTTTATCTATGTTATTTGTTTTCTCGGACTTGCATTGTAGATATAAAGTTGTTTTCAAATAATTTTGATGATTATTTTATCGTGTGTTTTATGATCGTCATTGCCACCTATTATGCATTCATCTGCTACAATATATTAAAAAAACATCCATTTAAAATTTTTTTATTAATATATATATTAATAATTAATAAGATTTAATATATCAAGAAAGAAATCTCTTAGATTTTTCAGGATTTCTTCTAACATGGGCAATCATATATTTATATCTCTTAACTTTTTTATTTGAAGCTTTTTATTTAAAATGCTAAATAAAATAGTTAATGAAGTATCATAAATGTTTCTTATCTGCAATTGTACATATGTGTGTGTGTGTATATTGTTATTCAACTCCTTTTAATACCAAAGTACATATATGCATTTTGCATACACTCAAACATACCTTGCGTGTCTGCACAATACACATGTATCGATTAAAAAATAAATATCGTACTGACAATATATACATGTTATCGCGTAATCTGTAACTTATTGATAAATTTATGGTCTGGAATCAAACTAACTGTACATCTGTTTCGTATTTCTATTTAAAGCCTCATGTACATACACAGTAAGAGAGTCACTTGTCAAAAATATATTTTGGCTTTTATATCGTGCGCTGTATTGCATAATGCATGCAAAAGATCACTTTTAGCATTCTGTCAGCTTCTGCTGTGATAATATCACGGAGATTTCGAGTATCTTTCAAATCCACTTTTTTTTCGTATTTACGTACAATATACAACTAAAAAAATATATATGTTTCTTTAATTATGAGAAAATTCGCTGATAACAGTGTTATCTGCATTTTTGCATCGTCATGGTACCGAGTTAGTAAATATTCTTGCACAAACTATCACGAACAGAAATACAAAAAAATATAACAAATACTTCATAAACAATATATATATTTATATATTCGGATCAAAAGTGATCTTGCATTAGAATATTCGTATGGACGACAGCAACAAAGATGGTAATTTAAAATTCTGCGACAAACACACAGATAACAACAAATAATCGAGTGATGAGTAACGTGTTTCGTTGCGTTCGCAACGTTTGCTGCACAATGTATCATGTTAAACCTGTCAGTATAAGGATTAACTAGCATCAGTAAGCAGCAAAATTATTACAATTGATGGAGTATATGAAAAAATGATAAAGTGGGATATATATATAGAAAGAGAGAGAGAGAGAGTTATACTGCGGGACCAGTAGCATTGTCCTCATCGGAATCGTGTAAAAAGTCTTTGGTCCAATCTTCTATCCTATCTATATTTTCAAGAGTCGATGCAAGAACTCTCAGGTTATCCACACCGGACATTAACTGTCTGTAAAAAGAAAAAAAGAAAAGAAAAAAAGATTCACTCGAATTTTTCATAGAAGCAGTTGCAAATTTTATATAGATCTTTATTAAAGTTGTAGATAGTATTTTCTTCTGTATATTACAGATTATCTAAGAATTACTAAATTAAATAATTCTTTACCTAAGAGATACTTCGGCCGACGATGCAGCCGCGAATAGATCATGGGCGAGCCTTTTCACAGTGCGATTCGTGTTAGCAATACCAGTATTCGACTCGCCTTGTCCAGCAGTCGAGGTGCCAGCTCGAAGTTGATCATTTTCCAATTGTAGTAGAGATATTTCTGCCTAAATTAAGCAATTCATACAGGTTAATATGTTAATTTTACATTTTATCAAACTGTGCATATGCGTATATTTAAATACTAACCGTCAAAGCTTTAATTTTCTTTTTCAGCGATGTGACAGTGCTTTCAGCATTAACTGCTCGCTTCTGATATAATATAAATAATGTTAGAAATATAAATATATATATATATATACATATATATACAGTTTTTATACTTACCGTACTTCGTTTTAAATTATCTTCGACTTGTTCCATCGCCTTTTCCAAGTGCGCTGTTTCCTCATGCTCAACTTCTCTCTTAGATAGTAGTTCTGCCTCCAATAAACGAATTCTGCAATTGACATGCGATAATTTTTAATTAATGATAGTATACGATGATGGTCAATAAGCTAAAAACTATTCCAGCAAGCTGCAATCACCTTTCAGTCTTTTCGCTTATTTGCCTTCGAGCTGTCTCTAATTGCTGATGCAACCTTTCGTTTTCGAGTAAAAGCTGCAATATATACACATATATTATTTTATTTTTTTCCATATATTCTTATCTTTATTAGATCCCTCTGCTAGAAACATTCTTACCCTTCTTTCTATAGATTCTGCCATACTCGCACCGGTAGGTTCTGGATCTGCAGACCTATTATATATAGGTCCGTCGCTTAAAAAGTCTGGTAGAGATTTATGGACACTCGTTTCACTTCCTGGCAGATTACCATCTCGTGTAGTCGCATTTACATTGGGATTAGATTCGGCAAAGGGTAATGGTAAATCAAATGGAAATCCTGGATAAAAAATATCTGTTATCTTGGTGAACTTTGTAGAAATATAATTTAAAACACGAGATTGTATGTATACATATGCAGGTACCTCTGTGTTCGGGGCGAGGAAGATAGGATGTACTTTCGTCAAGCCTGTCTCCAAATACAGGCAAATCCAAGTGATTCGAGTGCATCGCATTCGACGCAGAATGATCTCTGTGCGTTGAGGCTTTGTGCAGCGTATCGGTGAGATCGAACGATCGTAGGTCGTCGCCAAAGATTTCAGAATCATTCTTCTTGGTCTCGTTTCGCAATCGGGATTGCCTCTGCTCCACGCTGTTCAACGCAAAATCTGGTAGATTATCTACGTCGGGCAATACCGGCAGATCGGCTTCGTGATTCAGATAACACTGTTCAATGACCAGGTGATCCTGTACGAAATCCGGCAGCTCCGTCGGGTTTCGGCCCGAATAAACGCCGCTGCTGGCGTTGTCTTTATCGAAAACGCTGCCGGGACTCGACGTGGGGGACGTGTAGACCTTGGGCCGTGCCCCGGTATTATGATAGTTGATTTGCTGAGTGCCGTTCTTCAAGAAAGCCTTGAAACTGAAGGGATTGCTGTCGCGACGCGACGACGTATCCTGACCTAAGCAAATAATCGTTTTCAGATCGTTCTCTTGTCAGTTATGAAACAATTCACAATTTAAGCGTATGAAATGATAATAAAATATACAGCAGGCTCGATGAACTTTGTAATTCATGTATCATTGAAATCTACCTCACACAACCCAAATATACAATGAATCCTAACCTGTCGCCTGCTCGACAGGTTGACTCCTGGAGTTGGAGCTGTTGGACGTCGGTGACATACGATTGTTCCTGGAGGGATCTCGGCAACGAACGCTCATCTTCCCTTCATCGGACATTGACGAGGACGTCAAGCGAGCAATATCGTTCTTGCATCGCGCTGCCTCGTTATCATCGGCCGTTGTCAAATCGTCCTCGTCGGACGACGAGGAACACAAGTGGTGCATTAACAACGATCTAACGTACGAATCGTCAGTTATTTTACGATTTGCCATAACGATTCGTCGACCGAACCATTCACTGCTCCCTAAACTTGACCTCGCCGGAGAAGAGAGGTGGTCCACGCTTGTCACGTCTGTCACTGTCTGTCATCCGTCTATCCGCTTCTGTCACTGTGAACAGTGTGAACACTGCTGATCGCGTCAGGTAAGGTTGGCTCGATACTCTACATTGGGTGCGTTCAAGAGACACAACCGTTGAGTAGCAATCGAACGTGATTGGTTCTTACTTCTAGAACCAACAAATCAACGCCGAGTGTTGACAAGACGATGCTCAACAATTGTGTTCCTCAACGCGCCCATTGACATAAATAAATATAGACTGCGCACATATACATTTACCATTTTAATCTGTATTTTTTAAACTTGAAGCTAAATATTATATATATATATATATATATATATATATATATATATATATATATATATATATATAATATATATTTAAGAGATTTTTGAAGAGAAAAAAGGAAAGAAGATACACAAGGAATACAGCAAAAGGTGTAATGGAATGACCGGAGTGTCATCTTGTCACTTTGCTCGTTTGACATATATATATGTCATATATGTATTATATGCGCAGAAATCTCTCTTTTGCGTTCGTTTAATACAATTTAATTTGATTGTCAATGTTTTGCTGTGTGTGATGTATTTCACAAGAACGCATGATTGGCATTCCGTTTGTCAAATTGAGAGAAGGTTATCATGGATTGAGTCTTCTGCGCGTTATTGAAAGTTTGTCAACAAACGTATTCAAATTCCTTCGAGTTTGACATTCGCCGATCATATCGCCCGTGCTTAGATAGCTGTTATCAATTCTTTGTCACAGTGGAAAAATGGTAAATGTTTATATTTATTTCTGTTGAAGATATGATTGTGATATAAATAATAATTTATTATTTATAATAAAAAAGTCTGCCCTAATAAAAATAATATATAAGAAAAATATGTGAAAGAAATACAGAATAATTAACATGCAGTTGTTTTGTCTCCATTTTAGTCTAATATTTATTGCATCTGTTGTAAACAATTGTCCAATGACAATCACAAAGATATATTGGATGACAAATTGTTGATCAAGTCAAAGGAAACTAATACGAATGAGGAATTTCATAAATATATGATATTGAAAGATGCTATCGAATTAATTACTGGCTATACGGTGAATATCGTATAATAATTTATACGCAATATATCATATGTGTGTTTGTATAATAATTTTATTTATTATGTTTTTCTTTTCCATTTTCAGATATCAAAGATAGATGATGCATTATTGTGCGAAATATGTTTTCAAAAGGTAGAATCTTATATAAAATTTCGATCTCAACTTGTCGCATCATTTGAAAGAGCCAATGATACCCAAGTTTCAGATCCTATTTTGCCAAGTTCCAAAAATATGAAAATTACAGAAACTTCAAAAACTCAAATTTCTGACACAGGTTTGTTTATAATAATTACACTATTGTACAGATATATATACAGTGTTAACAGCGATTAAATTTTAGGATTAGAAGTATTCAAAGAGAAGATAACAAATATGTGTGAGAATAATGTTCTTACAAAATGCAGCGATGTATCAAGCAGCGGATCTGAGATTAATGATTCCTTATGTTACTCTAATGTATTGCCAAACTTTCAATCTTTTGCTGACAACATTTCTGATTCCGTTGATGATTTTGATGATAATTCAAATATTGATATATCTTATCCAAAGATCCAGAAAAGCGATATAGAATCAGATGTAAATGTGTTTTCTGGTGAAGACAACAACGGAATATTAGAATTAGCTATCCGATATAAACATAATGATCCTATCAATACTAGTTTAACTGAATCTGAGGAAGATTACGATTATGGACCAAATGTAAAAAAATATAAGATTTTAAGTTTCTAATCAAATTCTGTTTCTTAATTCTTGCTTTAAATTAATATTGTATATAATTGGTATAATATATGTGTGCCAAAGGGTGTATATGTATATATATGTAATATATTTAATAATATAAGTATTTCTCTGCAATAGTTTGTCTTTATTTATTTTCTTAACATACATATATATATATCTCATAATTCTTTTAAATTAAAAGAGATTGATAACAAATATATATTAATAAATAGTGTAAACTCTATATTGTAGCTACTCATAAAAGTTATTTATATTAAAGAATAAAAAGGAATGTATAAATTTTTTACAATAATATTGATATTTCAATATAATAACAATTGTATTATTGTTAGGATTAACCAATTAGCTCAATATATGAGAGAAATCGGAGGATTAAATTTAAATCTGCTAAATGACAGGCGATTACTCTAATATTGAGCACTTCGTTAAATATTTATTCTTGTATTCAATGTGTTATCACATTCTGTAAAAAATTATGCATAACATTGAAAAATTGACCCTCCTAAGCAACTGGCCCATTAGCTCAGTTGGTTAGAGCGTCGTGCTAATAACGCGAAGGTCGCGGGTTCGATCCCCTCATGGGCCAAACTTTTTGTTTTTAACTCAATTTATATAATTAGTTAAACAGTTAAAGGTTAAGTTAAAAAATTGAAAAGTTATAAAAGTTAATAACTTTTAAGTTAACTTATTGTTAGTTAATTAGTTATTTTTAATGTTAACTTATTAATTTTTTTATACAAGTTATAATAAAATAATTCATCAATATTAAATTCATGTGAAAGTGGTTGATTATAATGCGAATATTTCATTTATTGTACAATAAATTTATCGGATGTGTCGATTCGCCGTTGGATAGAGAATTAACTTTTAACTTTAATGAATTAATCATTCTTGAACTTAACTTTAATTGATAATGAATTACTTTTTATTTAAGTAACTTTTAATGTAAACTTAGTTAATTTTTGGGTCATTAATTTTAAACCTAACTTTATTGTCAGAAAAAAAAAATTATCTTACAAAACCCTATATTTTGTCCAATTGAAAATGATTGCCTTTTGCTTCACCTTTAGCATCGAAATTAGCGATCTAATATGCTATATAAAAGTCTGTGGTCATAAGTACACATAAGTACAATTTATGTGTCTATTTTAAATTCAAATAAAAAATTATCTTATAAGAAAAAGTGTATTTTTTTTAATTAAAAAAATTTAGGAATAATATAATCAAAATGTTGATCCGTCCAAGCAATTGGCCCATTAGCTCAGTTGGTTAGAGCGTCGTGCTAATAACGCGAAGGTCGCGGGTTCGATCCCCTCATGGGCCAAATTTTTTGTTCTAAATAAATAACATAAAAGCTATAACCAGGTATCTAACAAAAAGGTACTTAACCAAATATTAATTATTATTTTATATATATACCATTAATTATTATTATATATATATACCATTTATAAATAATAATATAAATAAATCTTTTTAGAATTAAGAGCGAAACAAAATTTTCTGTTCGATGTATATATTTATGTAATTTATTTTGAGAATCTTTAATGTGTCAGTGTGTATTGTAATGCACATTTGTTTTATTATTGGTTAAAAGTAATTATGGTTATATTTTGATCATGTAATTGAACGTGAGGTTCTTCAATGGCATCTTTTCGGACCAAGTTCCAAATTTTCGGTCTACTCGTACCAGACGTAAGATTTTATCTTGACTAATATTTGTGCAGATAAATATAGACAGCACTTTTGTTAAACATAATTTATTCTTAGAAGAATAAATATAATCCCTTCTTGCGGCAACAAGCATGGCATTGCGCCAGGCCTGTCTTGTGCTCGAAGAAAAATATTAACGAGGATCGTTACGACGACGATAAACAACCAGCACCAGCTATATCGAAGGGTTCCGAATGTTATGGTAAAAATTTAATAAAAGATTTATCGAATAGTAATAGGATATTTATAGGATTTATGGAATATTAATTTTAGAAATCTAAAAAGTTCCTAATGGAAATTGGGAATTTGTCTCTTATTTTAATATAATTGCTACATTATCCTGACAGGAAAGAGAAAGAAAATGCGCTTTTTGAATTTCCGAAGGATATTATCGACAAAAACAGAGAAGCGGTCAAGGATTATTAATCGCAAGACGCAAAAACTTCTGGAACAAAAGTTGACGTTTTGGGAATACGTGTTTGGTCCCAAAAAATCCTTGTCGGATCTTTATCGGCTAACTCAGAAGCAAGCGCATCGCAAGGGGAATTTGCGAAATCAGGCCACAACCGGGAACATAGTGATCAACACCGAACAGGTTAGATCTTCGAAAAATCCGAAGAACTTGGAGCCGCAATCGTCATCGATGTACAAAGTGCCTAGAGCCGTATTGTTGAACAGGATGATAATAGATGATTTCTACGAGGTACCAAAGAATATTTAATTGACATTTTCGTCAATGCTATCCTCTCGAGATCAGTGTCATCAATATATATTTTCTAAATGCGATTTCTAAAGACATACTGTATTATATGTTTAAATTTTTATTGTTTTCTTAATTATTATAGAAGAATAATAATTGCGAGGGTAAAACGATAACATTCACAATGATCAAAAAACCGTATGATGAAATGAAACCGCCTTCGAATTTTCGAAGGGTCATCGATCTTCGGAAGGACGTCAGATCGGAAAATAATGACGAATCGGTGCCTCAAATGTTGACACAGATAAGTGCGGCCAAAGCTCGCGATTTTACGGCAAAAATATCGAATCAAGCAATGAAACAAAAAAAACCGCGAAGACACTCGAGATTTGAACAATTAGAAATTTTAATGAACGAAAAAATATCCGAATTTAAACGTGCGTCACAAATAAATCCGGACTCTGAAAATTCCAATAGATAAGAAAACGAATAATAGTTATGGTTAATTATACAACAGTACCATACAGCACCGAAAGATTGCAAAAACGTTGCATAGATCTTACATTGAAACATTGTAATATTGCATAGAAGTTGCGAAATGTTTCTGCAATGTTACTGCAAGCCTGCGGCAACGTTGAAATGTCCGCCCTCAGAAATATTTCAATGTAAGACTACAGTAATGTTACGGTGCAATGTATTTGTAATATTTAAATACATTGTTACAAATGTGCAAAACGCTTCAAATTTAATACATAAAGTTTGAGAACATATAAAAACATCCAAGAGAGATAAGAAAAAAGATTGTGAATTTACGCAATTACAACGAGTTTTTTCTCGTCTCTCTTGGATGTCTTTATGTATTCTCCAAGTTTATCTATTAAAATTGAAGCATTTTGCATATTAAAAAATTATTATCAAATTTTTTCTTTTATATAAAAATGGGAACTATTAAACAATTTTCTGTTATCTAATTAACATCGCTATTTTATAAATTATCTACAAGTTTAAGAAATTGATAATTATTAAATAATTTAATTCATAAAAATTAAAATTTTATATAAATATTAAACTCCATATCTTAAGTAGACAATAAACGGATAATTTTAACTTTTTTCGGATAATTATTGTATTTGTCCGATTTCTGAATACTCATTCAATATCTGAATTTCCTGTGTTGGGATTGTAACAGACAAATTAATCTGATAAAAATAGTTATTATATAGTATTATATAGTTATTATAATAGTTATTATTATACCTTTAATATTATTAACCGCTTTTTGCAAGCTTTACATAACCATCGTGATTAAAACTTAAATACGGGATAGATAACGCAACGCGCGCCGCATAGTGGTAAACGAACGAAGTAGCGATTATAAAAACTGTCTTTTGTAATGT
Source organism: Polyergus mexicanus (assembly GCF_030449975.1). Taxonomy (NCBI): domain Eukaryota; kingdom Metazoa; phylum Arthropoda; class Insecta; order Hymenoptera; family Formicidae; genus Polyergus; species Polyergus mexicanus. Next base: position 11,978,263 of record NW_027223323.1, read on the forward strand.
TTTTGAAATGTTGCTGTAACATTCTCATAAAATATTACAATTCCATATTCCAATAATGTCTCAACAATATTTCATTGCAACTTGCAAGATTGTAACATTGCTGCAATGTAATTGCAATGTTCTATGCTGTATAGGGTTAAACAGATAAAAACGGCATATAACGCTTTCGTAAATTCTTCTCTTTCTCTTTTTTGCGGCGTATACAGGGTGTCCGGTAAAGATTGCGCCAACGCTCGTGAGCGGGTAGAGCACAGTAAACAATAGAAAAGTAACATTTTTTTCTATAACACTTAATAAAGGAATTATTATTGAGTGAAGTTTGCCTAAAGTGTTCGTCGCTGCATACTATCAGGTGTGCGGCTCAACGACGTGCGCCCGATTAAATATCGGCGCTGATTGGCCAGATTTTACTCGATAATAGCTCCTTTTTGACTCGGTTTGACCCATTTCTACCTACATGTTTCGTTTGGTTAGGTTAGGTTAGGTTATATATATAATATATATTAAATTATATATATATATATATATATGTATATAATTAAATATATATATTTTTTTTCGTATACCTAGAATAAAATAATTATAAGCATATATTTCAATATCGAAAGAAAAAGGAAGAAGAATGAAAATTGGAAGAAAAATCGTGCGAAAAATGCAGGTGATATTGTAAAAGAATCTACATTATCGATCGTACCCCTGAGCTGTCGGTAACTGTGTGTCCGAGATACACATACTCGCCGCCAGGTGGCTCAATGGCAGCTGCGAGCGGGTCGTTGCGTCAGTTCGTCCATTCGGCGCGATAAAAAAAAATTGTCATTTTCCATATTTTATCATTATTTGTGAAGAAAAGAGACTCGCGCGCAACGAGTGCGCACGTTCACCCGTTGTTGCGAGCACACACACACAAGTGGTGGAAAAACGATCTCTTTCTCATTTCATTATCACTGAAACAGTTTGCTGACCGGACATAACCGCTGCATCGATCCGATATAGCCTGCTCGCCCGTCTATCCTATTTGTCCAGCGGCGTAGATGGTAAGAGGTTATGTTGACACTGTCAGCTTGCATCGCGTGATCCTTGGCGATTCGCGATTGCTCGGTGTGAGGTGAGTAAACAGATTGCACGTGCAGCTTAAGACTGTGGTTTTCAGCCACAGAAGCGATCGTCGAGAACGTGATCGATAAGAAAAATGGAGCGCGCTCTGATAAACGCAACGACAATTGCACGTGCAACGCCCGGGCTCCCGGAGCGAAGCTACTTCTCGCCGTGAGAAAAAAAATAATGCTCTGTCGAATGTCGTTGTCGCTCCTGGGCTTCCTCCGCAGTGCTGGCCACGGGGTGGACCATCAATGTCTTGCAGAGGAGCCGCCGCCATCGTCGCTTGCACGTCGGGACGACGCAGTCGGGAGAAAATCGGCTCTGAGGGAACGGAATGCGTGCCCTCCGACACGCTCTTTGCCCCGTCGAAGACGGAGGGGGTCGAGAAGAAGGATAGAAGAATTAGGAAAAACGAAGCTTGGCACCAAACGACAATCACCAAAAGCACCGACGTCGTCGAGACGGTAGCCGATTTTGAGAAATGGCTGAAGATGCGCAGTACGGAACCATCAGCGTCGTCGAGCATGGATCTGGACGCGGCCAAGGTGGTGGAGGGCGTGGACCGGTATCTGGGCGAGGAAGTGCTGTCGCATGGTTACTTTCTAAGCAAGGATCCGTATGGTTTGTCCATTGACATCGATCTGGCCGACCCCAAGAAGCTCAATCTATCATCAAGCTATGATCCGATACTGCAGGATCTGACGCAGAGTGAGAATCGATTACTAGAACCTCCCTGTGAGAAGGTCGTCGATGAATTCATGCTGCCAGAATTTCAATTGGATCATCTGGATCCTCTGGCAGCGCTCTCATCGGATGACATGATGGTAGCCGGTGAGATCCTACCATCCACCAGCAGTCAACCAATACTAAATCAAATAGAGAACCAAGACGTTGAACAAATTACTCCAAAAATGGAAGTTTTAGAACGAAATACTGAAGTACCTTGTGAAAAATCTACGCAGGTTGTTCTCAACGAAATACCAGTGAATTTAGAAGTCATGAACAAGATGGAGGATATAAAATCAGAGCAGGAAACTACGATACAATGTGCGAGAATCCCTCCGGAACTTTTTATCGAGGCGTTATCATCGATGGAGGAAAACTCACCAAATTCCATAGAAACAGATACTCAAAATAGCATAATAGAACAATTGAAATCGAAGACTAGAATGAAACTTGAACCGCGTATTATTAAAAAGCGTCGGCAGATGACGGAACGATTGGAGAAAAAGCTTGATAAGCACATCAATGGAAAGAGTCTCACCGATACGGATTCGCAGGATAGCGTAATGGCTGTTGTTGCCATATCTACTGATAAAATATCCAACACGACGCAGATTGTCATCAACACTGGTACGGAGAAGCAAATCTATCAGGGCAAGACTTCGGAGCTGATCGAAGCAACAGGAAATTTTCCAAAATTGCCCAAGATAGATACTTCTGCCACAATCTGGAACGGTAACATCGAGTATAATGTTGATAATAATCCAAGTAACTCGTATGAAATTGTCATATCCAATGCGCTGGAGGAACTAGGCATCACCGATGACAGTTTGCAACCTGTAAGCGTTACCGAACACGACAAGGTATGGCTCTGTCCACGGACCGGTTGCAACAGGCAATTTGGCAGACTGTATACTTTGAAAGGTCACTTGTTGGCTCATTATGGAGTTAGGCCGTTTAAGGTATGTTGAAAAGTATCATATATTTATCTTTATTCTTTAATCTCTCTTTTCGTATTGATATAAATATATAGTATAATTTTCACAATTATTTGAATGAAATTGAACAAAATATTTTTGTAAACAATTTCTTAGTATTGCTCGGCATAACTGTCTTTTCCTTTCTAATCATCTTTATCGATTACGCTATTTTTGTAGTGCGATTTCGAAGGCTGCACTTGGGCCTTTTATTCCGAATTCAAATTAAAAAGACATAAGGAGACACATCTGAAGCGCAAGGATCATGTGTGTCAAGTGGAGGGTTGCAACCGTCGTTTCACCACTGTCTACAATCTGTGGAGTCACGAGAAATTGCATAGTCGTCCAAACCGGATTGTTTGCCAGGTACCGAATTGTGGCGAAAAATTTCAGACGAAGCGGGCACTGGAACTGCACATGAAATCGCATGATCAACGCCACGCTCCTTATGTTTGCCAACACGAAGGTTGCGGCAAGCGTTACTACAGCAGTAACGCGTTGACGTCGCATCAGCGATCGCATAGCTATAAAGAAGTAGACATCAAGTGCTCGTGGCCGGGCTGCGGGAAAGTTTTCGATAAACCGTGTCGACTCAAGGCCCATACGCGCTCTCATACCGGCTGCAAACCTTACCATTGTACATTTCAGGATTGCAAATGGGCATTTTCATCGTCCAGCAAACTTAAGCGCCATCAGAAGAAGCATACCAATGAACGCAAATTCATGTGTGACGCACCGGATTGCGGTAAAGCTTTCATGCGCTCGGAACATTTAAAAGAACATCGGCTGACACATAAGGAAGGCCGCTTTTTCCAATGTTTTGTATGCGATGCCCGGTTCTCTGCCAAGAGCAGTCTATATGTGCACATTAAAAAGCATCAACAGACCAAAACGGATGTAAGTTTATCCGACAATGTGCTGACAGAATTCGGCTATACTTCTAGCGATCAGAAACGTGCAAGAACGGACGAATCTGATTGCTCGCGAGTGAAACCGATCATCAAACCGAAGCGAAAATCCACGGAACTAACGAATGCCATAGAAACTGTCACGAAGGAAGATGATCTCGAAAAGCCAGATACGATATGCGATATCGGTACGCATCCTCAGAATTCTCAGAATCAACTGGAATGGTTGTATCGTTGTCCGATAGAGATGTGTGATTATCTGATTGGAAACGAAGCGAGTCTACGCGAGCATCTACTGAAGATGCACGGTATACGTTGCGACGATTTGCTAGATAAACCATCTTCGAACGTTACCAATGCTGACTACATTCTATATGCAGTGCACGAGTCGCCCCCAACTTCGCCAACCGCCATCGAGGAAGAACAGATGGTTATGGTAACATCGTGCGACGCCGTTATCCTCGGCACCTCGTCATCAAGTGCGGATCGTCGATGTCTACCGGAACCGGAACCGCCACCTTTCAACACTTCACTTAAGAGCTCGGAATCGCTGCATACCGATGTCTGTGCCGAGGAAATTGACAAGGGAAATCTATCGACCAAGAAAGATCAGAGTTCTGCAAGGACAGATCTGACATATTCGGATTGGTCCAAGCTGAAGAAAAATGGCACACTGACGGATTCGATAGTGTCAAACACATCGGATGTTACATTAGGCATGAGTAGCGATTTGAGCGAGAATCTATTGCTCACGGAGGAACTACCATCGATGTACTATCAGGACGATGTGGCAGGTACGGAATATCAGGTGTTATTACTGGACTCGAGTCCGCTTGAGAGTGCCGTTAATCTGCGCGGTCTCGAATGACTTTCGTGATAAACGTGAGTGAGATTTGAATAATCGAATAACTTTTATGATAAACGAATGGTCGAATGACTGTAGTATGATCGTTTTGGACGACATGATTCTTGTTATTTTAAATGTATCTTAAAATTGACACGATCGTTCTAAACTATGTGATGTGTGATCATTATATTAAATATAGCTTTTTTAAAAATGGTGACTCTAATACGATCTGTGATCTAGGAGCTGGCCTCAGCCTGATATCCATTTGTATTATGCGGCTCATAATCGCTTTAAATCGTTATTTTATTAATAAATCGTTGATATTTTTCCATAAAAGTAATTACCTGCGTATTTTATTGTTATTGCTATCCGACGCGTGCTTTGAAATCATATATTGTTCACAAATAATTTACTATTTTTCGGCTTTCTTTTCTCTCTTTCAGCTTGTATTTTTTTTAATATACACGCATACATATATATATCCATAAGATCTCTCATACTCATTATTCGATATATAATTTAATGACACCATATCGTGTGAGATTTATTACAGTTTAATATCTTTTTTTAAACAGCGCTATATATTAAAAATTACCGTACGCAATAATATCAATTAAAAATTTACAGCACTTTGTAATAGTAACAATGGAAAAAAAAACATATAAAATGTACAAAAAGTATAGATGTGCATACACATTAAAGAGTAATTGTTCATCTTTTCACGTTTCATTCGTGAAGTTTATCTATATACATATCGATAATTGCGTCTGAAATAAGCATCGATATAATCAATTAACTTAAGTTTATTGATTCTTATAGTATAGCAATAAACCATAAGTTTGGCTAAACAGTCAAACTCTTGCATATGTGACTGAAACACATGAACATATTCTTGTATTCTAAAAACACAAATCTACTCATTCTAAATCAATATTGAAGATATATTAATATTATTCTGGAATGTATATGCATCTTTATATGCGTATTCTTCGTTGATTTCATTTACAATTGTGTTTAGATTTAACGATAATTCGTTTCATTAAAATTTTTAAATCTATGTAATCAATGCTAACGAAAATACTAGCAAACACGTTCGCGCAATATGAATATATATAATGTTTTTTGATTAATTCGATTAACAGCGCAATTAGCGCTGAATGCGAGGTGATTTTCATCATTTTCATTAAATATAAAAAGATGTGTTAACACAATATTTTCTAATTTTGCAAAAATGCGAGACGAATAATGTCATACATAGCGTTAAATATGAAATTGAAAATATCATATAATGTTTACATATAATTTGAATGTACAAAAAATGCTTGCATAATTGATAATGGCCTTTCTTAGCGAGACGTTCACATTTAGTGAAAGAAAATACATATATTTTCTATATATTTTGGATCTTTATCTTTTTTATGTAAATAGCAACTTTAATCACATGAAAAGTCTCAATGGTTATAATAACCGAGCATTTACCAATCCGGCTTCTACAAATATTGTTATTATAGAATCGTATGTTATTTGATATCACATAGTAACTATTATTTCTTAGGAATATCGCCGAAGAGAAAATTCACAGACTCATGCAAGGAATCACCTAAATCGGTTATATTACTCATCAAATACCCTGTTAATATCCTATTAATATTTTATTGTTTTTCTATGAGCAAAATAAATGAGCTCAAAAATCACTCGCGAGGATATTCTATTTACTCGAAGACGTAGCTACAGGAAGCATCAGTAGTAAAACTTTTCCTTGTCGAATACTAAGCTGTCCTACTATTCAGGGTCCCGTATCCAGGGTTAAAAGATACCGGATAGACGAGGATATATCTTTTATATAAATTTGTATTAACTAAACTACTTCCGGCCGTTTTTCCGGAAGCGGATTATCGTTCGTCATATTAGTCTGTGCGGGTTTGCCGAGTTTTTCGGCAATTTTGCGGTAGACGCGATTCTTGACATTCATTAGCATACAGGTGACGCAGTGCAACACTGTGACGAATGTGAAGCCGCCGGCACAAACGAGTAATGTCCGCGTCGGTCGCTTCCAATCGATAATTTTGTAAATGTAATGGTAACCATGCTTATCGAGTCCGCCGGCTATGTAGTAGATTGCCGAGAAGATCACATAAAGCACGGCAATCGACAGACACCACCAGAAATTCCGTAAACGGAATGGTATATTGGTAACTACAAAGTCGACCAGTATTAGCAAGCTATTGCACACATGCATCATAATGTTGAGCGGATCCAGCTGATGGATCTCCGGATTGTATACAGTGACCCAGTAGCAGATCGTCACACCGATTGCCAAGTTAGTCGTAACAACATACAAGAACCAGTACAGTCGCTCGGTGGACTCCAACTTAAGGCCGCAAGGATCAAAACCGGATATCTTCTGCAATCGCCATCGCTTCGACACGAGGATACCGCCAATCAACGCCTGCGTGAAGCCCAATAATATGTCCCAGTTGGTCAGATAAATCGGCCACTTTTCGTACTGGAATAGCGGTTTATAGCTGCCGAATTCGAACACCGAACAAATTACGAAGCTGGCCCACACGAGGAAGATGATCCAGCGGTAGAATAGATACCAAGTAGCCACATATGACTGACATTTTGGTTCTGTCAACACGCGTGCTTGTAGTGGCTCCTGTTTGCCTGCCTGACGCCACCTGCGTCCAATCTCATGGCACCAAAACTTGCTCACCATTGCGCGACGACCTGGAAAAATCGAAAATTACTTAATGTATATTAATTATTTAATGTCTATTTTATCATATTTTATTTTATTTTAATTCTCGGAAAAAAATCGTAGACTGTACTTTAAAATTCGTCGCGAGTAATTAAAAAAAAAGATCGGATATATTATTTAGGAAGAATATAAAAGTGCGTACTTTTTTTAGATAATTGAATATAAAGTGAAAGGGGACACGCGCGCGTTGCAAAAAAAACTCGAGAGCGGAATCGAAAATAAGCAACAGAGAACCACACGGTCGCAACGACACGCGACAAATAAGACCAATTTTAAATCTGTAAACGAGCAGATTGCGGTAATACCCTACGCGGAACAGAACGTTATCCAGTGATTTATGCCTTGATAATTTAATTATATGCCGCTCGTGCATTGCTTCGTTTCCTTTCAGATGCACGATCACGTGCGGAACGCGACTGTTTCCGGTTACCGTCAGCTTAACGCATTCAAGTGTGGAACGAAAAATCGCATCACGTAAAATTTTTTCCATGTATAATTTTCAATTATTAAATATGTATATATCATATTTCGTTAATATCCAATTTTATGCACACACATACGTATATATATATATATATATATTTTTTTTTTAAATTTTATTTAGAGATTTAAAGATATTTTCTCAGGCCTTTTAAATATTGCAATTTTTTTATTTGAATTAAAAGTTGTAAAAAGTTTAGATTTTTTGCTCAGTAAATTAAAATATTCTTCAAGGTGTGCGTATGGTTTATTGATTAAAAAACTATTGATCTCAGTGGATTATTTAAATATTTGCAAATATTGCAAATTTGACTGTACATTGGCAGCGTAATCAAATTCCATATTCGCAAAATAATATTTTGAGTCTCGAGAATATTTCAGTCACGCATTCTTCACGTAACTTACATAAGGAACATTGTAAAAGGAGCAACAATAAACGTCTCAAGGACGGCAATCCTGTAAACGAGAGCACCATTCTTGTGACAATCACGGAAAGACGACGATGAACGACGAGTCACGAGTATATACGATCCGAAAAGTGTCGAAAAGATATCCAACCGTAACTTGACCTAACCTAACTTTCGCCCATCAGCTGTAAGCGTGGTTACGCAATCCGATTCGCCACGTATGGGTATGAGTGTGTTCGGGGAGGCGCTAGCGCTACAGCCTCATTCTATTTTGCGAAAGTTGAACAAGGATAGAGTGCACTAATAGCGTCATCTCGAACGCACCTTATAAATCAGAAGCTGAATGCGCGAGCGCGCCAAGATACGATAGCCATATATCTTAAATATCTTAAATTTCGCGATATCCTCGAAGAATGATATATCATTTTAATTTATATAATAATTTACATATATATATATGTATGTGACGAGAACCGTTTTAGGAAGGTAACTCATATGGTTATACAGGGTGGCCCCGAACGTTCCAGCCAGACTTTGAGATCTTATAGGAAATTTAATTCTGAACAAAAAATTTTCTATAAACATGGGTCGAAAAATGCTTTCTGAAAAAGTTATGGCTCAAAAACCTCTGATGCAAAGAAAGAGCAAAAGGTGAAAAGAAAATGAAATAAAAAGAAAATGAAACTTAATAAATTTCTTGAAACAACGATAAAAATAAAAATCTTTTTCTTTTATGAAAATAAAATATTGTACATTTTTTTAAACTAAAATAGCATGCAATAGTAGAAAATGAATAAAGATGTGAGAAAACTGGCTGTTCTCAAAATGTCCCCCCTAGCTCCGATACACTTTCGGTATTGAGTAATGACCGATCTAGCCGCTTTACGGATTTCCTCCTGATTCAACTTTAATCGATCTAACAATAAGTAACAAAAGCACTTTTTGTACGTTTGAAACTGGTTATATCAAAATCTATGGAACGTACAACAATCATTTTGATCTCATTTGAAAGATAATTTAATTTTCTACAACTTTTGTTTCGATACTTTTTGTTAAAAGACACATTTTCCATGATATTTTTGAAAAAATGTGTAAAATAATTACGATTTCAGAGGTTTTTGAGCGATAACTTCTTAAGAAAGCATTTTTCCATCCATGTTTATACGAAATTTTTTGTTTAGAATTAAATTCCCTATAAGATCTCAAAGTCTGGCTGGAACATTCGGGGTGACCCTGTATATAACGCCTAATAACTATTTTTAATTACTTAGCTTATCAAATCTATCAATTTTTAGCAATGAAAATATCAAACAATTTTCTAATAATAAGCATAACGATCGACAGAAATTTCACGTAATTTTTTCCCCTCAGCCTACGTTTGTCTCACAGACATAATATATAATATACAAGACTGCTGATAGCGATATGACAGGTAGTATGCAGCGGGATCAGAGAGAAGATATAATAGAGGGCGGGAGTCAGCTAAGAGAGTATCAGGCAATTAGAAAGAGACGAAGTCAAGTGACTTGGCTGTCCTTGTCTGTTAGCGCATGCGCAGAATAGAGCATACAGAGTCCGGAGAGTACATTAGCATAGTAAAAAATATTATAAAGGTATATTTTAAAGAAAATTAATACAGATTTTTAAAAATCTAATAAATGTCTTGTTATGACAGAAAATCAGTTAAAATTTATAAAAAAATGTATTTTGCAATATATAAGTAGACAAAAATTAAACCATAAATAAATGTAATAATTATAATTTTAAGTGTTAATAAAGGTAAATTTTAATTTACATTCACAAATTATTTTAAAAATAAATTAGTTTTTTGATGATCAAATTATCAATTTCGATATATTTTAATCTTTAAAGAAATCGCAAAAATTTTGTTTATATATTACTGTACAAGTAAAATATATAATTAAATTCAATAAACGATTTGCATATAATTCAAATAATAAAGTAATACGAAAAATATATTTCAGTTAAATTGTTATTGCATCAAATTTATTGCTATAAAAAACTGCTAATACTAAATATCAAAAACTGCGCATGCGCGAATAGACAATGACAGCCAGGTCATTTGATTCTATCTCTTTCTAATCGTCTGATGTTTCCACTTACACGATTATACTATGGCTCCCGTCCTCCATTATATCTTCTCTCTGAGCGGGACACACTTCACGGTTTGCAGCTCACCGACGTGCGTCCGGCTAAAGATCAGTGCTGATTGGCCAAACTTTACTCAATAATAACTCTTTTATTAGGCGTTATAAAAAAAATGGTTCAGAACTTTTCGACTCAGTTTGACTCAATCTACCTCCACCTTTCGTTTGGTCACTTACTTGTTGGACACCCTGTATATATACGGTCAAACAATTAAGTCTCGAAGCTCGCTTCGTATTTCTGATCGTTTGATCCGTTTCTACTGCCATTTTAGGACGTTATTCACAACTCAATACATAGTGCAAGGTTTAAATCACACACTGTGCTCTAATTTATTTAAAAAAGGTCTAATGAAATTTTAACCATTATCAGGTGCGAGTATAACATATAGGAAACAAAATAATATAGTAGAAAGAATATTGTTTATGTTCGTGAAAATATTTATTATTATAATTGTTATATTTACATGTGCAAGAGTTTCCGGCCACATTGTACTACGAGAAAAATTATTAGTCCACATATTCTATAATACACTTTAGTTAGTTTAAATTATATTTTAGTGTCAATATTTTGTAGCCATACCCTTTGCAGCAATAACAGCCGCACAACGATGTGGCATCGACACAATTAGTCGATTAATGCAAGCAGGTGGAATTTTACCCCATTCTTCCTTTAACGATTTGAATAATGTGACTTTATTTGAATATGTATGCTTTCGAACTTGACGATCTAGCGTTTCCCACAGGTGTTCAATTGGGTTCAAGTCCGGTGATTGAGATGGCCAGCTTAAAACTCTCACATTTGAAGCAGAAAACCACTGTTTTAACAACTTTGATGTGTGTTTGGGGTCATTATCCTGCTGAAATATCCAATCCTGCGGCGTTGTTTCTTCAGCATATGTTAACAAATTTTTTTCTAAAATGTCCTTGTAAATATTGTAGCAGCGTTCATATTTCCGTTGATCTCGACTAATGGACCGACTCCTTTTGTGCAGAGAAAACTCCCCAAACCATCACACTTCCTCCACCGTGCTTTACAGTAGGAATTTGGTACCGAACGTCATTTCTGGTACCAATAGGACGTCGTACATGTTGTCTACCATCGCTTCGAAAAAGATTAAATTTAGATTCGTCTGAGAAAGCTACTTTTTTCCAATCTTCGACTGTCCAATTTTGGTGATCTTTGGCAAACTGTAATCGGGCCTTCTTATTCTTTTTACCGATTAATGGTTTTTTAATACCTATACGGCCAAAAAGTCCCACATCATGTAGTCTTCGTGTCACAGTACTACGGCTAACATTGACAAGGTTTTCATCCTGTATCTCGCGTGCAATTTCGGCAACAGTTTTCTTGACATCCGCAGTTGATTTGAGTTTAATGATACGATCTACTTTTTTAGATGTTTTTCGTGGCCTTCTACTACGCGGACGATCTTTTAAACCATATCCAGCACGGTACTTAACAATAATATTATTCACGGTTGATTTACCTATCGATAATAGTGAAGCAATCTCACGAGAAGACTTTCCTTCTTCTGAAAATTTAATTACTCTCTCATGAATTTGGATTTGCGTATGCCGAGCCATGTTTATACTTCGACGACTTCCTATGAACTAAGTATAAACATTCAACACGATACTATTCATAAACAACTCTTTGGAGTCCTATTGCGGATCAAATATATTATGTGGCCGGAAACTTTTGCACATGTAAATATAACAATTATAACTATAAATACTTTCACGAACATAAACAATATTCTTTCACTATATTATTTTGTTTCCTATATGTTATACTCGCACCTAATAATGATTAAAATTTTATTAGACCTTTTTTAAATAAATTAGAGTACAAAATGTCACTGGCCGGAAACTTTTGCACGCCACTGTATATACATATTTGTTAGAATTATTTATTAATTATATACAACTACTTATTATTATATAGAGTATATAAAAATAAGAATATATAATATATAATATTAATATAGTTATATAGAATATATGTATAATATATACTTCTATATATTATATAAGTTTGTGGTTTGTCTAAATCCCGTTTACAAAATTTAAGAAATTATTTACAGATCGAAGTTTAGCTCCTGCACTGAGAAGCAATCTCTGAAAAAAAAGGAAAAAACTTTTTAAATAAAAAAAAAGATAAAAAAAGACGCAGCTTGTAATTTTCTTGTATTCTACGATCACGCGAGTAGGAGTAATTTGTGAAGTTGTCTCGTGCGGAAGGAGAGCAGCGAGACGATCTTATCAAAGAACGATGCGCGGTCACGTATTCGGGTGCTCGGATCGTGTCGGGAGTGCGGAGGATCGGCCTCCAGACATGGTCGTCGCGTCGCAGATGGTGAGCCACTTTGAACTAATTAACCCCCGTTGCCCGTGCGCGATGCTGCGGTTCACACGACTCGATGAGAGAGAAAGAGAGGGAGAGAGAGAGAGAGATCGGCCGGCGCTTGCACAGCGTGAGAGGTCGAGCAGCGCGGTCAATCAGCCAATATTAATTTGCCGTTAATTTATCACAATCTTGGCCTGTTATTATCGGTACGCGGGAACGAGCGCTAAAACAAGCAGGTAACCCTGCAACGTGATCGCAATTACGAATCGGCATATTGGCTAAACTATTTTTCTTTTCATTAAAGGAAAACGAGAAAATAGATGTGAATCCGTTACACAAAAATCTTCTCGTTCAAAAATTAGAGTTGCGTTTAAAAATGATTATTAAATATTTTATAATTTCTCTTTATCTTGCTTAGGGATGAATTTATTGAAGTCAGAAATAAGGTAAACTATTTGTGAAAGAATTTCATATATTAAAAGCTCTCTCTCTCTCTCTCTCTCTCTCTCTCTCTCTCTCTCTCTCTCTAATGTACACACATGTGTCCTTGAAGAAGTTAATTCTCGATTATAGCATTGCGTAAAATTTGAAATTACTCGCGAGAGATGCACAAGAGTAAAGAAAAAAAAAAAAATACAAGACGAATTCTTAACGATTTTTATCTTCTCTGTCATTTATCTTTTTCTTTTGTTTAAAATTTATTTTTGAATTGAGAAAATAATATATAATTATTTATGGCCTCGTGAAAATTCTTATCAATTTATGAATTATCTAATGGTTCTTATTAAAGGTCTAACGATTGCTCCGCACGGGAGATAAGAGATTGTCAATTCGCGCACTGTAAAGCAATTTAACGTTTGCTATTAAATAGTATGAGTAAGATATTTATTATTATAACATATATGTAACAATTGATTACTCAGAGTAAAATATGGAAATCGGAAAAGATTTAATAAGAATTGAAATAAATATTTTTTACGAAATCTGTCAAACTATATTTTTGAAGATCGGAAGTTTATAACCACGTACAAAGTGTAAAATATTAATTAATTGTTTCTAACTTATTTTTTTTTTTTGTTTTAATAGAATTTTGACGATGAGGAAAAATAATGACGATCGAGAGCAAAAGTGTAAGTAGAGAGGAAAAAAATTGACCTGAATTCCTCGATAAACAAGATTAATTTAGCTCTATAGCTCCTTAGTTTCCAATTAACAAGACACCTTGTACCACTCACAGTAATTCGATTTACCTTGTCAATATTCATATTCCTCGTCGTTTTGAGAATCCCCCGAACTTCCGTATTCTTGCGATTGAAAAATCGTGTAAAATTCACATTTCTAATAAAAATCACACATAGTCTTCTAGTTACGTAAAGATTTCCTCTGACAACGAGATATAAAATTCAGAAATAAGACCTCGGGCTATACTTGATAATTTGTAATGCGATTTGATTGACGTTTCCGCGTGATCTTGAAACAAATCGCGAACTTTGCTTTACCGTCAATAAGACATATATGCAGACGCGGTCGTTATCGACGATCAACTAAACTCTAGGATCAAGTTTTCCATATATTAGAGAATTATACGTAAGAACAACATATTAGATATTGACATCAAGATAAATGCATGATAATCGTGGTTTTTTCGTGGGAGTCGAGAACAACGTCATAAATATCGACGTAGGCGTCGATCAGGAGAAAAACAGAGAGGGAATAAAGATATTTTTTAGCAAATCTTCCCAGAAAAAGAGAGAAAGAGAGAGAGAAAGGGGCGGAGGGAGGGAGGGGGGGAAGGAGACAGAGAAAGAGAAACAGACAGATAACATACACGAACAGGTAATAAACAGTCTTTGCATTTTCTCAATCAGGATTCATTTGTGTAAACTCTCATCAGCTCACCTGTGTGCATAGATTAATATCGGTAGAATATTAATGCGCGCAGTTTTTTTTTCAATGTTATAAGATACGACAAGAATACCAATTTATTTTTATTATTACAGATCTCTAAAATTTTTAATTGCAGATATTAATAACAAATTCATAATGTCAATTTAAAATATATGTATATAATAATTTGTCTCTGATAAGCAAAAAATTGATTCTATTCATCTATTTTATTATACAGGGTGTCCCAGATCATTTGGGACAATACTTGTGTGCAGATAGAGCGGACCAAACTGAGTCGAAAAGTCCTGTATCATTTTTTTTAACGCTTAATAAAGGAGTTATTATTGAGTAAAGTCTGGCCAATCAGCGCCGATCATTAGCCGGGCACACGTCGGTGAGCCGAGCGCCTGATAGTATGCGGCAGTGTACACTTCACCGACGTGCGCCTGGCTAAAGATTGGCGCTGATTGACCAGACTTTACTCAATAATAACTCCTTTATTAAGCACTATAAAAAAAAATGAAAGATGACTTTTCGATTCAGTTTGATCTGCTCTATCTGCACACGAGTATTGTCCCAAATGATCTGGGACACCCTGTATATGTTTTTCTCTCTTTAATAAAATCAATTGTGCCCTATACAGTGCGCTGGCTCCTAATTGCTTATTCTAATTCGTTCTCAATTGTTAATATTTCGAAGCCTGTTCTATCGGTTTTAATTTTTGATGTAAATATATAGAAACATATCACGTGTATGTGTATTTTGAAATGACATTGAGATATCTGTATCACGCTCTCGTCAGACTTCGTTTACGTATTTTTGTCGTTTTTTACGCCATCAAGTGTGATTTTGAATGTCTTTAAATATTTCAATTTCGGCGCAATTCGAATCAACATTACTTTTGTTTGCATGTGCAAGAATTATTTTTAAGTTAATACATTTTTGCATCCAAAATATAAATGAAAGTTTTAATAACAGTTTAAAAAAAAGTTTGATAACTTTCAAAAACAACAATTGCATACACGGGAAAACTATTATAATAAAAATTACAATGTAATTTTTGTAATCATGGAACAGACATGATATTTTTATTCACTAATATTATATACGTTTTATATTTTACAAAAGAGGATTGTAATTATTCAATTGTTTTGACGCACAAAGAATGCATAATTGTTAACAAACAATAGAACAAATTTATTATTTACAACTTTTATAATAATAAATATCTTAATATCATTCAAGCTTTACAATAAATGCTGTAAAAGCCGATGTATTTTTCATGTAATTTATACTATAAAATTTTCTCCGTGAATAGTATAGGAATTATATTTTCTGTTTCATCAATAGTAACACTGGACAAAAACACTGAATACATTCAGCCAATTGTCGCACTGTACACACATTTACACATTCATGCACGTGTACACATGCGCTCCTTTCATCTTTTCTGTCATATTTAACTGAATATCATATATGTCGTCGGCAAATTATGAAGTGGATGTATTAAATGTATTCACCTTGATTCACGGAATTATATACTTCTACCGATACATCGAGCTATTCACAATAAACACATAATGCACTACTAAAGATTTTATCTCGCGATTTTATTCCTGAGTTGCCGTTTTGACACAGTCAATTCGCGGACCGCCTGCGTGTCATTAAACCCCGATACATTTCCGGATCATTATTTCGAGGATTTTGCGACGATTCATTTTGCTATGATCTGATAGATCTTCGATTCTGATAAAAAAAATTGCGAATTTTGCTAGAGACCATCTGAGGAAATTAACGCAGAGAGACACGAACCGCACAGCGCGAGTAACTTCGATACGTATGTGAAGTTGGCTCCGCACTTTTTGAATTTTATATTTTTTTCGATTGTGCTGCATTGTGCTACGCTTGTGCTAATTTGTACCGCAAACCGCAGCTCAATAACATAAAGCATTTTCCAGAAAAAATGAAAAAACCAAATTTTTGCCAGCCCCGCACTTTTCAAATTTTGAATTTTTATTAATTGTGCTGTATTGTGCTATGTTCGTGCTGATTTGTGCCACAAAAAAACTCGATAACTCAAACAACAATAGAGATAATAACAAAAAACAAATGCTCACTTGCCCCGCACTTTTTCGCGATTAAGCTCAAGTTTTTTTCCTAAATGGTACCAATTTGTGTCGTGTTGTGCCGTTGAAAAAATTTCAATATCTTATTCCGTTTCGCTAAAAAAAAATTCACAATGATAGATAAAAGAAATATATATAAATCATACTGCAATGCAAATATAGAATTTCTGCAAGTTGTTCCTTTTTACTATTTTAAACATAAAGTAAAAGCAAGAGATAAAAATCTCGAAAAACTTAAGGATTGATGAAAATTCATGAAAAAGGCATGGGGTGAATCAAAAATTTGACATTTTCGAATTTTTTTTGATTGTGCCGGATTGTGCTAGAATAGCACAACAATTTTTCCAAATGTACGAGGTACGAGTAATGTACGAGTACTTTTAAAATCTACGAGACACATGCATAAAAAGCAAGGATTAGCTTGAGGGTTTGAAAATTATATCAAAATAAAAAAAAACAAAATAACAAAAAAGAATAAAACAAAAAAACAATGAGGAACCAAATTACCGCTACATCCACGTCGGTTCTGGGCCAAATGCGATTTCTATAAGATGAATGAACAACACATGCCAAGTGAACAGAGATAAATTCAAAAAAGTTAATATTTCAAATTTCTGTCACACAAAAATCAATAAATAATCTGACATTTTATTATAAAGAAAAGTTGTACTCGTTTAACATAATTTGGTACAACTGGAGAAAATTCATAAATGACATGTTTTATTCACTCCCCCACCCTTTTTTCAAGAATTTTTATCAACTTGCAAGATAATTCCTGCTTTTCATGCATGTGTCTCGTAGATTTTAAATAGCACAACTTGCAGAATTCGATTATCTGTCAGCGTTCGTAAGTTACAGGAGTTTGAAATTTTTTGTTTCTAACGTCTGATTGTTTGAGTTATCAAGTTTTTTTGTGGCACAAATCAGCACAAACATAGCACAATACAGCACAGTTAATAAAAATTCAAAATTTAAAAAGTCCGGGGATGGCAGAAATTTGGTTTTTTCATTTTTTCTGGAAAATGCTTTATGTTATTGAGCCGCGGTTTGCGGCACAAATTAGCACAAACGTAGCACAATACAACACAATTGAGAAAAATATAAAATTCAAAAAGTGCGAGGCCAACTTCATATACGTGACTTATTCACGGCGGCTCGGTTGACCGTACACTCATTGCTGTCCAACATGCCGCGGATCTCGACTTCCTCGCATTCGGGAGACATTTCTTTTTTCTTCCTCTGTCTTCACACTCGAGTCGACCTCTCCTGCTCGACGTACACCTAACTTCCAACTACCCGGCAGTCGACATCGTGTGCTCGCGATCAATATCAATCCCGGGGTAGTCACTGACGCGCAGAGTTTCCCTTCCCAAATCGGCCTGACTTCATGTTCTCTACTGAGAAATCCCCCCCATTCTGACTGACGCAAACCGCAGACACGTGTCAAACGATCCGAGACGAAAGATAATCGGAAAATCGTCATTATGTACGATCACCTACGATCCGTGATTGAAATTTTGACGATAATTATTTTGAGATATATAATTTGACAGTAAAACTAATTTTATTTATGAAAGTTATAAATTGGTCAATCATTCTGATATATATATATATATATATATATATATATATATATATATATATATATATATATTGTATATATCAAATATCTAAAAATCACATTTCTAGATAACTAATAAATCTGTTTCTTAAAAAAAATTTATTTCTACACATTACACAAGTATACCACGAAATCGGATTAAATCCTAATTTAGATTAATTTAGATTATACCAATTAGTATTTAGTTCTTTCTTCACACAGAGAGAAAAGTTTCTTTGGATTTAATAAATCTTGTTGTAACTAAACCTAACCAAAGAAATATAATGCTTGAAATGGTCCAACCATGCGAATGTTTAAAGTAACAAATATGATTGTTTGATTTTCAAATAATATATTTATTTTAAATAAAATATTTTTTAAATGAATTTTATTTTTTTTTCAATTTAAACAATTATATTATTTTTTCAAACAATATTCTTCTTCTATTTAAAAGATTCATTATATTGCTTTTAACAATTTAAATAAATCTTAATACAAGTTAGATAAAGTTAAATGACACGTTACTGCATTTTTCTAAACTTAATTTTACTTATTCGGAATTTCTATCCGAACAAATGAATATCGGATATTTATCTACCCGATTTTCCAAAAATTAGTTTCATTATCTGAATTCTCGTCTATAAAGATCGTATCAGAAATGAAACTGATAGAAATAGTTGTTAAATGTTATTAGCCGCATTTTGCAGGCCTTATTCATATACTCTTATAACAGAAACGAGAATACGAGTATAGTGAAGTATAGCGCGCCGCGTAGCGGTAAGAGAATAAATTATACTATTCCAAATAATAGTTATTTTTCCGTCAAACAACATGGTTTAATGCAACGAAATTATTAAATTTTTTATTCAATAAAATAATGTTTCGCATAAAATTATGTTTTTGTAATGAAACAAATATAAGTCAAACAAATAGATACATTAAATTTAAAGAAACTTTATTCTCTGTGCATGTAGATGCATTTTTAACAAAACGTTATTTCCATTTACAAAAATACAATATTTTGTATTGTTTCAATATTTATATATTTATGCAATTCTGCTTATGTTATTTCGATAAATATTTATTTTATTTGTTGAAACTTCCTCCTGCTGAAAATACCTGTCACATTCATGCTGCGTCACATGTCTCCAGTTTTCTACTGTATGTATAATTTTGATTGATCTATGATCTATGGTAATAACGTTATGTGACGTCCGGTGAACTCAACAATTCTTTTCTTTTATGTAATATTAAACGTCTACGCTCTTTTTGCACTTAGTATGAACAATAAACTAAAGGAATATCTAGCAGACGAGACTAATATTTTAAAATCTAAACTATACGCGATTCGAACAAAGGTCCCCTAGAAGAACAAGAATTTTAAACAGCAACTAAAAGATACTCGAACCATGAGAAAGCTCGAAATCTAAACAGTGCGCATGCAAGAGATAAATAAATAGATCAAATAATATTTTTTTTTCTTAGAAGTCTTCTAGTGAAAACGCGTTATAGGAAGAGTCTCAAACAAAGGCCCTTCTAAGAACTAGAGTGATTTTATAGATGTAACTATAATCCGCGACTGAAACTCGCGACATTCGACACCACGTGCTTGCCTGCTAGACCACTCTTGCGCATTATCTGCTTGAGATAAAATTCAAGTGAATAATAAAACTGTCAACTCGGCCGATCATGGCGGACTCTCCAGTGGGCGCGACTTAATTTAAAAAAAAAAACAAAAATCTATACCAATAGAGGCAATCTTTTGAATCTTCTTTTAAAAGGGAGACACCCTCAACTCACGAGAGGGGCACCATTTAAAAATTGATTAGTTAAAAAAAAAATATTGCTTGCCTAATGGAGTGGGTACGCGAAGAGACGCCAAGATTCGACATACGCGAAATCCTAGCTCAGAAAAATCAATTCATCTTCGGCTCTCGATATAAAAAAAACCGTACATCAAGTCTGACTACAACTCGTTCCGACTTATTCAGTCTTCAAGCCTATTTTCGCACTTCTATCCGCGATTGTGATAGCTTTAGAAAGTTAAGTTGTGAGTGAGAAGGAAAACTATTCAGTGTATTAAGACTCTGAATTGTGTTGCGAAACCACCTGTAACTACAGCGACCTCCATCCAACCTGACAGCACGAGCCAAGATCTTCTCGCTCCGCATACCATTTGTGGTTTAGTTCCATAACGCTCTCAATAAAAAGTAAATCATTAAATTTTCCCATCTCTTTTATTTTTATTTTCTCTTTTTCTTTTCCTGAAATGATTCTTTGATAATAAATTTAACTCATTCGCGGAAACATTACTTCAAGTCTCTTCTCTCACATTCTTACTTCTCACCAAGAGTCACCTGTATTTCGCGGAGCGACCCGTGACTCCTTCACTCGTCACCGAGGGTCACCTGCATTTCGCGGAGCGACCCGTGACTTCCTTCACTTCACCGAGGGTCATCTGCATTTCGCGGAGCGACCGTGGCTTTCTTCTCCTCACCAAGACATACATATATCTTGCAGAGAGACTCGCTATTTCATTCAGTCCCTGTGGCTTTCATCTCGCCTAACTTATATAATAAAAGGGAGATACAATAGATATACTAATAAATAAAAAAAAATATATATATATAATAAAATATAAAGCACATCTACTTTTATATACCTAATATTTAAATAACAACTTTTATTATCCGGATATAATCTGTAAAACAGAAACGCCAAGAATTATTTCACATCTTTTTCCTACCATACAATATTATTGTTATTATTACTCATTTACAAATCTTTCCTTAGTGGAACGAATAAAACCGTCTTCCCGAGCGGCCACTAAATGTTCACCTAATTGTCGCAATAGGCGGCTTTAGAAGGAATTGGCTTGAGCGTCCGTAGACCCGAAACTTAAGCTACAATAACTCCGCGAGACTTACACAATATACAAGTACACGATACACAACCTCGCCCTACTTCTTTTGCTTCCTCCCCACCTTCTTATTCTCTTACTTTTTCTCCTGAGTGTTTTCACTCAGCTTCTCTCGAACCTCAACCCTTGCGAATTCCCATTTCTCCCAATTTCCCTTCTGATTGTCCCCCTAATTCTTCTTTTGATTACCCATCTCCGTCTTATTCCCCCGTCTCTTCGCCCGAGCGTTTTCACTCACCTTCTCTCGAATCTCAACCTTCGAGAATTTCCACTTCCCCTTCCTCTTCTGACTGTCCACCTATCCTTCCTGAACAACGTCAACCGAGAATCCCTACTCCTCACTCCTTCTCACGCTTCGAATCGTCCGATCTCTCAGGAGCGTCGCACGATTTCGAAGAAGCCCTTCGGGACTTCGTAGAAGAGTGTCCCGATCTCAAAGAGGAACCGGAAGATCTTAAATTGGAATCTTCCGATCTCGAAGGAAAATCGGAGTCTTTTTTCGAAGACCAGGACAGGGAAGGCTGGTACAGGTACCTCCTAAGTTAATTCCCTCCTTATCCTGTGTCCCTTATGGATGAGGGTCGGTCCAGATATAATGGACCTTGACCGATTCTATCTCATCCTTCATATCAGCCCACCTGGCTCAACTATCCCATTTTTTGTTCCAGGTTCTCGATTCCCTTTAGCTATCCTTATAGAGGCTCTTGGGTAAGGTTCCCTTCCCCCTCCACGGTACAACCCCAAGACCTCCAATAGTCCCTTATCCTTTTTTCTCTCTACCTTTCAACTTTCATTTTTCTAATAACTTATATCAGTAATTAAAATATATATATATATATATATATATATATATATATATATATTGTAAATTTCTAACCGGAATTTAAACTTTAATTAGTACTCTGCGTTGAACCACTGCTTTCCATATTTATTGTAACACCCGCGAGAACATAATTTTCCTTCACCTACATTCACGCATACGAACACAACTACACATTAGAATTTAAGAAAATGTATTGTTAAAATAAGAATTCGTAAATCGAATTAAATGTTTTTTTTTTTATTTTATTTTTCTTTAAATCATTTATTTCTATTTTCTTGAATAAATGTAACATTAAAATTTAAATTCGAGCAATTTATTAACCCAACCTCCTTCCTGTTATTCAAAATCGCACAAGGTCCCGTCCCGGGTAATAAGGATTCAGTTCCTTTACCAGAAAAGGGACCGCCGAGCGAACGGTCTTTCGATAGAGTAAGAGTGATCCTTCCGGTCGTTGATCTATCTGGGGCCCTAGTCTGTTCGTTCGACTCTAGGACACGCATCGTCTAGTGTTTGTCTAGACTAGAGGTAAGTAGGTTACGCCCTCCCGCTGACTCTTCCTTTTATTAAGTCTGGAGGTAACAGTTATTTCGTAATTAAGTTATAATATTTTCAATTTCCTGTTCTTATATAATTAGATTTATTTTTTAAAAATAATTGGAAATTGCTTATAATCATAAAAACTAAATTTTATCATAATATATTTTTGTATTAAGATTTCTTTCTATTAAGTGATATATATATATATATATATATATATATATATATATATATATATATTATAT